>NC_134861.1:93215995-93581620 GCF_049852395.1 Peromyscus maniculatus bairdii
ACTGGTTTCAGTATTTGTACAGCTGGTGAAACACATACTCTGTGAACTTTCTGCTTAAACACAAAAATTAGAATCAACACCTTGGCAGATAGGTAAAACTTGACCTGTCGATGTGACTGCAACTCCTGGTGACCCTCCTGCCTCCACCTCGTAAGCGCTGAGGTTACAGGCATGTGTCACCAAGCCCAGCTCCATTAGTGCTAATTTTAAAAAAGTGTAAGGATGCAAACTGTTACCTTTGTAAAGAAGAACATGAGTGCTGTTTGATTGGTTGCAATTGCTGAGAGATGACTGACTTGGGCCTTTTCCCCTAAATTGACAAACAATGGGAAGAGTTAACAAGGAAGAGCTATCAAGACCCCATAGCCAAAGGTAACATGAAGGGAAAGAGCTCACTTCATTACAAGAATGAGGGACTAAAACCTAGATAGATCTCTGACAGACAGACAGATAGTGAAGGGGGCCACAGATAGATAAAAAGAACAAGGCAAACTCTGGCCTTTTCTGCCCCTCCTGACCTGATAAAGTCCTTTGTGCTGGGTAGTCTGTGGCAACTTAATACACAAACTAGAGTTATCTAGAAGGAGGGAGCCTCACCTGAGAGAATGTCTCCATAAGATCTGTCTGTAAGGCATTTTCTTAGTTATCAATGGGGGGTGGGGGGCAACACACTGTGGCTGGTTTCAGCCCTGGGCTGGTGGTCTTGGGTTCTATAAGAAAGCAGGTTGAAGCTGGGCATGGTAGCGCACGCCTTTAATACCAGCACTTGGGAGGCAGAGGCAGGCAGAGCTCTGTGAGTTCAAGGCCAGCCTGGTCTACAGGGCTAGTTTTAGGACAGCCAGGGCTACACAGAGAAACCCTGCCTGGAAAAAAGCAAAACAAAACAAAAAGTTCAGAAAACATGAATCAGCTTACTTATTTCTCTTATCTGAAAGAATGTCCTGTTTGTAAACGAACATTTAGGTGGTTTTATGGGGTTCATTGTTCAGGGCTGGGGAGGAGAAAAGAGAGCTGATTCAGTTAAACAACAGTTGTGGACATTCTGGCCGTAGCACAGCCCATTTGTGGTTTTTAACATTCCGATTTGAGATCTCTTGGAAAGGGAATATTGTCTTAATGTCTCTAGGCAGATTTGTTTGTAGGGTTGAAAGTTTCTGACTCCCAGCCAACAGGAACTGTAACCAGATCTGGGGAGCGTGGGGCTTCACTCACTTCCCATGGCCCCTTCATTTTCCTCATCTTTCTATCCTGCCTCAAAGATATTTCAAATTTGCTAGTACTGTTTTGAAAACCTTCTGCCTCGGCTCTGCAGCTGCCAGGGAAGGGGAAGAACACATTTTCAGTTTCCTCTCGTAATTGCCGGGAAATCAAAACTTAAGGACTCCCTGGTGGTG
The DNA here is from genome assembly GCF_049852395.1 of Peromyscus maniculatus bairdii. Taxonomy (NCBI): domain Eukaryota; kingdom Metazoa; phylum Chordata; class Mammalia; order Rodentia; family Cricetidae; genus Peromyscus; species Peromyscus maniculatus. The sequence continues at coordinate 93,217,390 of NC_134861.1, forward strand.
GCACAGTCCCAGCTGGGGCGACAGGTTCTGCTCCGTGGAAACATCCTTGATGCTCCAGAGACCAGGACAGCTACATCATCCAGGGAGGGACTCTTTGTAGTGAGACTTGGACCAGTGCCTGCCTGGGTTGAGCTTTCAGGCCAGAATGCACCCAGGGTGCTGGCCAGATGTCAAATGCCATATCCCTGGTCTCCACACTCTCAGAAACAAAGGGACGCGGGGGGTGGGGGGGAGGGCATGTCGGGCATGGTTCCTGCCTCTCTGGGGTTCCCAGTTGCCTTGTGTCTGGTTTCCTTAACAGTGAACCTCTCGGTTGAAAGGGCTGCATAAACTCAGACCTCACAATAGCAAGGCAACATAGGCTCTTCTGGGCGAGTTGCTTTTTGTCCTGTGCTAGCAGGAAGGAACACCCGGTCTACCGCGTGGAGAAGGCAGTTACTCTCCCCTTACTACAGTGGTCTGCTGACTGAAGAGGCGAGCCTGTGGCTGGCCAGTTCCCTCCGAGAGTTCAGATGGCTCAAAGGCTGATATTGTTTCTAGTCAAGTCTAGATACACTCATGCTAGTATTTTATGTGGTGCTTTTGGCGAGAGAGTAGGAACGATTATGTTGGGTTTCATCGCATACGTGATCTAAGATATTTTAGGCTTAGGGCAAGGAGAAAGAATAGAACCCAACCCTTCATAGATAGGAGCCAGGGCTCTTGGAATCCGGGACATAGGAAGTAAGAACACAAGTGAGGTGTAGGCATGTTTTCCTGGAGTGGTCCCGTCTGCCATTTACTAATGTTATCTGGACAGAATGTTAATGTTTTACACGAGCAATCCCATCTAATCCCCACAACCCCATAATATGTGCTGCTATCTTCATTTTATTGTGGGAGCAACCGATGCTTATAAATGTGTACATAGTGCCCAAGGTCCACATGGCTGATGGTCAGGCAAGATCTGGACCCGTATCTGTCTGTCATGGTGGACTCTATTGATTTGTGCTTTATATAGCCAGGGAAGCCTTTGGACTCCCCAGAATAATGTTTGTGATTTGGGGTGTTGGAATTTTTTTTTTGTTGTTGTTGTTGTTGTTTATGTGGGGTCCTTCTCAGGCCATGTGCTTAGACAGTGTGTACTCTGTCACTGAGGTAGGTCCTCAGCAGCAGGACAAAACTTTTAAATGCAAAAATCACAACCAAACGCCGGGCGGTGGTGGCGCACGCCTTTAATCCCAGCACTTGGGAGGCAGAGCCAGGCGGATGTCTGTGAGTTCGAGGCCAGCCTGGGCTACCAAGTGAGTTCCAGGAAAGGCGCAAAGCTACGCAGAGAAACCCTGTCTCAAAAAACAAAAAAACAAAAAAACAAAAAAAAAAAAAATCACAACCAAACAGAATAAAAAAAGAGAGAGGAAGAAGAAAGAGGAAAGAAGGGGGGAGGGTAATTCTATTTGAGACACCAGCCGAGCGACTTCCTGGAGCCTGTGGTCACCACGCCAAACGCTCTTGTCTCTGCCTGGCTTGATAGGCCGATGGAAGTGAAAGTGACCTCGGGCTAGTTCTTCAAAAACGTCTGTTTTAAAGTAAAACAAAACTTAAACTCAACCAGCTACAAGCTACCCACTGACTGGAAATTCCTGGCCGGAGGAGAAAGCAGGTGAAGTGCCAGCGCATAACTGATCTCAGTCAAATATCTCCTTTACTTCACATGCAGAGTCATCCCGGAAGAGATGTGTTATCTTCCACTTGTGTTCTCTCAGGTGGGCCCCCCCAAACCATCTTTGGTTTCCTCGATACCACAAATTGCTATTTGCTCAAAATAGGCGCTTTACATTTTTCTTGTGTCTACAGGACCCTGTTAAGTGGTCAAAAATGCAGCCTCAGTCTGGCTCTTGGATAACTTAGTAATGAGTAAGGCATCAGAAGGGAAGGAAGGGGGCTGGAGAGGCGGCTGGGCAGTTGAGAGCACCAGCTGCTCTTCCGGAGGAGCTGCGTTCGATTCCCAGCCCTCACATGGCAGCTCACAACCATCCGCACCTTCAGTCCCAGGGGATCCAACACCATCTTCTGGCTTCCAAGGGCACCAGACATGTAGTGCACAGATATACACATGCAAGCAAAACACTGGGACACACAAAATAAAAAAGAAATCTTTAAAAAATAGTCAAGGCGATACATGTTCATCTTGGAGGCCATCCAAGCTCCCCAGTGAAAGGTGCAGGTGGTGCTCAGGATGATACCTAGTAGGGATGTGTGCTCATCCTGGATCTGGTGGGGGAAGCAGACCCAGACCCATATGTACCACGGTGAGGACCAGTTTCGGATGTAACCAGGACAGCAGGCTCCCTGCCTGCACTGTCCAGCAGCTATTGAGAAGAGTAAACTTAGAGAAACTGATAAATGGTGCTCAAACATCCAACAGTGCGGCAAGAAGGACCAAGAACAATGTGTAAACAGTAGTAGGGATTATGCACACCCACCCCAGCGTGTCTGATCAGGTCACGCCTCGCTTCACAAACACAGGGTTGGGAGGAGGAGAGGGTTGGAATGGCTTCCAAGAGAATAGGTGACTCCTTTAGGTACGCCAAAGAAGTCCCCACTAGCTCCTCACGCCAGGGGCAGAAGCATGGCGGAAGCTTGGATCTCTAACATAGGCTCTGAGAGACTTCTTTTTGGGAGGGAGGATGTGGTTCAGAGCCATCTAGCTGGAACTCTCAAAATTCAAGACTTCCTTGAAGTCACATGTTTAATTTTAAAACAAATAATTTTCTATTTTACCCCACAGTTGTGTTGGTATAAAAGTCTTTTTACATGAAACTACCATGTGCAGTTGCCCCGTAAGATCTGGACTGTGCTGTACCCCACAGTCCTACTGGGGCTTAGGATTCCACTATAGCAAGTGTGGAGGGATAAAGACTTTGAGTCCATAATGACGGGCAAACACACACATGTGCCAGGCATGGTGGGGCACACCGTTAGTCCCAGCACTCGGGGACTAAAGAGGCGGGCAGATCACTGAGCTCAAGGCCAGCCTGCTCAACAAAGCATGTTCCAGGACAGCCAGGGCTTCACAGAGAAATCTTGTCTCAACAAAACAAAACAAACAAACAAAAAACAGCAACAACAACAAAACCCAACCAAACAAACAAAACAATATATACACATGTATACCACATCATAACTGTTACCAATTCTAGATCTGGGTACCCACTAGTTCACTCTTAAATGAAGACCTGACATTCGTAAGTATAGGCAGTGCCCTCCATGTGACCTTTCTTACAGAGGTTTATGGTAGCTGTATGATATGTTCACAGATATTTTTCACTCTTTCCCTCCAGAGAGAGGGGCCTAATTCACCTTCCTATAAATGTGGACCAGACTTAGCTACTTGCTACGTCTAACAAATTCAAGGAAGGACAGTGATCGACAGGCTGGGTCATTACCACTCAGGCCTTGTGTGCAAACTCCAGGGTAACTGAGCTACACTTGCTCCTAGACAATCCAGCAGCCTGCAAGCCACTGGGGCATGGATGCTGCCCACAGACAGCATCTGTGGGCGAGGCATGGGTGCAGGTCAACCGCAAGAGATATCACAAGCCACGCCAGGCATTGTGTCGAATGCCTATTATCCGAACACTTGGGAAGCGGAGGCAGGAGGATTGTGCAGGTTTGACGTCAGCCTTGGATACATAGCAACACCTTGTCTCGAAACACAGGAAACAAAAACACAGGTCTTGTTCCTGGTCAAGCCTTGAGATGACCACAGCCTGGCCAACAGTCAACAGATGTTTCGTTGCTCCTAGGAGGGAAAAGTAGGATCAGAAGAGCAAAGGGAAGCAAGAGGCATGACCTGCAGGCAGCCTAGCCGATAACATCCGAGTCTAGTAGAGCTTTGGCCTTTCCCATCCTGGCTCAGGAGAGTCACATGTACCAACCGAGTCAACTTCACATTCACTCACATCGTGTACTTGGCTTTGAATCGTCATGGAGACTACAGGTATCACAACAGTTGGCATATGGTACAAAGTGGATCACCAATGGCCCTCTTCCTCAGAGAGCTTGCTTTCCAGAACACCTGTGGGGCAAGATCACAGATGGAAGTCCAAATCTTAAAAAAAAAAAAAAAAAAAACCCGGGCGGTGGTGGCGCACGCCTTTAATCCCAGCACTTGGGAGGCAGAGCCAGGTAGATCTCTGTGAGTTCGAGGCCAGCCTGGACTACCAAGTGAGTGCCAGGAAAGGCGCAAAGCTACATAGAGAAACCCTGTCTCAAAAAAAAAAAAAAAAAAAAAAGATTAAATAATACACATTGCACCTTTCTGTGCTTACATACCCTCTTCCTTCCTTCATCCCTCCCTCCATCCCTGCCTTCCTTTTCTCCCCCATGTGCTGGGCATTGAATCCAGAAACATGTGCATGCTAAGCAATGTGCTGTACTGTTAAACCACATTTATAATGATCTAAAGGACAGGGTGTAGCAGGAATCTTAAAAGTTCCTATTAATAAAGTCAAACCTGAGGCCAGTTATTGGAGTGAACACTGGAAGATCAGAGAGGCAGAATAAGCCACAGCTATCTCACCTCACCAGTTCCTCAGCTGGTCCTATTTCCTCAGACTGGAAGCCTCTTAGTCCTCATCCAGAATGAATCCCAGCTGAACTGTGTTGCTTCAAAGCCTGAAAGCTTAACCAGTCAAATGCTTAACCAGCCACATGCTTAACCAGCCAAATGCCTCTAGTTTCTGGTCCTCACGCCTTATATACCTTTCTGCTTTCTACCATCACTCCCTAGGATTAAAGGCTTGCTTTCTGGGATTAAAGGCATGAGTCACCATGCTTGGCTGTAGCCTTGAACAGATGGATTTTTATGCCTCTGGAATGCTAGGATTAAAGGCCTGTGCTACCACTGCCTATCCTAAGTATCTAGTGGCTTTTCTCTTCTCTGACCCCAGATAAGTTTATTAGTGTACACAATATTTTGGGGAACACAATACCACCACAACCGGGTCAAGGTTGGAAGTCTCACACAGCATGAGTTTCCACCACAGGTCATGGAAACTGCTGGCTCCTTGGCTTAGCACTTGTGGCCAGAGGCTTGTCCTGTTGCTGACTCTGTCCCTTCCCACGCTGCAGAAGACGCTGGGTGCACCATGTAGGGAACCTCTGCTCTCTCGTCCCCACCCCATCAAACCTATGTTGCTGGGAAACTCCTGAGACTAGGGCTATGTTCTCAGGAAGGACTGAACAAGGGAAGAGGAGTCTGGGTCCTATGAACGGGCTTAGGTCTGCGTAGGCAGAAACAAGTGAGGTCTCAGGCACCCAGAGCGTGGGACAGAAGAAAATGGCGCTGAACCCATGAGACCATGGCTGTCAGCTGCGGACTCCTTGCCCTACAAGGAGGAGTGTGTTTGGATGAAAAGTGAGACCCCCTAAACATACAGAGAGGACCCTCATGCCCGGGTCAAAGGACAGTTGGCCTGTGTATTACACAATGAACTCCTCTCTATGGACCCTGAATCACCAGGGTTCCCAGATTTACTTCCCCTAGAAAGTGGAGAAAGGGTGACTTCTGGGTCATTGTTGACACAGAAGGAAAGTGTGACAATCCATGTATACAAGGCTCAGGAGGAACTAGAGGCTGCAACGGACGCGTGGTTCCATCGTGTCTGTTCTGGGGGTTTTATTTTTACGAGTGTGTGTGTGTGAGTGTGTGTGTGTGTGTGTGTGTGTGTTGGTATGTACAAGTAAGTGAGTGCAGGTGCCCAAGGAGGCCAGGAGACGGTGTCAGACCCCCTGGAACTGGAGTTACACACGGTTGCAAGGCACTCACTTTGTGTGTGCTGGGAACGGAACCCGGGTCCTCTGTAAGAGCAAGGTGCTCTCTTAACCACTGAGCCATCTCTCCCGCCTAATGCAGATTTAAAAACCGGGGGTTCTGGGCAATCGAACTCAGGTCCCCGTGCTTGCAAGGCAGGAACTCCGCAGACCCAGCCGTTCCCCATGCTCAGGTTCTAATTACTGATTTAGAAAGATCACATCCTGCGTGTGAGCTCTTCTCCCCTTCCTTCGCTCCAGGAGACTTAGGTTGGCCAGCCGTCTTCTCTCCATGCCTCCTCTTCCTCCGTAATAGCATAGGTTCACGTGTCTCTCATTTGAACTCAACTGCAGAAGCCCCATATTGCGTCTGTGTCTTCATATGTAGAGCCCAGGTTCTTGGATGAGTACCTCCCTGCTCCCACTTCCTGCCTAAGCTCTGCCATACTCTAGCCCTGGCTGACTGACCTTGCCGAGCTCAGAGGACCCTTCTCAGTCCCCGCCTCCTCTCCCTGTCATCTGGTGCTCGCTGCTCTCTCCACCCTCACAGGCTTCCTCCTTTCCTTCCAGGAACTCGTTGTACTGTTTACTTTCCAAGACCGGGCACAATTCCAGCTCCTAGACAGGCCTTTCTTCCTCCGACCCAGCAACATCTGCTTTCTCGGATCTTCCCACCCCACGTCCTGTCTGGCTGTTCTTTCAATGATGATGCTCTCCAAACCTTCTTGCTTCAAAAAATTGTCTCCCTTTCTTTGAATTTCTAGGCTTTTGCTAGAGTTTGGATCTGGAATGACTCCAGAAACTCCAGTAAAGTTTGGTCCCCAGCAGAGGGTACTACTGGGAGGTGGGGGAACCATCTCAAGAGATAAGTGAGGGGTTCACATACTCTTTCATTTCCCACCTGCCCACCATGGGGCTGGGGGTGGGGGCAACATGCAACCAGGAGAGTGATCGCTTCATGGCTACCTTTGTCCATTCTCTCTCAGCTTGTTTTACTTCTTTTGTAAGTTATGGTTCTAGTCACTTACGGTTCTAGTTCTTGGAATATAAAACTAGTGTATAATTTGCCATGGACCTTGACCTTACCTCCTACATGGAGCTAATTCCTGTCTCATGGTCCACCTAGCTCTCCACACTGGCACCTTGGTCATCCAGTTACATGTGGCATCTGGCTCTTTCTCAGTGGGCTCTCGAGCTCTGGGCCCCAGGCTCCTAACCCCTTAGTTACCCAGGCCCAAGTATCAGACAACCCTAGCAGTTTTACACCCTAAAGCAAGGGCATTATTCAAAATAGCTCACTTGTATTTTCCTGAGAGCCCAGGCTGACGAGAACTCATGACATTCCTTCTGGCTCAGCATCCGGGGGAGTGCTGGAGTTACAAGCCACCACGCCCACCTCAGATTTATCAAATCTTAACCTGTTTGGCCCACCCACTTAGACCTTCCTTTAGAAACCACAGTGAAAGCTCATGTCTATGTCTGTCTGTTGTTGTTTGTATTTTACTCTTTTGGGGGCCTCGCCACCCAGCTCCCAAATAAATCACACACAGAGGCTTATTCTTAATTATATTTGCCTAGCCTTAGCTTGGCTTGTTTCTAGCCAGCTTTCCTTAACTTTAAATTAACCCATCTGTCTTTTGCCTCTGTGCATTTACTTTTCTCTATTTTCGTATGCCTTTCTTTCTTACTCCGTTGCTGGTTGTGTAGCTGGGTGGCTGGACCCTGAAGCACTCCTCCTTCTCTGGCTCCTTCTTCTTTTTTCCCCCCAGATTTCTCTTTAATCCTCTCCCTGCCTGCCAGCTCTGCCTATCCTTTCTCCTACCTTGCTATTGGCCGTTCAGTTCAATTAGATCAATCAGGTGTTTTAGACAGGCACAGTAACACAATTTCACAGAGTTAAACAAATGCAATATAAACAAAAGTAATACACCTTGCCGGGCGGTGGTGGCGCACGCCTTTAATCCCAGCACTCGGGAGGCAGAGCCAGGTGGATCTCTATGAGTTCGAGGCCAGCCTGGACTACCAAGTGAGTCCCAGGAAAGGCGCAAAGCTACACAGAGAAACCCTGTCTCGGAAAAACCAAAAAAAAAAAAAAAAAAAAAAAAAAAAAAAGTAATACACCTTAAAATAATATTCCCCAACATTTCCCCATTTTTGTCTAAATAAAAAAATGGTTTTAACCTTCACATAGTAAAACTATACACAACAAAAACAATTATCAAGTAGGAATTACATTTACAATATTCTGTCCATTTGTAGTTAGCATAGTCAAAGAAAATAATGCATGATCTATCCTATCTTAGTGGATCCAAAGTTTTACACCTAACTTACTTTCTATCATAACTAAGAAAAACTGCAATTATAACTATCTAGTCTTCAACTCCATCAAAGACCCAGAAAGATGTACTATTATCTAACAACAGAGACACTTCGCTGCCTGGACAATCAACCAAAGTTCCTCTGCAACATTGGGGCATCCATCTTCAGCCTATAGGCTTAAAGTATCTGGCAGACTTTTTTGTGAAGCAGGAAATTTAAAGGACTCTCCTGCCCTGTATTGGTAAAGTTTATCAGTCACTTTCCTCTGTGTTCTGCAGAATATCTGACAGACTCTTCTGTGAAGCAGGAATTTTGAAGGACTGTCCTGCCTTGTTTTGTCAAAACTCAGCAGTCACTTTCCTGTGGGTCTTGCATGTCCAGTCTGCACAGCACATTGCCAAGCAGTCAAAGGCAAGAGTAGTTTCTTTGCCCAGTGCCTAACCTTGCCACAATGAAAGCAAACTCCATCAGGAGTTTCTTCAATGCCCATCATCTCTGAAGTAACTTGGTGCTGCCAGGAGCAGATGTGTCTCATTGTCATGAAAATTCCTAAGTTAACAAAACATTTTAAATGCCATATTCTATAAGTCTTTGAAAGGTTTGAAGACCATCTGTCTATCTAAAATATATCTCTATATGATCTGGAAAGCATACTTAACATATCTACATATTTGATTGTTATTAATGACTAACCACTAACCTGTATTCCTGATTATCCTATATAGTTTATAATAATAGCTTTAAAATACTAGTACTTCACTATACATTTTCAAATGAACGACATAGGCACAATACTTCAAACAAAATTAGAAACATACGTACGATATGTTGTAACAAAAATAACCTTAAATTTTTATCAGTATACAAAAATCCTTTAAACAAGAGTAGAAACATATACACAGTGTAACAAAAATAACTTTATATTTGTATCAATACATATACTCCCCTAAATGATAACAAACATTCATAACCCACCAAATAATCAAAAGCCTCCCACATGCATCTTGGGAATATGGATATCATGTTCTCTAAACTGGTTCCTGCTGTTTGTGGACAAAGTATCTTTAGGGTCCCAGAGAGAAAATTTTAAGATAAGGATCAAGTCCTGGAAAGACCAGCAGCAATCTTTGCTGATAGATACCACCTGTTAAGTTTTAAGGGGTCTCTCTTGATCACACCTGATCCATCTTATTCCTGAAGGAATCTACAACCTCTAGTCTCCTGTGGGAACAAAATTCCAAAGCATTTTTTATTTCCAATTGAAAACTGCATTTTTTGGCTTCTTTTTTAAAGTTAAGGCATTCCTGAAGTTTCTAGATTGGTTCAGTTTTGCAGTTCTGCTCACAATCCCATGTGTTCTAGCAGCTGTCTTTTGCTCTTCAGTGTTCAAATAATTCAGAACCAGCACAGTACTATACAGGATCCAGACTTTCTGTGTATTTCCCATCTTACATGACTTTTTTTCTTTTATTCTCCCTTTAAAGACTTTATTTTATAAACTACTCATTTTTTTCTATGACTATACCCTTTTTCTTTTAAGCCTATGCACATTGTTAAACACACTGTAACCTGTTTAGAGATTTTTTTCCATCTGAAAATCTTTTATTGCATATCTTCAGCCTTTTTTGACTGTACGAGCAAACCTTTAAACTGCTAACCTACACCTGGTTTCTCCAAACAAGGCTCTCAGCTGGCTCTACCCACTTCTCAGGTTGGGAAAGCCAAGCCTAAAGCTCACAGTCTGGTCAGAAGTTTGTGACTGTAAACTGCATTCAACCTTCCTAGCTGTGGAAGTCAGTACCTGTGTTGCCACAGGCAGTTTTTACTTAGCTTGCCGTTTTTATTTATTTTATTTAGACCATCTGGTGTTTTAGACAGGCACAGTAACACAGCTTCATGGAGTTAAACAAATACAACATAAACAAAAGTAACACGCCTTAAAGTAATATTCCCCAACATTTGCCACTCTTACCTCTGGCCCAAGGCTGACCTGCTGCCTCCACACGCAGCCCTGCATGGAGGAAGGGAGACGTGTCCCTTCTACTTGGAAACTTCCAGGGACACGCTGCTTTTCAATGGCAGTAGTCCCATGTCTGCCTCGCTGCACCTGGGTAGTGTACAGCGGGGAACAGCTGTCAGAGGCGGGAAGGGATTTGTCTTAGGGTCACCCCAAATCAAGTTCTTAGGCCACTCTGGTGTCCAGTCTCGGATCAAAACCTGCCATACCTGGCAATATGAGGAAGTGGGCATCCGACGCTTACAGACCTGCTTGGCCCACCCGGTACCTGCTCAGTCAGGGTGAGACAAAGCAGCTGTAAGGCAGAGACCCAGCAATAAAGAATATAATGCTCTTGCCAAGCATGGTGGCACATGCCTTTGATCCCAGCACTTGTGGTGGTGGTGGTAGGTCAGGGGAGGTGGTAGGTCAGGGGTGGTGGTGGTGGGGTAGGGGGAACAGAAGCAGGTGGATCTCTGAATTTGAGGCCAGCCTGGTCTGCAGAGTGAGTTCCAGGACATCCAGGATTGTTACACAGAGAAACCCTGTCTCAATCCCCCCCACCCCCTGCAAGAATATATTGCTTTTAAATAATAGCCTAAAGTGGATACACTTATTTCAAACAGTAGCCCAGGCTGGCCAGTAGCTATATGTCAAGCAATCTCTCAGGGACTCAGGATTCTTCTGTAGCTGGAGATTTTTTCTCCGGGTCCCACCAAGCCCTGGCAGTCCCACAGCCTACTTATAAAATAAACACACAGACGCTTATATTATTTAAACTGTTTGGCCTAATGGCTCAGGCTTCTAGCTATCTAGTTCTTACATCTTAAATTAATCCATTTCTATAAATCTATACCTTACCACGTGGCTCGTGGCTTACTGGCATCTTCACATGCTGCTTTTCTTTCTTTCTTTTTTTTTTTTTTTTGGTTTTTGGAGACAGGGTTTCTCTGTGTAGCTTTGCGCCTTTCATGGAGCGCACTTGGTAGCCCAGGCTGGCCTTGAACTCACAGAGATCCGCCTGCCTCTGCCTCCCGAGGGCTGGGATTAAAGGCATGCGCCACCAACGCCCGGCAACACATGCTGCTTTTCATGGCAGCGGCTGGCAGTGTCTCCCTCCTCAGCCTTCCACTTCCCAGAATTCTCTCAATTCTCCTCTCTATTAGTCCCGCCTATACTTCCTGCCTGGCCACTGGCCAATCAGTGTTTTATTTATTAACCAATCAGAGCAATTTGACATACAGACCATCCCACAGCATTCTTCTACCAACCTGTTACCCACCCTCTATACCTTTTATTGCCTGTACAGCATGGGTTCTTGTAGTTTAGATGGCAAGAAGACAAGAGTCCCACAGAGAAAATCTAGGCATCTTGTTATTACAGAGGAATCTGGGTTCCCTTTTGTCGGTTCTCAGTCTCACTCATAAAAGAATTTTATTTATTTGTGTGTGTGTGTGTGTGTGTGTGTGTGTGTGTGTGTGTATGTGTGTGTGTGTGTGTGTATATATATATATATATGAGACAGGGTCTTTCTATGCAGCCCTGGTTGTCCAGGAACTCACTCTGTAGACCACGCTGGCCTCAAACACACAGAGAGCCACCTGCCTCTGCCTGGAGTGCTGGGAAGAAAAGGCATGGGCATGCACCACCATGTCAGGTTAATTAAAAAAAATTTCAAATGGGTGCAGAAGGAAGCTTGAGGAGCACCTTTCTAGAATTGGAAAGATAAACCACAGGGAAGGCCAGCTGTGACTCCTGGGGGCCACTGCAGGGTGGGGTGAGGGGGGTGCTGGAGGGGTGAGAGTGGGGGGGGGGGTGGGAAGAGGAAGAGAGTCAAGCTTTGTGTGTTAGCATCAGCGTGAAGGTCTACAGGAAGCTGTGGAGACTTGGAGATCACTGAGAGACCCAGAGTGGCAGGGCAAGCGTGCTTTAGATTTTGGTCGGTACCCAAAGAGGAGATAGAAGCAGGAAAGGACAGGGTGTGCTTTTTTGAGTTACAGCTCAGAGAGGGGACAGCCTTGGCACTGAAGGCGGCAAGCCACTGCCTCCAGAGCAGGACTCCTTCCGGGGGTCTTGGAAGGCTCTCGCCCACACTCTTGGGCGCTGTGCAGGGCCTGCAGCAGGTGTTTATGGCACGTGACGTTTCTCTTTCACTTGGAGCTGGCTCAGCATAGAGTGCTCGGTTATTGGTCCTTATCAATTCCCTCAGGGCCGATTATCCGGCAGGTGAGAGGACAATATGACAGGGCGTCAATCTGAATTTCGGTTCCCACACCCGAAGACCAATCCCCAGAAGCAAGGTGCCTAGGTCAGCGTCTGGCGCTCACTGTGCGCTCTGGGCGCCGCCTCCTGATTACCTGTCCCTCCCACCCGGTCTGTGGGACTTGGAATCTTTGCCACTCTCCTTTGTTATGGCAGGTAAATCACTTGCGTGCACTGTCCTGTCCTAAGGGTTTGTTTTAAAGCTTGGCGTGAATAAGCTGTGATTCCAGAATTGGAGAAAAATTCCTTTTCTCTTACCTTTCTCTTTTGTCTGCTTTCTAGACACTTAGCTAATTATCGGTTTTCTACATGAGAGAGTAAAGAGAAAGGGAGGAAGGGAGGGGTGGAGGGGTGGAAGGAGGGGGAGAGGAAGAGAAAATGAAAGTATTTTTTAAAGAATAAAAGCTCTATAGATAGCTGTTCCGCTTCAAAGAAGTTCCTCATCCTTTGAATTAGATTTATTTACATATTCACCATCTGTTCCCCTTAAAAACCGCAATTTTTTTTTTATAGTTTGTAACTGTTGTACTGAAACATGATGAGATTTGATACTAGGTATAGATTTAGGGATTAGTGTGTGTGTGTGTGTGTGTGTGTGTGTGTGTGTGTGTGTGTGTGTGTGGTGGGTTTTAAGGAGAATGAACAACCCATTCCAAGGTATTGCCCCAGGGGTTATCAGAAGTGGCAATTCTCTGTCAGACTTGGGTACTAGACCAGAGTCCAAGCATAATTTGGCCAGGGGAAGTTTAACATAAAGACTTATTAACTATTCTAAGGGACTGGCTAAAAGGGATAAGGAGAACTCAAGGATTCTCTAGGGCTGATCAAAGTACACTGGGAAAAAGGAACTGGAGGGGAGTCCTTCTCCTCCAGCTGAGACTCAAATCCTGGAGACGATGAGGTTGAGGACCACTGGGCAAGCTTGCTGGGCGGCTGGGGCCTGCTTGTCTGTAATCTATGAACAAGTAGATCACCCTGTCGAGGAGCATAAGAACTGAGGCTGGCCAGTAACTCACGGTCAGGACTGGAGAGGAAACATGCAGGCAAGGATGGCCGACGAATCCAGCGCATGGGGAGAGCTTGGCTGGTGGCAGGAGTCCCCCTGCCAACCAGGAGGGCCATGGTCACAGAGTAGCCTGGGACTGTGTTAGAGAAGGGCTAACATTTCGGGAACACAAGTTCATGTGCAGACAAAGCAGCAGCAGCAGCAAGAGAATTTTAGTCTCCAAGTTAAAGAGTTCATTGACAGTGTTATTCCAGTTTGCTAACTTCCACCTAACTGGTGAAAATGACTTCTATCCGCTCTATACATTTTTTTTTTGAGTCAAGGTCTCACTGTGTGGCTTAGACTGGCTTCAAACATCCTCCTGCCTCAGCCTACGAGTTCTGAGATTATATAGGCATATGCTACTGTAGCAGGAATCTTAAAAGTTCTTATTAATACAGTCAAACCTGAGGCGAGTGATTGGGGTCAATGCTGGTAGATCAGAGAGACAGAACAAGCCACAGCTATCTCACCTCACCAGTTCCTCAGCTGGTCCTGTTTCCTCAGACTGGAAGCCTCTGAGTCCTCATCCGGATGAATCCCAGCTGAACTGTGTTGCTTCAAAGCCTGAAAGCTTAACCAGCCAAATGCTTAACCAGCCACATGCTTAACCAGCCAAATGCTTCTAGTTTCTGGTCCTCACACCTTATATACCTTTCTGCTTTCTACCATCACTCCCTAGGATTAAAGGCTCGCTTTCTGGGATTAAAGGCGTGAGTCACTATGCCTGGCCGTTTCCAATGTGGCCTTGAACTCACAGAGATCCCAGATGGATTTCTGCCTCTGGAATGCTAGAATTAAAGGCGTGTGCTATCACTGCCTAACTAGTGGCTTTTCTGTTCTCTGACCCCAGATAAGTTTATTAAGGTACACAATATTTGGGGGAACACAATACCACCACATGCTACCATACCAATTTACTTAAAACAAAACAAACCTTGTAGGATCAATACACTGTCTCTCGCTGGGACCTGGGGCTCATCAATTAGGCCATTAGGCCGGGCTGGCCGGTGTCCCCTCCCATCCTGTCCTCTTCTCCCCCTCCTCCGCACACCGGTAGTGATGGCATGATAAGAGTGCTCCACCATGTCCGCTTTTTTAAACATGGATTCTGGGGACTGAATTCAAGTCTTGAGTCATTTCCCCACATCTCCCCAGCCCTGATATTGTTGTTTTGTTTTTACTATAGCACAATGCATTGGAGAGTCAGGCACATCGCTACTTGTATCCTTTGTTTGTTCTCTTTTAATGTTGCGAAGCTTTCCATTTTGTATGCATATATATGTATGTGGCTTACGTATTCTTTCATTGGTTCAAGGGTCTTATCCGGTTTGGGGTGACTGTGAATCAAGCTACCATTGATATTCAACATGTCTTCCTCTCTGATGAATACCTAGGAGTGATACTGAGGGTCACAGAGCCACTGCACAGTTAACTGTGTAGGAAACTGCCTGGCTCTTTTCCAGGGTGACAACCCCTGTGTGCATTTCCACTAGCCACACAGAAGAGTTCCGGCTGCCCCGCACCCTACACTGCCCCCAGGATCTGTTACAGTCAGGTGCTGTCCAGGGCAACGGAATGAAGACCGGGAACCCTATCTGTTCATCTCTCCCAAGGTTTCTGCCTCGCATTTCCTTCTTCCTGGACCGGTCATGGGGATAGGGTAGCTGACTCTGCAGGAGCATTTATCTGCACACAAAGACCAGCCAAAATCCAAAATGGAGACAGAAACACGAACGTGTGCATGGGGAAAATGGAAAACTGGGTACGGTTCTCCCACACTCTTTCATGTGGTAGAAGGTCTTAATTTTCAATTAGTAACTAATGTATGCTTAGAACTTCCTTACTTGTGAGTTGATTTACTTGAAATATAGACTCAGAAGTACGGACTTGTTATGGATTCTTTAAAAAATACATATATGTTATCGTTGGGACTGCAGAGATGGCTCAGTGGTTAGGAGCACATGCTGCTTGGTCTTCCAGAGGTCATGAGTTCAGTTCCCAGTGCCCAGATCAGGTGGCCCACAACTGTTCGCAACTCCAGTTCCAGGCGATCCAACGCTGCTCGCCCCTGCAGACACCTGTACTCACACGCACACACCCACATGCAGACACACGTAATAAATAAGTTTTCTAAATTATTATTAGTAGTGCGTGAGCATGTTTGCATAGGTGTGAGTGAGTGAGTGCACGTGTGTGTAAGCATGTTTACATAGGTGTGAGTGAGTGAGTGCACATGTGTGTGTAAGCATGTTTGCATAGGTGTGAGTGAGTGAGTGCACATGTGTGTGTAAGCATGTTTACATAGGTGTGGGTGAGTGCACATGTGTGTGCCACAAGGCCTGTGTGGAGGACAACTCTGTGGAACGGGTTCTGGGGATTGAACTCAGGTCACAGGGTCTGCATGGCACACACCTTTATCCGCTGTGTCACGTTGCCAGCCCTTCTCTGGATTCCAATATGTCGGTGTTTCCTGTTGTCTGTCTTTGAAGACATAAGCTGAGCTGAAAGCCACTGTGCTTATGAACGCCTCCTGCCCCAGGGCTGACCTCTGCTACTGTCCTTCTCTCCACACTGTGTTTATCTCTGTTGCTTAAGTATGAAGGAAGTTCAGTTTTCGGTCGCGATAATTTAATTTGTCATAGCAGTACCAAAGCGGGGGGGGGGGGGGGGGGCGGGGATAATTGCTGAGTTTAATCTTTAAGAGAACATGCACAGCTCAGTGGGTAAAGCAGCTCGTAGCTGGACTGATGTCTGAGTACAGTCCCTGGAATCCGCCTCTGGAAGGAGAGAATCAACTCTGAAGGTTCTCCCCGATCTCCACACATGCAGCAGCAGCATGGCTCCTCTCCCAAAAAACAAAAGTAAAAAAGTAATATCGAAAGAGCATTCTCAGGGCTGGAGAGGCGGCCCAGCGATTGGGAGCACTTGCTGCAGAGGGTCGAGTTCAATTCCTATCACCTACAAGGTGGTTTTTAACTGTGATTCCACTTCCAAGGCATCTTGTGACTTCCTCTGGCCTTCCAGGACACTGCATGCATGTGGTGCACACAGCAGGTGACACTCATACACCTAAGATGATTATTATTATTATTATTATTATTATTATTATTATTATTATTTTGAGACAGGGTTTCTCCATGTAGCCCTGGCTGTCCTGGAACTCACTATGTAGACCAGGCTGGCCTCGAACTCACTGAGCTCTGCCTGCCTGTGCCTCCCAAGTTCTGGGATTAAAGGCCTGTACCACTATGCCTGGCTTAAAAATAAATATTTAAAAAATTTTTTTATTGTATTTTATGTACATGTTTTGCCTGCTTGTATGTCTGGGTACCATGTATGTGTTTGGTGTCTGTGGAGGCCACAGAATTGTTCTCCTAAAACATACCCTGGAGAGTCCCGCTCGCTTGCTAACGAATCGCTCTTCATACATTGCTTCTGAGAAGAGAATCCGGAGCCGGAGAACACTGACAACGCCTACAAAGGATGCCCATGTTTAACGGGCACGCGGCGGGCTTAGACTGCGCTCGCCGTGCTGTGGTGCTTGGCATCCAGCTGGCGAGGACTCCTGATAAAGACAGATCAACTTCATAGCGAGGGACGCGGCGAGGGGAAAGAGTAACGAGACTCACGAGTGGTGTGTGATTCCAGAAGAGAAAGACAAAAAAAAACCGGTTCACTGAGATGGAGACATCTGCAGGACTAAGGGAGGGGCAGCCATGGCAACACCTGAGGGCATCTTCCAGAACGGAGGGAGGGAGGGAGGAGGGAGGGAAGCAGAGGGAGCACTCGGTAGGTGAGCCAGCAGGGAACCGAGCCTGACCACGCAAGGCTGCTCTGAGGACCTCGGCTGTCCACTGAGGGAGGCTGGGAGTCACTGAGGTTCTGAGCAGTGGCCAGATGTGGGGCTGCCTAAAGCTTTAGAGACCCTGTGATTTGGGGGGAGAGGGGGGTGTAGGGGGCGGGAATGACTAATCAGGAAGCTGCTGCGTGGGCAGGAAGATGGTGACTCGGGTGGGTGCGGCCTCCGTGGGGGTGGCATTTGAAGGTGGAGCCCAGAGGCTCTGGATTTGGAGTACAGCGTTTGAGGGAGGAGTCCCTGATGACGGCCTGGCTCTGGATTTGGAGTACAGCGTTTGAGGGAGGAGTCCCCGATGACGGCCTGGCTCTGGCCACAGAAAAGGAAGAATGGACGCCATTGCTCGGGTCACAAGGAGGGTAGGACAAGAAGGTCAGAGAGGAGAGTGGGTTCAGTTTCGAGCGTGCGAGGTGGGAAGGCACTCTTCCGGTGTTGCAGTGACTCTTCCGGTGTTGCAGTGACTCTTCCGGTGTTGCAGTGACTCTTCCGGTGTTGCAGTGACTCTTCCGGTGTTGCAGTGAACAGTGCCAAGTGGGTGGTTCTGAACTGGATTCTGCTCAGGTCGGGTTCAAGGAAGAGGCGCGGGGTGGAGCCGGACACTGTGCTAAATCAATGCGCAGGTGACTCTTGGCCAGGGGTGGCGCAGGCCCGTCCCTCCATCTACTCGGGAGGCCGAGACAGGAGGACCGAATGTTCGGGGCCAACCCCCACTGCGGAGTGAGTCAAAGGCCAACCCGGCAACGTGGCGAGCCCTTCCTTCCAAGTAAAAAGAGTAAAACGGAAGAGGGCCGTGGGTAGAGCTCAGTGGTGGAGGCTCACCCAGCACGTGTGAGACTCGGTTCAACCTCTACTGTGGCAAAAACCAACAAAACAAAACGAGAAAAGACAAGTGCAGAGGCCTGAGCCCCCAGTCCGGCTTCGGCCATTTTATCGCGCAATTCTCATAACACCGCCGCCACCACCACCACCACCACCGCCGCCACCACGAGGTTAACTTTATTTAAATGCTGTCAAAGACATAACCAAACTGAGGCTGGAGAAGTCGCAATGGTCTGGTCCACGGTACTGTTAGGAACTGTGTGGACGCAAAGGCTCATTCTTCTGATGCCTCCCACGTGGCAAAAACTTGTTCTGTTTCTACAAGCTCTTGATTTTCTACAGGATTTCTGTGAGTCCTAGAAGAAAGGAGACAGGGTGCAGACACCATCACTCGGCCAGTGGAAAGGATGTATTTGGGAGCCAGGCATGGTGGTGTAAACCTGCAATCCCAGATAAGTCTACAGTCTGAGACAGGAAGGTCAGAGGTTCAAGCCCAGCCTAAGAAATTTAGAGAGAACTGGTTGGGGTGGTGGTGGTGGTGGCAGGTAGTGAGTGTGGTAGAGCAAGCCTTTAATCCCAGCACTAGTACTCAGGAGGCAGAGACAGGCGGAAGGTGGATCCCTGTGAGTTCGAGGATAGTCTGGTCTATATATTGAGTTCTAGAACTGCTAGAGTTATAAAATAGGACCTCGTCTCAAACACACACACCACACACACACACACACACACACACACACACACACACACGCCAAACAAATGTCTTTTTAAATTTTATTTATTTATTTTTATTTTTATTTATTTTTTATTTATTTTCCAGACAGGGTTTCTCTGTGTAACAGTCCTAGCTGTCCTGGAACTTGCTTTGTAGACCAGGCTGAACTTGAACTCACTGAGATCCCCCTGCCTCTGCCTCCCAAGTGCTGGGATTAAAGGTGTGCGCCACAACTGCCCGGCCAAATGTTTTTTCAAAAAGTTAAAACAAGACAAGCCATCCTGTTAGGCACACTGCTGCTGTAAACATGAGCACTGGCCTACTGGTTAGCTTTTCATATCAAAAGCCTAGAGAGAGGAACTAACGTTCTCAAAGGGGTATCTGGAACTTTGGTCCAGAGAGGATTTGGTTCAGTCTTCCGATGGCCTAATTACGGTGACGGAGCAAACTCTCTTCCAGGGGATGAAGAGGTTTGGGAGGGACCTGTGTGGGTGCAGGCTTGAGTTCTTGATGACAAAGCGGTTGGCTCTGGTTGTTCACTGGGGTGAGAGGGCAAAAGCTCTTGACTGATGCTGGGGCAGCCACTGTGTGCCCAGCTCATAAACTCTCAAAGCTCAGCTGGAGTGGTGTGAATGCTGGTCTCCCTGGTGACTGGTTCCTGGCATGCCTGAGCGGGTGGTCAGGTTCTGTCATGTCCCTCTAGTCACAAGGAGAGTCTGGCAGTGCATTGTAGGGACGCCGTGGCTCCCTCCCACTGCTTCTTCCCACCCACCTGATCAAGTCCCTCTCTAGCTCACACAGTATTCAACCTGGCTTCGGTGCAGCCAGACTACCCCCAGGTGTGGCTCACTCTCAGGACTGGGACTCAAGATGCCAGAGTAATCTGCAGCCCACTGATTGTCGGCTGGGTATGGAGAAGCCATTGATTGAGGTTTTAACCATATGCCATGAAATTAATTTCAGTTTTTCCTCCTTGCATTTGCAGACACACCCACAAATGTTCTGAGTTTACATACCACTCTGAAGGATTCACATCCAGATCGGCCCCACCCCAAAACCCCGGAGAGTATTCATTACTATCACCAGTTTGCAGCTCAGTCTCAGGAGCTTCCTGTTGGCCAGGCCAACTTCAAAGTCTTCGTGAACTCAAGAATTCACCCTCCGCTTGTCCTCTAACATTGCAGTTTTATTGCTTTGACTTTATACCACAAATTCCTTTAGAAAAATGACACATTACGTAGTTCCACATGCACTGGAGGCATGAGGCATGTGCTCTAACCCTGAGATGGATCCCCAGGCTCCTTGTCAGTTTTGTTTTGAAACAGGGTTTCATTAAGTTGCCTATGTTGGCCTTGAAGTCTTTCTGTAGCCTAGATCTTGAACTCACAAACATCCTGCTTCAGATTCCCTAGGAGTCTGTGCTTTTTAAGAACAAGCTTTCATAACTTCGTTTTATAGTGACGGACCACTTCGGTTCTGAAGAACCACATTTCAAGTGTTTGCAAGCTTCATGTGGCTGCCATATTGGATGGCATGGAGCTATAGACCACACCGCGAGCTTTTGGAAGAGGGGAACTGATTCACCTGTGTCCCAGCAAGTAGCCTGGGTCTCCCACGTAGTGATGTTTCAAGTGTTCGGTGACTATCCAGAACATATTGTTGAGGTCATCTCTAGACAGTAAACGTGCTCCCTTTTCCACAGAAGAGAGAGTTCTGTATAAAGTACAAAATCTAAAATCAATGCCAATAAAATGACAGTCTTATCAATGAGAACATGAGTTTATCTAATGTCAGATCCTGATACTTACTATTCAGCAGGGCAGCGTGCACCCACAGTAACTGTCACCCATTGGGCAAAGGCACCCAGACAAGCCATAAGGAAGGAATATACATTTCCTATTAACACATTGCAAAATAGTAAGTGCCATGGGCGGGCGGCCACAGGTCATAAAAGAAACAACTCATCCCTGCCTGGTCTGTTAAAGAGTGGACAAGTTTATCTCCACGTTGACTGGAGTCAGGAATGAGGTTCCGTGCACTGTGGATGGAGACAGCAGATCTTTCCGGAGGACAACTTGAGGAAATGTTTCCCAAGCCACAAAAATGTTCACAGTACCACACCCGATCTTCTCTGCACTCTATAATCTTTGAAAAGGACAGCTAGGTACACAGAGGCCTGCCTCTGCCTCCTGACTACTGGGATTAAAGGTATGTGCCACCCAGGGCCGGCCTGGAGGTCTGTTTTTAAAGGCAGAGATTGACAAGTACAGGCCACACTGAGAAATGAAGGGTTCTCCTCACAGGTTAGTTTGAAACAAAAAACGAGAGCTTACGGTTTTCCAGTTTTTGTTACAGGCAAAGCAATATTGCAACAGGCTGCTGAACCCAGAACCTTCCTCATATTTCTCATTAGTATTCGTCACATGTTTTACAGTTTTGAACATGTGCACATAAAACGGAAGCGTCCTTACTGTGACCCCTCACGCTGGATGCATGCAGTTTGTCCTCGAAGGGCATCAACGATGCCTAGTGACCGCACCCAATGGAGCTCTCAGAGGTTAGCTCACTCATCACAAGGAATGGCAAGTAGTCACGCATTTTCAGTGTGGTGTGCTGGGGACACCCCAGTGGTGGAGACGGGGCTCTGAGTTTGCCTTCCCAACGGGAGAGACAGAAACATTCTCAACTCTCAGAAATGTATTGGAGCACCCAGGCCTCAGAGAGATGAGGGGATCGCTGGTAGATTTAAGGCAGCGATGATCCCAACCCAGGCTGTTATGGCTATGGCTAGCACACAGTTCTTAGCACCAGTTCAGTGGCACGGACCAGGTTCCCAGGGAACTCAGAAGCTAGGCTACGAGAGTTGGGATCATCTGTTCATTTTGTATGTAACAAACACACTCTTATACACCCAGTGGCTTAAAACAGATGAACCGTATGAGATTACCGCTTCACTGGGCTGAAGTCACCACGTCAGCAGGTCTGGCTGCTCTGCATGCCGGGACGTGAGCCCTCACCCTTGGCTTTTTTGGTTGAGAAAGGCCACTTGCGTCCCTTGGTGCCCGATCCCTCCCCTTCCACCGCTAGGGTCCCTTGCTTTCTGGGATTGTCTCTCTCACCACCACTTCCTTTGATCTCCTGCCTCTCTCATAAGAACCCTGGGATTACTCTGCATTCCAGATGCAGCAGGGGCGGTTACCTTCCCATCCCAAGGCCCTTGGCTCAGGTACAGTTGCAGTGCCTTTACTGTAGAAGGTAGTATCCGTAAGTTCTGGGGGCTTCTGTTCAGCCTAGGACAGCAGCAGACACCAGAGGGGCCAGCACGTGAGCTGAAGACAAAACAGAGCGGGAGTGAGGAGGGCAAGATAGCCCACGGTGGATTCTAGTTGAAGCATGGCCTTGCCACACCAGGTTCAGTAGCTTCCCGGGGACACCGAAGCAAGGACGTTAATTTTCTCAGGATTCTGGATGCCGGAAGTGAGGCCATGAGGCCTCCCCGCTAGCTACGCCTGTGCGGTTTGCAGGGTCTGTCTCTGCGTTTACTCATCTCGTTTTTCTCTTTTGAAACAGGGTCCCGTTTTGTAGCTCAGGCTGATCCGGAACTCACAGTCCTCCACCTGTCAACGCTGGGATGGCAGGTGTGTGCCACCACACGCAGCTGACACTTGTCTCGCATGTCCATTTCCTCTGCTTACGAGGACAGCGGCTCCTCGGGGACCTTGTGTGAAGCCAGTCATTTCCTCCGAGGCCCACTCTGCAAATGCAGCCATCTGCACGAGATCTTCAGGGTTAGGATTGAGTATCCGAATGTGGTAGGGCTAAGACTCTGTCCCTAACAGCTCAGACAGAAGCCAGCTCAGCTAAACGCTGGCATCTATTGCAGATAACAATGTGGCACCTAAGGGCTCCTCCCCGGAGTTGTCTGAGCGACTCCCAGCAGCTCCTCTGCCTATGGCTGGGCAACACTGCTAACAGAGAATAGCTAAGCCCAAAGAGGAGCACAAAGAGACCAGGCCAAGAGGGGGGTGTGTTGAGGGTGGGGGTGGGGTAGAGGTTGAGTTGGGAATTTGCAGGGTACAGCCTGATGGTAAAGCCCTTTACAGTCTGGCGGAGACATTGAACGCTTAGCAAAGGTACCAGGAAGAGGGGGAGGTGGCACTGGGGTGTAATGGCTGGACCCTGTGATCCTGTCTCACCTCCACCCCAGTCGGGGCTATAAGCCTCTTCTACCTACTTCTGTTCTGCCCACGGGCTCCAAAGTGGCCTGGGGCGAGGGTCTGCATCCAGCACCCTAACCTATCCCATCAGCAAGCAGCGTCACACCCGGGCCAGGACAGGGTGGTCCTGACAGTCCTTGGATGGACTCTGTCATTCTTGGAGCTCATGGTCTGCTCCATCTTTGTTCCTGTCTCCCCTTTATCCACCCACATGGCATCTCCAGCCTTAAGACAGGAAGAAGAAATGGAAAAGCCCCAAACAACTTAAGTTGAAGCATCTTTACGAAGGAGAGATTTTGTGACTCAACCATCCCGGTTATCACGAATGCTGAGATTTTTCATTAATCTTAAGATTTGTTACTGTGAAACGTTCATCAGCTCATGCAGGAAAATGAGAAACCATTGAAATCCATCACATTCACCCTTTCCTCCTCTA
The DNA here is from genome assembly GCF_049852395.1 of Peromyscus maniculatus bairdii. Classification (NCBI taxonomy): domain Eukaryota; kingdom Metazoa; phylum Chordata; class Mammalia; order Rodentia; family Cricetidae; genus Peromyscus; species Peromyscus maniculatus. The sequence goes on from NC_134861.1 coordinate 93,240,851, forward strand.
TCTCCTCATCACCTTATCTCCGGAGCCCAGATGGACCTTTTGGCCCGGGGAGATAGCAGCCCAGCTGCAGAGTGGTGCTATCTCTCCAGAGTCCAGCTGCTGGGCTATCTCTCTCTTTCCAACCTTTATCCCTGATGCCTGTCCCCTGTTCCCGCCTCCCTGTGCTGCCGTGAGGCACGCACAGCTGCTACTGTGTGACCTCCGCACACTGAGTGTGCAGGAACTACAGTCACGGCTGCACTCCCCCGGGCTTCTCAGAGCCTGCTGCTGTTCACTAGTGTCATTCAGATTAACTGTGGGCCCCTGCAGGCCACAGCCAAACACAGCTGTCACCTCACCATCAGTCACCGCTGCTTACGTCAAGGAAAATGTAGTTCAGCTTAATAATTAATACAAAGGCAAAAATCAAGAGCACAGGTTGGAAGAAATACTGGTGGGGCTGGAGCGAGGGCTCAGTGGTTAAGACCACTGGCTGTTCTTCCAGAGGACCCGGGTTCCACTCCTAGCACCCACATGGGAGCTAGTATTGGCTGGAACTCTAGAACCAGGGGAATCCGATGCCTTCTTCTGGCCTCTGCGGGCCCTGCACGCATGTGCTACCCAGACATACCTGCCAGCAAAACACCCATAAGTATAAAATAAAAAGTAAAGGAGGAAAAACATACATGCCAGCAAAACACCCATAAATATAAAGTAAAAAGTAAAGGAGGAAAAACATACCCAAAACTGGCCGGAGGGATGGCTCAGTGGTGAAGGACACTTGTCCTGCAGAGGACCTGGGTTCAGTCCCCAGAACCCACAAGGTGGCTCACAACCATCTGACAGCCTCTTCTGACCTCTGTGGGCACCAGGTACACACATGATACGCAGACATATGTGCATGTGAAACACTCATCACATAAACTAAAAAATCAATCTAAAAAGAATGAAAAGAAACACAGGTGGTATTTGTGAAAGTTAAAAGCTCCTTTGAGAGTGACATTTAAAGACCTGCTGTGAGGAAAAGGCAGCAGCTTCCCTCTGGACAAGGTAAACAGTAGGTGCAAAGGCCCTGGGTTAGGTGTCTGCTCGGCTGAGAGGTAGGTGGGCAGCATGCCTGTTGTGGGTGAGAATCTGAAGGGTGGAGATGAGATCCCATCATGGGTCTGGCAGGGAGTCAGACCTGGAAGGCGTCCTGAGTGACTGGGGCACTGGAGGCGTCCTGGGTGACTGAGGTACTGGAGGTGTCCTGGGTGACTGAGGCAATGGAGGCATCCCGGGTGACTAGGGCAATGGAGGTGTCCCTTGTGACTGGGGCAATGGAGGTGTCCCGGGTGACTGAGGTACTGGGTGACTGAGGTACTGGAGGGCGTCCCAGGTGACTGAGGCACTGGATGTGTCCCGGGTGACTGAGGTACTGGAGGGTGTCCCGGGTGACTGAGGCACTGGAGGCGTCCCGGGTGACTGGGGCACTCACTGGAGGCATCCCGGGTGACTGGGGCACTCACTGGAGGTGTCCCGGGTGACTGGGGCACTCACTGGAGGCGTCCCGGGTGACTGAGGCACTGGAGGTGTCCTGGGTGACTGAGGCACTGGAGGTGTCCCGGGTGACTGGGGCCCTCACTGGAGGTGTCCTGGGTGACTGGGGCACTCACTGGAGGTGTCCTGGGTGACTAGGCACTGGAGGGTGGGCTGGGAAATGACTTGACCTTACTAAGGTTTTCTGGCTACTTCAATAGAAACATGATAAAAGGGAAACAGTGATGAACAAGTTCACATAACACATGTAATGTGTTACCATCTTATAAAATGACGGTCCAAATAAGGAAGAAATAAACACACATCAAAATTCCTACGTCAGGGCTGTAATGAGACTCACACACATGGATATAATAGGTAATAATTTTATTTGCTTACATTCTTCTAAAACATCCAGAACCAGATGGCTTCTCGAATTACAGCTTTGGCAATGAGTAAAGATCACAATAAAAAATATGCCCCAACTTATCACAAGAGATTCTTACAGAGAAATAAATAAAGCATATGGTCATTGTCATAAAATCCATTAATTCTGATGAGTTACACATCACATTTTTCCTAAAGTTCCTGGGACTTGGGATGAGAGCGACCAGAGCAGAAGGCTGCCCCAGGCTAAGCTGGGGTCTCCTAACCCAGGCGTCCCTGGCTACTATGACAGGCGGCATTTGCTAGCTAACAGCTGCATTAAAATCCAGCCAACACTCTGCTCACAGGCTTCCTTAACAGACTGCTCACACAGATCCGACACTGTGGTCTCGAGCCCTGAGTGTTTTCTAAACCACTATTTGCTAGGAGGGGACCCAGAGCCCTGGGCATGCTGCACAATGCTGCACAGTGGCTCAGCGTGCCCTCTACCTCTGAGCTACAACCCACGCCGCCATTTTGCTTCTTCGAGACAGGGTCCCACTGTGTCACTGAACGGCCTTGACCTCAAGATTCTCCTGCCTCTGCTTCCTGAGTGCACCACCAGGTTCAGCTGATCTGCTAATTTTCTGCTCTAACATCTTCAGGTTTTTCTGTTTCTTCGGTCTTTTCTTTCCACAAATTCCCAAGGACGATCCCTATAAACAAGAGTATTCCTGTTGTGCGGTTGGAGGCAAATTTGTCCCAGCAGTCCTCTGGTCTGTGGATATCTACAGTGTAGATCTGAAAGAGAAACGCACGGTGTAGGCAGCACAGCAATCCATTCAGAGAGAAAACACAAGGTATAGGAAGCCGTTAGTACACCCTAACCAGCTTCTACTGCAGAAACATCAAAACAGTCCTCACAGGGAATCACTCAAGCTGTATTCTAGCAGCTCTGGCTGAGGGGTATGAGAATGTTTTGAGAAGTTCTAACCATACGTTGGACTTCTCCAAACAAACACACAGGAAACACTCCCGTGTCCAAACGTTCACAGCAGCTGGAAACGGCACACAGGGCTTTCTGTGAGGAAAGGTCAGGATGCAGGTGTTCTGAAATCACTGTAAACACGCCCCTCTGGCTATGTGACCAGGGCAGACATGACACACATGTAAATTTCAAGTTTCAATTTGGGTGCCATCCCAAGACATATATTACATACATGTCTTGCAAACTTAAAAGTCTACAATCCAAGCCTTGTGGGCCTAAGCACTCGGGAAGGGACCCTCCATCTGCCTTGAACACATGAACTTTTTGGTTCCGAAGCTCTGCCCTCGGGTTCCACCTTTATTCTCCATAGCAGTTTCTCAAATGAGAAGTTTGATTTGAGCAGACCAACTCCACTATGCAGGGTGATGAAATACTCTGCATATCCCTGGCTCTCACTCACTGACTGAGGGAGATGCTCCTAGGTTACTAAGACAACCAAAGATGTTCTACTCATATGTTTCTAAGTCCCTCCTGTGCTCACAGGCGATCCAGAGACCCAGATCTAAGGCCAGCTACCTAGATCACACATGTTTTCTTTCCACACCAGCCCTGTGGATATACCAAAAAGTCTCCTTCAACTTTCCTTCCTTTTCCCCTTCCTTTCTGGACAGGGCCTCACTGTGTAGCTGAGGCTGGCCTTGAATTCCGGATCCTCTTGCATCCCTAGAGCTAGGATACAAGCATTGGGTGCCACATATCTGGCTGGCCTAAACTGTCTCTTTTCTATTGGGATGTCAGCAGACTCAAAATCAGGACTTCCTTTTACACAGCAAGTTTCAGGGCAGTCAGGGTTGCACAGGGAGACTCTATCTTAAGGAAGGAAGGAAGGGAGGGAGGGAGGGAGGGAGGGAGGGAGGAAGGAAGGAAGGAAGGAAGGAAGGAAGGAAGGAAGGAAGGAAGGAAGGGAGGAAGGAAGGAGGGGAGTGTACTGAGACTCTAGATGCAATTTAAAATATAAAGTAGCCTATATACTTCTTACAATACTTAAAGATACTTGTATATTTCTCCCTCTTTTACCATCTAATAATTTAATGTATACTTCTATTTAGACCAGACAATTAATTGATGATTATGGGCCTTGTAGAGCCAAGTTCTCAGTTCTCAGGGGTTCTGAGACTTTCTGAAGAGGAATCACGACTTCTAGCATGTATAGTGAGGACCACAGAGTAGTCTACATCAGACTAGTTCTATTGTGCATGTCATTGCCTACATGAAACAAAGTTCCCAACGATGTGTATACACACCATCTAAATGCATGGTCATGAATACCTTTTTATTCTATCCAAAGAAAACTACACAACACTGTCAGAGAGAAAGCCCGTTTTTCTTCAGCCACTGATTCGGTTAAACTTAGACCTGGCTGATCATTTTACAAGTTCCTGACACAGGTTTCAATACAAGCCTGTGCAGTGGAGGGGCGGAGGGATGCTGGTTATCATCACGGTCACAGCTGTTTTCTAGGCAGCCTCCGTCATGTGAGCATTTCCTGTAGGCTTTGTTCTCTGGGAGCTGGGACTTGAAGCCAGGGCCTGGCCCACACCAGGCAAGCTCTCTAACACTGACTGCATCTCTATACCCTTCTGTTTCCATTTGGAGATCAGCCTCCACTCAGTGGCTTAGGCTGAGCTTGAACTCATGGATCATCCTGGCTCAGCTTCCTGAGAAGCTGGGATTCCAGGCTGCAGGACCCATGTTTTATCTGACTGGCAGTGGTCTCTATACCAATGGAACTCATGATTGTTATGCTTTAAAATTTCGTGTGTGTGTGTGTGTGTGTGTGTGTGTGTGTGTGTGTGTGTGCGCGCGCGCGCACGTGCGATTGCACATGTGTGCATCACAGTGTGCGTGTAGGGGTCAGAGGACAACTCAAGAAAGTTGGTTCTCTCTACCATGCGGGTCCTGGGGATCAAACTAAGGCCATTAGACTTGGTGGAAGGCCCTTCACCGGATGAGTGACATGTCTGGCCCTATTTTATTATTATTGCTGTTATTTTAAGGCTTATTAGTTTGCTTTTGGAGTACTCAATTCAACCCACAAGATTCAGCTACAGCTGAAAATTTCTCAGACATATCAGAAATAATTTCAGGAGAATCAAAGGAAAAAAAATCCCCATTTAGATTTATGTTATTTTCTCTAAATTAACAAGGTTAATTTTATTCTGTTGGTTTGTTTTGGCTGTTGTTTGTTTTGAGACAGTCCTGGTTGTCCTGGAACTATGTAGACCAGGCTGGCCTTGAACTCACAGCGCCGCACCTGCCTTTACCTCCTGAGTGCTAGGATTAAAGGCCTATGCCACCAACCTGAAAATGCTAATTTGTGGTGTGACAATTTGAAGAGGGGGCGGTTCAGAGCAATGCAAGCCAAGCAGCCTGTTTCAGGGAGCTCCTTGCCTAGTGATCAGCATTGATTTTGCTTAAATAACGTCGTCCCTAACTCCAGTGAGGAAAACTGGGGAGGAGAAGGGAAAGGCCAAACCTGACGAGCCAGGTGGGCTCCCACGGCAGCCACGGCAGCGTAGTAGGGCAGCGTCTGACCACAGTTGGCTCCTGCCAGGCTCAGCGCTCCCAGCATGGCGACCCCAAAGCCACTGAGCCACATCTTGGTGTTCTCCCTGAACAGCAGTGCCGTGGACTTCAGGCCAATCAGAGCGTCGTCTTTTTTGTCCTAATGCCAGGAAGAGGAAAGTGCATTGTGATATTTAACTCAGTAGTATGGAAACCACATTTCTTAAGTATTCAACTCGGTCTTTTTTAGTATATTTACATGGGCACAGAACTAACTCTGCTCTCTAACCGAAGAGCACATGTTTTAAAGAACACATAGCTACACCAGAAGCCATAAAATCGAGACTCATAGCAGATCGGCAGAGGATGCCCAGGACGGCCAGTTCCACATTCTGTACAATCAGCAGGGGCTCACGTGCCACTCTACTTCCTATGACCCCAGAACCACCTGGAATTGGACTTCTACATTAGGACTAAAGCTCACTGTTATATTTTAATGTAATTTATCTTATTTTTGAGACAGAGTCTCTCCATGTAGCCCTGGCTACCCCGGAACTTGCTGTGTAGACCAGGCTGACCTCAAACTCACAGGGATCCCTCTGCCTCTGCCTGCTGCATGCTGGTACTTAAAGGCGTGCGCCACCACACCTGGTTTCAAGTCTATTTACTGAGCTCCGTCCCTCCAGAGTTCTCAGTTCTCCGTTTCAGTCTGGCCGCTGTCACAGATGCACGGGATGCTGTCACTGCACGGCCACAGCCACCCACTTTCCTCTCTGCCCCGCTGACTCCCTTCGTGCAGAGCTGGGTGCTGGTGAGTCTGCGGCTCTCCCTGTAACTACCACACACACCCACATAGAATAAGTATAAAACGTTCATCAACATATCCTGACTAGACACACAAACAGTAACTAACTGTGGGGCACGCAGTCATCGTTTCATAATGTGTACGGATGGTAAAGCATCACTTCCTACACACCGACTAGTAACAATGTTTACCAACAGTACTTCAGTGAGGCTGGCAAAGGTATAAACATAAGGTCATGGATCAAGAAGGACAACAAGAGGCATCCTGAACAAACTACACAAGGGAACACTAAGAGAGTGTAAGGACGTTTGCGTGTCTGAGTAAACACTCCTTTAAAACAACGTTTATTTAATTCATGCGTACATGTTTGTGTCCATGCATCTTCCGTGTGTGGGTGCCATGGAGACCAGAAGAGGGCATCAGACTCCGAGGAGCTAGAGCTACAGGCAGTTTTGAACCAGCAGGAGGGTGCCGGGAACCAAACCCTGGTCCTCTCCAAGAGCAGCAAGTGTTCTCAATCGTGGAACCATCTCTCCAGACCCCCCAAGACACTGTTCTTAAAATTACTCCTACGCTCATATGTATGAAGTGTTAATGGTGAGAATATTATTTCTAACTGTCAAAACTCAGTAACAGCTGTCGCTTACCAAAACAGACATGGTATTCAAAACTGTGGTGCCATTCTAAGTCAGGGACGACCAGGTGTACTCAAGTGACAAGGAATGGATAAAACATGGGGTGGCAGATGTGACGGCTGGTGCCTGGGACCCAGCATTTGAGGCTGTGGTGGGAGGGCTGGAGAGTTCAAGGACGCCTTCTGTGACACTGTGGGGCCAGAGGTCTCCTAGTGAGAGCTGAGCTGGCTTTACCCAGCAGGGCTGCATGTGAGGATGGCCTGACCTTGCACGTGGTCACCAGGTGTTTGGAAGGGTCTGCACTTGGCTGTGCCGGGGGAGGTCTTTCGCCCCGCCCCTTGGCATTCCTATAAAAAGCCCTTTTGAAGAGACAGAAGGGGCTGGGAGATATGGACCCAGGTCCTCCCGAAGCTATCCTGTGTTTCTGTCTGTCTTCTCCACACTATCTTTCTATCTAAATATTTCTTATCCCTCTCTCCTCAAGAGTACCCTAGGAAAAGTGGGAGCTGGCCTCCCACAACACATGAGACCCTGTCTCAAAAACGATAAAAAATAGACTAAAAAAAGGAAATGCTTATTAGCTCCACAACTAAAAGTCTGCCTAATACAGTGATTAGAGACATCAACAGAGGCGCAGAGTGACAGAAAGCGCAGGACACGGAGACCGTCTGGGCTTGCATCTCAGCTCTGCCCCACTGCCCATGGGACTGCGGGCAAGTGACTTGTCTATAAAATGGAGACAAATAAGATCCCTCCTGTGCAGGCTGGTAGGGGATTAACTTAGTGTCTGTAAAATATTTCAGATGGTGCCTGGAACATAGCAAATACTATTTAAATGCTTGTGAAGGAAACAGAATAAGCCAGTTGAACTGCTGAGTAAGCAAATGTAGAAATGAACAGAAATATGTTGGATAAGGGGAACTGGGGATGGTTTTCTTTTCAGGGAACAACGGATTTCCTTTCCTCTCTTTAAAGTCACCGTGCAGATCTGTAATCCCATCTTGGGGAGCAGAGTTAAGAGAATCAGGAGTGCAAGGTCATCCTTGGCTAAACAAGTTCGAGGTTAGCCTGGGCAACATGGTATGCTGTCTCAAAAAACCAAAACCAAACCAAACAAAGAAACGAAACCAGTTCTTAGAAAACAAGAGCAGTGAAGCCAAAGTTAAGGAAAATGTGCCACTTCTTTACCTGATGGGCATAAATAGTGTCATATATCAGTGTCCACATAACTCCAGAGAAGTAGAGCGGCAGGCACACAGCTGGATCACAGGAGCCCTTGACAGCAGACCATCCGAGTAGTGCACCCCAGTTAAAAGTCAGCCCTGCAGTCGGTGGGGAGACAGGAAGAGGGGAGCAGAATGCACGTCAACAGTCAACAGGAGCATGGGGGGGGGGGGGGGAGCACATGTCAAAGGCTCACTGCAACCGTCAGGCCCGGCTCCCCTGCTCTCTCTAGGTCCTTCTCAGAATCGTCTCAACCTCTTGTGCTTGGTACTTATTTGTTCCATCTTACAAAAAACAAAATAGGCACAGAAAGTTGAACTTCTAATTAAAATAACATAGCTAATGAAAAGAATAACATCTTTTAACAAGGTAACTAACAAGTCTGTGCCTGGCAGAGCCAACAAACTGCGTGTGCAGGGGTCTGAACACAGACCTGCCAGGCTCAAAACCTGTGTTCTTCCAGCCTCACTCTACCTCCCCGCTAAGCTACAGGAACAAGAGTACAGGCAGAACACTTGCTTCTTGCTCAAGCGCAGCCTCTGTGAACATCCACGTGCCGACAGCGCCTACATCCTACCGCAAGGCCGTCACCTCCTAAGCGCCAGGCTAGAGGCTCAGCCTGCTGCTGCTGGACACCCTGTCTACAAATCTCTCGGACCTGAAAGGCAGTCTCACGCCACTCTGCAGAAACCTCTTCCTTTTCTTACTGTGTCTGCTCCCCTCGGAGCACCTTCCTCACTGAGAAAGCGCCTCTGGGGTCCTAGCACAGCCATGTCTGCCACACCAGACTTCAGTGGCCTGCCTGTCCTCTAGCTCCATAAAATGGTGACTGTGTTCTTCTCATGTTACCTTCTGAGTACTCGGTGCGATTCCTGCACAAGGCACAAGTAAGACTCGATAAATGTTTACAGTAACGACACCAGCTTTAATATATGAGCTTGAAGATGGATGCTTACACTCCTTTACCAGAAGAGAGAGAGAGAGAGAGAGACAGAGAGAGAGAGAGAGAGAGACAGAGAGAGAGAGAGAGAGAGAGAGAGAGAGAGACAGAGAGAGAGAGAGACAGAGACTTCCAATGGGGGGATAACTATTCCGTCATAACTTTTCCATAAGTCAAGCCCTCATTACTTCATAAAATCTTTTTTGATTCTTTTATTTACTGGAAGAATGGTCCACAAAATTAGAATCAGCTTAGGAGTAGTTTAGAATGTCCTGGAAATAGGACAGAAAAGTCTGGAGGAGTTTCTGACCTGCCCACCTATCTACCCTACCTTCTGGATCTCCCGCTCATGACAAACACTGTCCAGAGTGTCTGCTCTGTGTAACGCCAATGCTGGGCTACACGTAAAGATGTTTTTTAGTCCCTCACAGTTTATTAATGGAGAGACAGAGAGGCTGCAAATATATTTTTGTTGAAGTTTCATAGAGGGAGCTGTCAAAGCCATTAATTTTAACCTTCGTTTGTCTACAGAGTGCTTGCTACCTCACTCCCAAATTCCTGAGGATCTTTTCGTGACATGTCTAGAATTTTAAAAGGTACTTCAGAAAAATAGTAATCCTGATAATCTTAATAAATAGGTAAGATTTCCTAACCAATGAGAATAACTAATTAAATTCCTTTAAAGTCTGAAAATTTATTCCTCGGAAAACTTGATGACTGACCTGATATTCATAGACACAGACAGACACAGACACACACACACACAGACACACACACACACGCACACCCATGCAGGATATAAAAGCATGGCAGACAGTGTGAAGGGAAATACTTTGCTGTCTCAGTCTTACCCAAGGCTAACTGTGGCCAAAATGTGATTCTTTTCATCAGTGGGTAGGTGGCGACAAGAAGTAAGGATGCTGCGCCCATGGCTATGCTGGAAACAGAAGCAACAGGATTCAAGTATCATTAGAAAGTACTGATAGCACTAACTGCAAGGTATTTTGTCTTAAGTACTGTTTTTGTGACGTTCTTCCCTAGAGTTGGACTTGCCTACTCTAGAGGATGATTAGAAAGCATTTTAACTGTCACAAGACAACAGCACACACACACACACACACACACACACACACACACACACACACACACGGCACTCTCACGCCTGGGTACTGCTGTCAGTGCTTCAATCCTGTCTCTTGCTCTATGATCATCACTAGGAAACAGTTCCTTTTGCAGAGAGGAAACGGGAGCGCAGAGAGATTAAGGAGAGGACTGTCGATCAGCTCATCTGTGGGAGCAAGCTTTAAACCTTAAAGCAATCTGGCTCCAGCATCCCACCAATTTAAACCACCATGTACTATGAACTGTTTACAAACCCTAAGGTGTGTAAGTAAACCAAAGTATTGTGCAAGCGTGTGTGTGTGTGTGTGTGTGTGTGTGTGTGTGTGTGCGCGCGCGCGCGCGCGCGCGCGCGCGCACGCGTGCGCACGTGGTGTGTACAAGTGTATACATGAGGGATGAGTCAACTTCAGATGTGACCCTGAAGAGCCTTACCTTACATTCTGAGACAAGGTATCTCATTGGAACCCCAGGGCCTGCCAGGAAAGGCTGGCTGGCCGGCAAGCCCCAGAGATCTGCCTGCCTCTGCCTCCCCAGTGCTGACTTTGTAAGTAGGTGCGAAGGATTAAATTTAGGTCTCATACTTAAGTGGCAAGTACTTTACCAAGTGAGTCCTCACTCTGGCTCCTGTGTCTAACAGCGAGCGCACCAGCCCGAGGAGATTCCATCATACACAGCAGGCCTTACTTCTTAAAAAAGAGAAGACAGCCGGGCATGGTGGTGCATGCCTTTTAATCCCAGCAGTCAGGTGGCAGAGGCAGATGATCTCTGTGAGTTCCAGGCCAGCCTGGGCTACTTAGTGAGACCCTGTCTCTAAACAAACAAGCAAGCAAGAAAGTGAGAAAACAACCATAGAAACGTAAGATGTTTGAGGTCTGTCAAAGCTTGTCTAACACAGCCTTTTCACGCCATTAACGCTGGGGGCCTGGCATGCAACCAGGCCTGCCCTCTACAGAGCAACACTTTTGTGGGCACTCCCCACTCTGTGCTCTCCTTACTCCTGAAGTACTTTTAAAACAGCCATCTGATGCTGTGTCTATCTAGATTACCCAAGAACGGGTCCTCAAAGCTTTCTCTTCTGCTATTTATATTAGTTGCAGACTCTGGGAAAGACACAGTTCCGCTCTGTGTTAACTGAGTCTAACCACTTCTACTTTTGGGCATTCAGTGGTTACAGGCGTGAAAGGAAAATTATACACGTACCTATGGTTGTCTAGATACGTGAGACCCTGGGGATGGGCCTTGGGTCCCACCAGGAGCACCCAGAGCAAACACTAACGGAGTTTCAGAACCAAGCGGGTCTTCTCACTCCTTTGACGAAGCGCTCCTGAATCCTATAGTATGGTGAGTTCCTTACTCTTCCTAACCCATGGATGCTTCACAAGAATCAAAAGGAGATTTGTACTAAAGAAAGAATTCTACTTTACTTCCATTTTCCATTTCAGAGGAGACATTATATCTAGAACTGTGACACTACATCTAACGCACCTGTAGCAGTTCAAACACAGGAGGACTCCCAGTGCTAAGGTCAGCTGTCCCCCAAGGAAGACGAAGGACTGGAAGGTTGAAATGTCTCCAGCGGCGATTGGGCGATTTGCTGTTCTCGTAACCTCAACACAGAAAAACAGACACCTTCACCTCATACACAAGTTCAATTGTTCATTTAAGCACTGATTAATAGATGGGTGCACAGGCTAGTGAGATGGTTCAAGCCTGATGACTGGAGGTAGAGCCAAAGACCCCACATGATGGAAGGAGAGAAAAGCCTCCTCCAAGTTCAACTCTGACCTCAACTCACATGCAGTGTTTACTTAACCCCATACATGCTCATACAAATAAATTAACGTTACTGTAAAATTAAAGTGAGGGCCGGAGAGACGATGGCTCAGCAGTAAGAGACCGAGTTCAATTCCAGCAATCACGAACATGCTGGTGGCTCATAACCACCTATAAAATAGGATCCAGTGCCCTCTTCTGGTGTGTAGGTGTACATGCAGACTAAAGCACTCATGTAATGAAAATAACCTAAACAAAGAAACCTTTCAAAAACATATATACAAAGTTATTATATACATACATACATACATATGAGAGAGAGAGAGAGAGAGAGAGACAGACAGACAGACAGACAGACAGACAGACAGACAGACAGACATGGGCCTGAGGCAAGCACCAAGGCATGGCTATGAACAGAGCGAAGACAACATCTGAAGCACTGTTGAGAACTCAACCCGCAGGTTTAAATGTTCAAAGCGCCTTCGTAAAGTGCTAAGAGCTTGTCCCCGCATCCCATCCCAAAACACAGAGTTCCCCCTGATCTCGATGCTCAGCCACAGGAAGGTGACAACATGACAGGAGTTCTCAGGAGAGGGACTCCAGCAGGAGCAGGCAAGGCCAGTGTCCTGTTCTAAGCACGGGACGCACTAAATCAGATGTGAAGAAAGATGAGCTGAGTCTGCACGTGGGCGTGTCTTTGCCATGCTACTGAATGGGTCTCTGGTATCAGACTGACTATGCTGAAATGGTAAATTTGCTGGGGGAATGTGGACGGCGCTGTTAAACACAGGAATCGTGACTCCTGTTCTCCCTGCCGCCCCACCCCCCGCCCCGAAATGCAACTATACTAAATTCAAACACAAATAAAGAGAGTATAATAAAAATTTTCAGTGCTGTCAGAAATCAAAAACTTTAGAACTGGAATTAAAAAGCCTCACATCTGAGACAACATTTTTAACCTATTGTTTATCATACAATCACTTGGATGGTAAATTATTAACCCAGTATCAACAACAGCAACCCACTCGTCATTCCATACAGCAGCAAGTTACTTACTATTCAGTGCATGAAGCAAGTCCTGGGCCATAAACATGCCCTTACTGATGGATAACATTTTAGGAAACTGAGGTAAGGACTGCAATTATGTAGCATGAATCTTAAAAGTTCTTATTAATAAAATCAAACCCGAGGCCAGTTATTGGGGTCAATGCTGGTAGATCAGAGAGACAGAACAAGCCACAGCTATCTCACCTTGCCAATTCCTCAGCTGGTCCTGTTTCCTCAGACTGGAAGCTTCTCTGTCCTCATCCCAGTGGCTCTCAGCTGAACTGCTGCTTAAAAGCCTGAATGCTTAACCAGCCAAATGCTTAACCAGCCAAATGCTTCTAGTTTCTGGTCCTCACACCTTATATACTTTTCTGCTTTCTACCATCACTCCGTAGGATTAAAGGCTTGCTTGCTGGGATTAAAGGTGTGTGTCACTATGCCTGGCCGTTTCCAATGTGGTCTTGAACTCACAGAGATCCCAGATGGATTTCTGCCTCTGGAATGCTAGGATTAAAGGCATGTGCTATCACTGCCTAACTAGTGGCTTTTCTGTTCTCTGACCCCAGATAAGTTTATTAAGGTACACAATATTTTGGGGAACACAATACCACCACATTTAGGCCAAGACTTTTTGACCTCACTCAGAGAGAATGGAAAAGGTTGGCTGGCCTGAGTACTTCTTAATGAAGCTTTTTCTCTGAGATGACTGCAATTGAGAAGCAGGCCTGGAGAAATGGCTCAGCAGTCAAGAGCCCTGGCTGCTCTTCCAAAAGACACAGGTTCAATTCCCAGCCCCCACACAGCAGCTCATAACTGCCTGTAACTCAGGTTTAGGGGATCTGATACCTTCACACAGACATATATGCAGGCAAAACATGAGTGCACATGAAATAAAAATAAATTATTTTTAAAAATTATATGGAAATCCCATATAGCCTTATCATCCCTTCCATTACTGACATCCTGGGAAACGATATGCAACCAGAGTTCTGACATCACTACAGACCAGATCTGTAAGACCCCGACTACAAGCTCTCCATTTTCCCTGTGGACAGTGCCCTCCCTTCCCTCCATCACTCCTGGATTCCTATTACGTCATTTAGTGAGAAGCACAGTGTGGTCCTCTCAGGTTTTTCTTTCTCTTGACACAATCCTCTGGAAATTCACCCCCATTGTTGCATTGGTCTTTTTTTGTTGCTGCTGCTGTCATTTTCCAGAGCATGAATGTACCATGCATCGTCTCCTCACACAAGAAAGGACAACTGGCTTGTTCCAGCTTGGAGCTGTTACAAGCAAAGTCACCAAAAACGTTCACACGCAAAACGTCATGTGAACATAAGCTTTATTTCTGTGGGGTGAACGCACAGGTGCACCCGGGACTGATGATGGTGTGTGCCTACAGTGAAACAAACCAGGGCCCCAGACTGAGGACGGCTGTGTCCCGAACCCTCTCCGCCAGCAGTGTGTGAGCTGTTCCTGTCGGCAGTTAGTGCGGCTGCTGTTTTTCATCTCAGCCATCTCGACAGGTTTGTAGTGATTCTTTACTACAGTGAAGTCTGCACTTAAAACAAAGCTAGTGATGTCAAAACAATTTTTATGTGTTACTTGCAATCTTGGCATGTTTTTGTTGAGATAGCTCTATTCATGTATTAATTAGATTTTCAGAGTTTGGTTCTGAGAATATTTTATACTGGTGTCCTGGTAGGCATGTGGTTTCAAAATATCCACCAGTGCATACTTTTAATTCTCTTAAAAGGCCTCAACGTGTCTAAATTGATTCTGGTGAAGTCCGATGTAGTATTATTTCTTTTTATGAACTATATTTTCAGCATTTCTCCTCCATTGCATTAAGAGTTACAGACTTTAGTATCTGACTGTGATACATCTGATACATAGTACTGTGGATTTGTTTGCTATGTTGATAAGCACTCACCTTTCTGAAAATGTGTACATTTATTTGTTTATTATGGTGACAGGCACTCACCTTCCTGAAAATGTACTTACACAATATACACTTATACCTTTTGCCAAATTTTGGACATTCGGCTGTTATTTCTTCAGGTTCTTTTCCATATTTCTTACTTGAAACCCAAACATTTTATGTGTCCTCGGAGTCTAATCTCGTGTATTTTTATTGTTTTATGTGTATGGTGTTTTGCTTGTATGTGTGTCTGTGTATCACATGTGTGCGTGGTGCTTACAGAAGCCCAGAGAGGGCGTCAGAGCCTCTGAAACTGAAGTCACAGATGGCTGTGAAGTGTCATGTGGGCATTGAGAATTGAACCCAGATCCTCTGGAAGAACAACCACTGTTCTTAACCACTGGGCCATCTCTCCAGCCCCTCATTTTATCCTTGTTTTAGTTGGGTTTTTGGTACCACTTTGGCCAAGGGGAGGCACTGTGGATGCTGCCTAATTATTTCTAGGTGGAATTAGAAGCTCATACTTGCTCCCTGGCCTCCACTGGCTTCTGAGAAGCAGGCTTTTGTGGGTACTTGGTTCTGGTCTGTGGCAATTTGTGTTCCCAGCTTGCTGGCCTCTGCAGTCCCAAGACTGAGTGAGACATGTAAGGCAAAAGTAACACAGAGAACTAATTCCCTCGGCCTTCTGGGGCTCCTGAGGCCCTGCCACCTTTTGCTCTCCAGCCTCTTCGGTTGTTTTCTCTGACAGCTGGAGTTTCAGTTGTACTCAGTGGGAAGAAAAAAGAAAGTATGTCTAGTCCGCCTTCCTGGGAGCAGAAGTCAGACTACAGAAGCAGTTACAGTGTGGGACTTCCACATGCTTTCTAAGGTAGATAAAGCAACTCAGTCAGATGCTATAATTTTTCATTTCTTCTTCAAATTCCATACTTCCGAAACTCAACAGTCTTAGATTAGTTTTGAAGGTAACTAAGAACAAACTCCTTTTTGAATATTTACTCTCAAATGTTCACATTTATAAACAAGCGCACCGTTTCTCACACATGCTAATTAATAGCACTGGTTTTCATCTTCTAGAAGCCTTCCATTAAACTTTAAAAAAGGAACACTGAAGCCTCATTTATAACGTATGCAGAATAAAAAGTGATCCAGGAAATGTGAACATTTGAATCAGGTTTGCATTTGCTAGCCAATCAAGTGGCCTCAACTGTGTCTGCATGGTATGGAGGCGCTTCATCACAGGGCTTCTGCCCCCTTCCATCCCATCCTATTCTCTGGAAACACCACACACACACACACACACACACACACACACACACACACACACACACACACGGGTAGCGGGGAGGGAAAGACAACTGTACAGTATAATATACTTTTGTCTCACAGTGGGAGACCAACTGCAGTAACTAAGAATAAAATAGGACACTTGTAAGAAGTGTATTTTAGTAGAAGAGCTCTTGTGATAACACTTGGATGGTGCACGGTTTAAAACTTACACACTGAAGGTCTGGTATTTCCCACTTCATAGTTCTGGGCCATGGCAGACTGTGGTAACTGGAGCTGACGAGCAAACTGAGGGCAGGGCTTGGGTGGAGCCACGGCTAGTGCCTGCCCCAGTCATTTCAACCAAGACCTGACTTAGAGAAGAGCAGCCTCAGCGCAAAGCTGACCTGTCTTCAGACATGGAAAGGTTCAGGGTCAATTCCAGCCGTCGCTCCTACCATTAACCTCTTTACCCTCGGCTCTTACACTTTAAATACTTGGAGAACTCCAGTGCACATCCTGCCCTGCCGCCACTCTTCTGCCGGAAGGGGGGTGAACTGCCCTGTGCGACAGCGGCCACTCAGCCCATGGCTTCTCATGGTGTATTTCAGTGGACTCGGGTGATGTCATCAGGGTGGTCTGCAGGAATGGGGGAAGCCTCTCTTCCTCCCAGGGTGAAGCTACCTTTTTATCGAAGTCACGGTCCCACATGTCATTAATAGTGCAGCCTGCTCCTCGCATCAGAACAGCTCCAGTGCCGAAGAGTGACAACATGTACCAGTCGGGAAAGCAGCCCGGTTCAGCCGCCAGACCGATGCTCCAGGTGCATGGCAAGTACAGCAGCCAGGTTCCTAGACAAAACCAGAACCACACGTAAAAACAGAAGGGACACACTGAAGACAGATACCTGCTGCATCTGCTTAACCACTGTCTTGGCTTTGGCTGCTGCCACCAACACCATGACCAAATGCAACCTGGGGAAGAAGAGTTTATTTGGTGTGACCATCCCTATCATGGTCATCACAAAAGGAGTCAGGGCAGGAACTCAAGGCAGGAACCTGGAGGCAGGGACTGACGCTTACTGGCTTGCTCAGCCTGTTTTCTTCTATCACCATGACCATCTGACCAGGGTGGCACTGTCCCCAGTGGGCTGGGCCCTCCCACATCATTAATCAAGAAAACGTCCCAGGCAATCAGATAGACACTTTTCTCGGTTGAGGTTGCCTCTTCCCAGATGACTCCAGCTTGTGTCAAGTTGACAAGAACAACCAATACCCGCTCCCCCAAAAAACCCAAGTACATAGCACAATCACCACACCCCAAAAAGTATAATCAAAGTAGAACACCTGACAGGCCAATGCTTAGAATGGCAGGACTAGGGAGGCTAGGCAGGAAGACCAAGAATTCAAAGTAATGGGGTGTGGTGGCACATGTCTTTAATTACCAGAGTTTCCTTAATCCAAGAGGCAGCAGATCACTTGGCCACACAGCAGGTTCAAGGCCAGCTGTGGCTACACAGTGAGACCTTATCTCAAGAGTTCAAGACTAGTCTGGTCTATATAGCAAGTCCCTGTCTAAAACAAAACAGCAACTTCTCCCTAAGAAAACCTGAAAAAACTAGAAAAATAAGCCACATGTGGTGCTGCATATCTATCCTCTCTGTACTCAAGAGGCAAAGGCATAAGGATCAAGTTGAAGGCCAGCCTGGTCTACATATCAAGTCCTAGGCTAACCAAGGCTACATAGTGAGACCCTGTCACAAAAGCAAAATAAAGCCAATCAACCAACCAACAACAACAATAACCAAAAAAAACAAAAAACAAAAAAAACCCACAACCCATCAAATCAAGGGAAAATAAATCTGTAACTCAAATTACACTAAGTATTTATCCTAATACATAAAAAGCTCCCAGAAACAGAAAAGAAAAAGATCAGTAGTACAACTAAGAAATGGACAAAAGGGGCTGGAGAGACAGCTCAGCCATTACGCACACACCTGCTCAGGTCAGTAAAACCTTCCTTTGCTGTGGTCAGCACAGTCTGCTGAGCCGGTCTTGTGGGAAGGGCCCCTGCAGTGCAGGCTTTCTGTCCTGTACCATGTGTACAGAGGGCTGATCTAATGCCTAACCAGTAAACTAGATGAGCTTGAACTAAATGGAAGTGTATTACACAGGTCAGAGGCTTTACAAATGACCTTGGGTATTCTATTTCTAAAATGGAAGTCTGTCAACTACCTGTGTGTATCTTACCTGTTAAAGTCTAAAGGGTGTACAGAGTTGTTCTGTTTGATACAGGTCTTACTGTATAGTCCAGGCTGGCCTTGAATTCTCAGAGATCCTCCTGCTTCAGCATCCTTGGTGCTGGGATCATGACTGGCTTGACAGAAGTTTTACTTCCTGATTTAGGGATGTGAGAGGCAAAGGGCCAGGTGATGTACACCTCAATCCCAGCACATAGGAGGCAGAGGCAGGAGCAGTCTGCATTCAGGATCAGCCTAAGCTCCACCGTGAGACCATGTCTTAACATCCAAGAGCTGGGATGTGCAGCTCAGTGCTAGTGTTTGCCTGGCATGACCCAGGGCTCTGGATTATCTTACATGAAAATGGTCAGATTAACGTCCCTAGAATGTTTAAACTGCTTATAGAGCAGAAGAGCAGTAAGAGACCCTCAGATGAAATCCTGAAGAAGTGTCCAGCTCAGAGCCTGAATCCTGGTTGCCTTGGGCAGACACACACTTAGAAAACCTTATCTAAACCATGAGCAACAGGTAACATTTACTGGGCGCTCATGAAGTACTAGCCAGCAGTCTAACTCTCAACAGCATGTCCTAAAAAAGTATTACTCATAATGCCACCTTACAGATGAAGGAACGGAGTGAGGCACATGAAACAACTGCTCCTGTATGCAAGGGCAGAGCTCACACGGGACGGAGGTGTAGCTGAGGCCAAAAAGACAAACTACTTGTCACTATTTGCTTGGTGTAGCTAGAAATGAAGTCACCACTAAACAGTCTTAGGCTACATAACACCCAGAGCACAGTGTCGCAAGACCTTCCTGGTCACAAGTCCACATGATGATTATGACCTCAGTCACTGATAGGCACCTGGAGTGCTCCCTAAAGATGAGGCAGCTCTTGTAGACCGAAACGCCAGGAGACCACCACTTGTAAGGGGGCAGACACTAGCCCTAATGTATCTGAGGGCTTACGTCTCAATTTCATCTGAAAACAAGGAAAAAGAACATCCACCTCACCGGGTTTTAATGAGATGACAGTATTAGGGCCGATGGTCATGAAAGAGAACTTGGAGCTAATGTGAGCTACAAGTACTCTGCCAGTCTACAAGCAGAATGGACTAACCACCTACATTAAGATGCATAACATACGTAAGTCCGGCTACAGCTTCCTCTAATCTGTAACTTCGGAAGTAATAACACAGATCACAGGTCACAGCACGGAATATGGCTTATGGATTCCAGGCACAGGCGTCAGGCGCTTTCAGAAAACACTTTTGGGTCTCACGAGAAACAAAAAGGCACGGATTCTCTTTACTGCACTAACTTGAACTGCGTGGTCTGGAGGAGAATGTCCCCCACAGCTTCTGCATTTAACAAGTGGCTTCTTCAGCGGGCGGTGCTGCTGGAGGTTTAGGAGGTGCAACCTTAGAGGACCAAGTGTACCTGGAGTTTAAAGACTCCACACCGCCATTCAGGGTGCTCTCTGCTCCCTGCTGGCGTTCCAGATGGGAACTCCCAGCTTCTGTCCAGCCGCAGCTTGCTGCCACGCTCCTCCACATGATGGACTCTCACCCTCTGCAACTGTCAGCCCAAATAAACTCTTTCTTCCACAAACTGCCTTGGTCATGGTGTTTTACCACAGCAAAAGAAAGGTAACTAATACAGAGACTGAAAGATAGAGGGCATCATTTACCCAAAGCCACACTGGTTAAGATGGAACTCTAGCCCAGCAGTCTGGCTGAACCTTAAGTCAAAAACTCTTATTTCTCATACCTAAATCTCAATGCACACGGACATTCTACTTCTTCTGCCCTCCTGATTCCAGGAGCATTCTTTCTGTCTTCCCTGTGACACCTTCATCCCTTATGGTTACTCTGTGAAGAAAGGTGTGGAGGTGGTGAGAAGCCAAACAGGTCACAGGCGGAAATGTTCATTAAGAAAGGGAAAAGTCTCTGGGAGAGGAAATAAAATGGTCAAATTCTGAAGGGGTTGGGCAGAACAAACTGCCTGTGCAGACTAAGCCTGATTCTCCAGTAGAGAAGGGGAAACGCCACAGCCAATTTGGTGGAAAGGGTGCCCCCTGGTGAAACCCGAAATAATCCAGGTTGTCCGGTGAGCAGCCCAGTGGTAGCCCAGAGCGCTTGCCTTGAGTTCCACCCGAGGACTGGGAAACAACAGAACTTTGTTACTCGCTTCTCAAAAACAACAAAGTCTATGGTCTATGAAAGTAACAAACTATAACACCAATACAGTAAAACAGTAACTGTTCCACTGTCTTATAAGAAGAGCATTATAAATATTAAATCAGAAATTCTACTGTCAATTACTGCTCCTGACACATGGTAGGGGCCCAAACCATTTGTGTGAATTCTATGCAGTAATCATCCTATTTAGCATCAAAACATGCAAGCCGGTATCTTAAGATACTTAACACATATAACTATAAAGACAATTTTCTCTAATCATGCTAATAAAGGCAGCAATAGTGCCCTTATTTGCAGGCACGATTCAAACTAGTTATCATGGTGTAGATGGATGTTAAGGATAACTCTATAAGGTCAACATTAGCACTTCCCTCTTATAGATAAAGAAACGAGGGTGTGGAGACACGAAGTAATTTAACCACAGTCCCGCCACTGAATGGAGTAAAGGCTCAAAGAGGTCTGGCTCTCAACTTGGCTCATAACCATTTTAGAGTCATGTTACAAGGTAGAATGCACAGCCACTAGAATAATGATGTTTAACTGTGCAAGCAGAAACAACGGCAGCTGCTGAGCTGTCCTGTAAGTCTATCCTGCAGCTTTGTCACCCAGAATCTAAGAACAGGATTATAAATTGCTTGTGTAAACCCTGAATTACACAACACCCTAATAACGGCAGGCCGACCTTTCATTTATAGGCTTTTGTATTTTAATCTCTGATTGCTAAAATTCAGTGCTTGAATCCCAAACAGCGAGCAAACACATTCAGAATATCAAAAGTGAGGCCTCGATGAGTGTGGTGCCCCTCCATACTTTGTCACCTGGAAGGCTGCGGCAAGCTATGGAGCTTGAGGCCAGCCTGGAGTACAAAGCCAAGTCCTTGTCTCAAACAAGACAAAACAAAACAAGGCATGGTGGTGCACACCTGTAATCCAAGCAATTGGGAAATGGAGGCAGGAGGGCAGAGTTCACAGCTGGCCTCAGGTGCATAATGGGACCCTGTCTGAAAGCCAAACACCGAAATCCAATAGGGACACTCTGGGGGGTCTGGATAGGAAGAGGAGCAAACAATTTAGACATCTGGATGCACTTCCACACACTGGAACTGTACCTATCAACATCTAGATTAGCTCGAAGTCAGCCTTGACTTCTTCTGTCACCCACTTTCTCCTGTCCAGCCTGTCTGCCATTGTTTTCTAGACCTTTCTGGTGTTGAGAGTCGGGATCATATTCTTAATACACGACATGTTTTCGTTTAGTTTTTTTGTGTTTTCATACTTCCCTAGGTCATCAATTGTCTCTTACAACCAGAAACATTCTTTGAAAGCTGGTAGTTTCCCTAGCTTTCTATCACTAAGGCTGAGTAAGTTCATTTACTACTACTGGGCTGTGCTTAGGAACGCCTCCGCGCTTACGGAGCTTATATTGTATCACAGCCGTCAACAGTGCGTAAGTTAGATAAGCACTACGATGAAGAGGGGAAAAACAGACGGGGTCATGGAGAGGTGATTCTGTTAGGTGACAGGCAATCCGGAAGCGCGATACTGGCTGCATCAAATGCACTACATCTTCGCAACCCGTGATGCAGAAAGAAAGCCCGGTACCAACACTAGGTCCTCCTCCTCTTACGAGGAGCCTCACTTTCTTCAACACTTTGTGCCTCCCGGGCCTTACGGGATTGGAGGCAGGATCGAAAACTAACGAATGCAGAACTTCTGCAAAGCCGCACATCACCACGCCTGGGCTTCGAGACAGCAAAGGCGCGCTAGATCTCATCTCGACAGCGTCAGCGGCACGCACGTTTATCGAGGCCATGGCCCGCCTCCGGGTGTCAGGAGCGTGGGACAATCTGCGGGTCCCCGGCTCAAGTCCTGACCGGGTCCCGGCGGGCCTGGCCCCCACGGGGCGTGCAGGCGCGGCCGGGTGGCTCGGCAGCTCCAGGGCGCGCCGCCCCGCCCGCCGCACTCACCGATGGGCTTGTCCAGGCGCATGAGGCGCAGGTAGGGCTGCAGGGGGCGCGGCGCCGAGTTCACCACGGCCGCGGCCGACAGGCTGAGCGCGCGCCCGCGCGGCGCCCCCGGGGCCCGCTCCCGCCGCTCCCGCACGCCCGACGCCGCGGCCGTGCGCGCCGGGGCCAGACAGAGTCCGCGCGGGCCCCGCAGCCACGCCGGGGCCACGGCCCGCAGGCCCGGGGATAGGCCTCGGCCCCGCAAGGCCAGCATGGCGCCGAGGCTGGACGCCGCCCGTGACGTCATCCCAGGGCGACGTGCCGCGGGCGGGCATGCGCAGTGGAGGCCAGAAGAGGGCGTCGGATCCCCTGAAACTGGATTTTTATGGATGATGCCGAGCCATGTTGTTGGTGGGAATCTAACCTGGGTCCCCGTCACCGCTGAGCCGTCCCGCCAGCTCCAGGTTTCTTAATGAACTCGAAAGGATAGTATTTATTTATATAGAATAGTTGTACCACAGAAAGGAAAGTGTTAAGTCCAAAGATGTTAACCACATCCGGATGTTCACTTTCTGAAGTTAAAAGAGAACCAAGAATCATATAAATTCAGATTTATTTTTTCAATTAAGGGAAATTCTTGTTTTCTTTTTCTTTTTTCAGAGCTGAGGACCGAACCCAGGACCTTGCGCTTGCTAGGCAAGCGCTCTACCATTGAGCTAAATCCCCAACCCTTTTTTTTAAATTATTTTTTTAATTACACTCATGATATTCATTAATTACACTCATGATATTAATTACATTCGTGGTATTCATTGATTACATTCACAGTATTCATTCAATAATTATATTTATGATATTAATTTATTAATTGTATTGATTCATTACATTCATGATATTATGTCCTAATTCTACTGTCTGTTTGTGGGACTTTTCCATCTCACAAAACAGAGGTTCTGAATTAGGGAATCATTGCTCTATATTCCTTTCTTCTCCATATTGAGATAATGGGAGACAGGAGTTCTTTGTGCAGCTCTGGTTGGCCTCAAACTCACAGAGATCCGCCTGCCTCTGCCACCCTGAGTGCTGGGATTAAAGCAAAGGTGCGTGCTACCACCGCTCTGCACGCTGTCTTTATTTATTTATTTATTTGTTTGTTTGTTTATTTTGGTTTTTTCGAGACAGGGTTTCTTTGTGTCATTTTGGTGCCTGTCCTGGATCTCACTATGTAGACCAGGCTGGCCTTGAACTCATAGAGATCCGCCTGGCTCTGCCTCCCGATTAAAGGTGTGTACCACCGCCACCCGGCTATGCTGTTTATTCTCAAACACCCTTTTAGGTAGCAGAGGTTCCCACCATGCCAAACACAAGGCACTTTTACACTTGCACACTATTTCCAATTGCCTGGCGTTCCCATCACAATACTTAAAATTCAAAAGGAATTGCGAATGCTTTCTTTTCTGTTTTACAGGGAAAAGATGGTAATGCTATTTTTTATTTTGCTTAATTATTTTATTCTATTATGATGTTAAAAACCCATCAGCTTTTTTGAATCTCAAACCCATTTCAATCACCTTACTCGGTGGTATATACATTAGAGAAGACAGAAGAACACCAAATAGTTACTAGCATGAGGCTGGAGCTCAGGAGTCACCACAGCTCTCTTTCCTCTTCTGTTAACCTCACAGAGGTGTCCAACCTTTTGCCATTGTGACATGATGTTCATGGCCTTCCATGGGATGTGTGCGTGAGCGCGCGCGCACACACACACACACACACACACACACAAAATAAATACATATAATAAATGTTTTTTAAAAGAAGAAAGTAACTATTTTTGTTTCAGCCACAAAACTCACATGCCCTGACAAGTTTCACCCCTGGACATTCATTTTTTTTTTGTAGATGTTATGAACCACAAGGATGAAATAAATGATGAAAATCATTGGAACAGTACGATACAGTGCAGATTAAAAGCTAACAGGCATAGGAGCTTAAATAGTTGCACTAACAGGGCAGACAAGCATTTTCCCTAAGGAACCTTAAGAAACTTTAATATTACTACATTTAACATTCTGTGACAACTTTGAGCACTGGTCTTCATATAACCATGCTTTCTTCATATAACTATCCACAATTAGTAGCATCTTACCAGCAATTTATATTGCATATGCTTCTGCATATGCCTCTAAACTTTTCTTCCTTTATAAAAATTATCTTATTTATTTATTTATTTATTTATTTATTTATTTATTTATTTATTTATTTATTTATTTAGGCTGGCTGCACCTTGTAGCTCTGGCTGGCCTACAGCTCTCTATGTAGACCAGGCTGACCTCAAACTTACTGAGATCTATCTACTCTGCCTCCCCAAATGCTGGGATTAAAGTAAAGCCCATGCTACCATGCCCAGCTGCCTCGATAATTTAAAAAAGATTTTATCTAGGTGTGGTGATGCATGCCTGGAATCCAAGCACTTCGGAAGTGGAGGCAGAATCAAGAGCTCAGGTCATCCTTAGCTACATGGGAAGTTTGGGGCCAGCCTGGGCTGTGTGAGACCTGTTGTTTTTTAACCAAGTTATATTTATTATTTGCTTGTAGCTGGTGGAAGGTGTGTGTGTGCCTGTGTACGTGAGTGTGTGTATTTAAGTCAAACATGGGGGTCCTGGGGATTGACCCAAGGTCATCAGTCTTGGTGGTAATCATCTTTACCCAATGAGCCATGTCTTAGCAAAATAGTAAATTAAAAAAAATACTTTTAAAGAGGAAACATGTCAACATAAAACCACAACTCTTACCTCATCCGGAATATAAGTTTATTCTCAGCCAGATATGAGTGACCATGGCTCAAGAACATGGATTCGGATTATCCCAAAACTATGTTTCAATGTAAAAATAATGAAGCAGAATGAAAGGAGGTAATAAATCAAGGAATTTGATAAATACATTGTGGGGATGTCATAGGTGAGTTAGAGCAAAGAGGGAAAACTCTGGTATAGGTTGTAAATGGCGTCTATGATGTGTAATTTTGGATTGGGGAACTAAGTGAATGCACTCAGGCTTTATGTGATGGTTGAAAGGATGTTAGGTCAGAATCAAAGGTTAGCACTGAGTGATTAGTAAAGGGACTAAAGATAGCCCAAGATGATTTGTTTCTAGATCTGTAACATTCCAACTCTCCACAGTCATGAAGTTCTAATTTATAAGCCTGGTAGGCTCTTTAACATAGTTTTAGCTTTTTCAATAGGGGTTTAAATTTACATAGGCAGTGCCTTCTCAGGTTTCAAATATCATTAATGTTTTTGAGTATTCAAGATCAAAATGCCTCATCCTACTTTTATGATTTGTGTGTGGGGTGGGGAGGCACACAGGTACCCCTGCATGTGTGGAGGTCAGCTCTTTGTGGAGTCAGTTCTCTCCTTCCAACTTCCTGTGGGTTCCAGGGATAGAACTCAGGTTGCTTGTACTTTAAGCTATTTTATGTCATTAGGAAGACATCTGTGACAGTATGCTGATCACGGGAAATGACTAAGATTCTGTGTCCACTTCTTGTGAGCGTCAAGTGAGATGAGATGGATACAGCTGAAACAGCTTGTGGCTGTCACGGTGAGGGTTCCGGGACAGAGTTACACAATGTAAGTTACATGAATGCTAAAGGAGGTGTTGACCTTCATGTCTGACTGGGTCTTCACAAACATGAACGTCCGTCACCTAGAAAGGAGAGTTAGGCTAGAGCAGCCAGAGGGGACAGGACGCGCACACGAAAGCATGGGAGCAGAAGGCGCACGCACATGCGTGCTCAGACTTCCCACTTTGTGAGCCTGGAGGGTGGAACTGATGACGTGGCTAGGGTTAAGGCTGATGGAAAGGTCTGTAAGAAGTGGAAAGCCATTTGAGTATTTCCAGCAAGGCCGGAGAGCAGGTGGCTCAGGGGTTAAGAGCACTGACTGCTTTTGCAGAAGATCCGAGTTCGGTTCCCAGCACACATCAGGTGGCTCCCAATCATCTGTGACTCCAGCTCCAGGAGGATGAGATGCTCCTGTCCTCTGAGGGCACCTGCACCCTCACACCTTCCCCTCCCCTCAACGTAATAAATCATGAAAGTGTTTGAGAAAGTCAGGGTGAATGAATGACTCAGATGTTGCTATAATCATACAAGTGAAAAATTAAGCATTAAGTTTATTCAGTGGAAGAGGAACAAGGAAAATAGGTAAGTCCGGACTTTACGACTGAAGTAGGAAATGATGTTTATGCCTATGGTTCCTCTTCTTCAGAGCCAAGAACTTGGATGTTGGGGAGGATGAACTAATACAGGTAGGTATACAGAAATGGTGAAGGGAAAGACTTCACTCATTCGTTCATTCACTCATTCATTCATTCATGGTACAGTGCCGAGGATCAAACCCAGGGCCTTCAGTCTGTCCTAGGCTAGCATTTTTCCAGTAAGCCACAGCACAGTCCATCAAAACCAGCCTTGCAAATGTAAGAACCTGTAAGCTTTAGCTTTCTTAGAAGAATAACCATGCAGATTAAGGCTATAAAATTAGTTTATTTCAAATGTGAAAATATAAAAACTGCTTGCATAAAAGTTTGAGAGTATTGAAGCATCGAAACTTTAAGGTCTATTTTAATCAATGTACTCAAATTCAATTGAGATAATATTCACAGCAGACACAAACATGTAGAATTTTAATCCTTAAGAGGATTAAAATCCTGGGGGAAATACATTCTGTTACTTGATCAGAGCACAGGACTGTAATGTCCAGTGATGTGGACCCCACCGAACCTCCCAGAGGAGGGTGGCTTGATGACAATTATAGGCATCAAATGGTCATGGATGGTGACTGGGGAAATGACCGTAGACCTATTCCTAGCCAGTAGGACTTGAGACTTGAAGAAAGGCTTGCTGGGAGAACCTCCAGGAAAGGTATCTTCAGGTCTGTGAAGGAATCACTCATCTTCTTCCTCTGGTTGCTACCAGATCTCAATGAACCTGTAGATCAGTCACAGGCATCATGTGACCAGGCCGAGAACAGAGCCAGTGCTTCAGACAGGGGCAGAGCAGGTGAAAGCAGCTGACCCATGGTGTGCCCAGCTGTTGACCCTGCTTCACTTGAACTTCTTATGTGGGCTATAAATGTCCTCATTTAGTGGTCTCTGTTACTCACAGTGACGTCAAAGCTTCCCAAGCGAAGCAAGAACTAATGGTATAGAAAAAGTGAACACTGGGATGATTATGACATGTCAGGGGTTTCCTAAAACTTCTGTCTACCAACCGTCTCCTTTACAGTCATTTCCAAACTATGTCACCCCTTTCCTCAAGTGTTGTCACTGGTTTTTGTTTTTTGTCTTTGTTTGTTTGTTTGCTCTTAATACTACCCCACCCACCCATCTGTCCTTTCACAGATGGTTTCTGAAAAACAGAGAAGAGGAATGGGGCCAGTTCTCTTCCTTTTAGTTCCTGTCAGGTGTGAGCAGATGTGTCTTTTCCAGGCAGTATGAAGCTGTGGCAATGAGCCTTGCCCTGCCGGAGCTCCAGAGAGGCTCCTGAAGGACAGACTGGACAGTCTTCTAACCAAAATAATAATAATAATAAAAACAAAGCTTTAAAAAAATCATGACATATCCTTCACTTCTTTGCCTCTTGTTCATATCGAAGGCATTCCTATACATTTTTAATAACCCTCAAAATAGTGCATGCAAAATGCTAGGCATCATTTGGCACACGGCGCCATTACCTGCCATTACCTATAGTGTCTGACTTAGATGAGGTCACACTGGCGCCAGCACTGAGGCATGCCCCCGTCCCTGAAGGCTCTGGAACTGAGAGGCCTTCCTACAGACCACTAGAGCTTTGCTTTACTCTCATGAATAACACCCCTGAACTCTTTCATCTCGGGGCTACTGTATGCCTTTTATTTTCATAAACAAGCAGCAATTTTGGCATTTCTTATGACAAAAAACCCATAGGAAAAGGCAGGCATGCCCAGGGAGGTTCCTGGGCGGAGTGGTTTCTCTGTTAAGGCTGGCAGAGTCTGGTCATCCACCATCTTCAGGGTTTCACCGTTCAGCTGGACAGATCTACGGAAAGGAGAGACAGGCCTGAGTTGGGCAGGTTGTGCATGCACTATGGCCTCTGAGAAAGCTGTGAACTAATTTTAAACCATGGAGGACTTCTGTGGCAGCGTGAGTTATATAATTTGTATTTCCGCACTAGGTGAGATTAGATGTCTGACCAAGACAAACTTAGAGCCACAGAGGGAGAGAAAGTAACTGGAGCAGAGCCCGTCCGGCCCGCCAAGCCCGCAGCAGTACTGTCTGGCTTTTTACAGAAACATGCACAAACTATGCACCTGTTTTAATCTCTTTTTCCAAGATGGCGTCACAGACATAGCTCAAGCTGGAACTTACTGTGCGACCCTGACCGGCCCCAGACTCCCAGTGATCTTCCTACCTCCTCTACACCTAGGTTCTTTATCTTTTTCTGAGGTGATTTTTGTTATTTGTAAAAACTGATAGGATTGATGAGTGTTATGTTTACGCCATATATAGAACACACGTGACACATGTATAAGTCATCACCATGCCTGCGTACAGTAAGCACTATGGAAATGTTATGTATTGCCATTTTTTTTTCATATACATGAACATAACAAGCCAGGCCTGTAATCCTAGCACTGTCAGGAGGTGGAGCCAGGGGTTCACAGTCTTCCTGACTACACAGCATATTCAAGGCCACAGGAGACCCTATCTCAAAAACTCCTAAAACAAAAGTAACCCATTACATCATCCTACTTTTAATACCTCAACATATTTTTCCATCTTTCTATGCATATAAACACATTTTACTTTAACGGTTGTGCTTATGCATATGAGGGTTGTGTCTACATGCCAGAAGAGCATCGGCTCCCATTATAGTTGTGAGCCACCATGTGGCTGCTGAGAATTGAACTCAAGACCTCTGGAAGAGCAGCCAGGGCTCTTACCCTCTGAGCCATCTCTCCAGTCCTGTATATATTTTCTTAAAACTTATTTTTCATTTACTACATTCTCATGTTTGTTCATATCATACAGTATTCATCCACTGTATCATTTTAGTGACACACAGCACAGGATTCTATGCTGTGAATTCATTAGTGCATTTACTTAATTCTCTACTTCTAGATATTTTGTTTCCATGGGGTGCTATCCTGTGTTTTTCCTTCTTTTTTCACAGGTTCTTTCTCTGTAGCTCTGGCTGGCCTAGAACTCACTATGTAGACTAGGCTGGCCCCTAACCTGGGAGCCATCCTCCTATTTCTGCCTCCCAAGCGCTGGGATTATAGGTGTGCACCATCATGCCTAGCTTGCACTGCTCATGTTTTAAAAGCCTTTTCACCTCTTTTCTAAGACTGGATCTCACCATATAGCTCTGACTGTCCTTGAACTCACTCTGTAGCCCAGGCTGGCTTTGAACTCACAGAGATCCCCCTGCCTCTGCCTCCCGAGTGCTGGAATTAAAGGTGTGCATCACTATGTCCTGCTCCACCTCCTGTCCTTACGAGGGTCAGTGGGTAGGAACTGGGTTCCATATAACCTTTGTCAGAAGCTCAGCACCTAGTCCCACAACTCAAGGCATACTAACAACATGCCACAATTGGGCCAGCAGATACCACCAAGGCTATTCTGAGGTGGATTCAGTCCACAGGCTTTGGTTTTGTTTTTACGCTCACATATCACATCAAGTTTATATAAGGAAGCAGAGGAAATATGACCATCTTCAGGAAACCACAAGTAAAAATAGGTCTTGAAAGATATCTCTGAATACTGGTAGTAAGAGCACTCAGCATGAACTGAAGGACTGTTTGAGAATGCCTACCAATGCCAGGCGGTGGTGGCACATGCCTTTATCCCAGCACTGTGGAGGTGGAGGCAGGTTGAGCTTTTTGAGTTTGAGGCCAGCCTGGTCTACAGAGCAAATGCCTACTGAAGTCCTAGGATCAATTCAGTGCTTTGCTACCTCAACTTGAAGGTAAGTTTGATATTGTGAATTAATAGTGCTGTGTAAGACAGGAACACAGCAAGATTCCACCTGCTCAGGTTGTGGTGTTTAATCAACTATACAAATGTGCCCTGAGGGATGTGGGTTTAAGTGGATTCAGCAATGAGAGTGGGGTTTCATCTGAGGGAAGTAACTGGCTTCATGTTTTGAAGACAGAAACAGGAGGATAAGGAATAGAAGACAGGTCTGTTGGACTGCAGGTGAGATAAAGGTTTAAAGAATTAGTAAGCAGCAGGTTTGGCAGAATTGAGCAGCCTTGGAAAAATTCACCTGAGATAAATACATAAATACTGTTCAAATACTTTCACTCAAGGCTGGTGCGTCAGCTGACAGCCTGATTCTGGTGCCCCAGACCCCCATGCTGGAACTTCCGCATGCTGCCCTTTGACCTCTGCACTCGGGAATGCACCCAAAATGTACTTAGAAACAACAGAAATAATTTACCAAGAAGCTGTTTCCAGCCATTTTCTTACTCTATCCACCCCTCCCCCCAACTACTGCAGTGCTGTGGGAGAATCCCCCCCAGCTCTGTGTGGTGTTTTTAGTCCACCCACACGCCCTAACTAGATCAGACGGATGGTTCTGTGCCACTGGCTATCAGTATCCTCGGAACAAATACTCTAAATGTGGAAGTACTCTACACGTGATAAACACCAGCCACAAACCCTTTATCTACAATGGTGTCCTGCTTGAGAGATATGCTGGGGCAGTGGTGGCACAAAGCTTATGGGAGACACCAACCAATAACTGATCTGACTTAAGGCCCACCCCACGAGATAGAACCCATATCAACACTGCTTGGGTGACCAAGAACCTGAGACTAGATAGCTAGCCCAGGGACCTAGGGCAGAACCGAATAATACTAATCTAAAAAAAGAAAAAAAAATGTAGTGATGAAACAGCTCCTAATGATATTCTCTCTTCTCATGACCAGTGCCTTGTTCAGCCATCATCAGAGAAGCTTCCTCCTGTATGGGACACATATAGAGACCCACAGCCAGGCATTACACAGAGAGCGAGAGACCTGGGAACACTCAGCCCTAAAGGGGACGTCTCCATCAAATCCTTTCCCTCAGAGCTCAGGGAACCCCACGAGGAGAAAGAGCAAAGAGTGTAAGAGCCAGAGGGGATGGAGACACCAAGAACACAAGGCCCTCTACATCAACATGAGCAAAGCTCATGTGAACTCACAGAGACTGAAGCAGCATGCACAGGGCCTGCCTGCATGGGTTTGTGCCAGGTCCTCCAGGTGTATATTATGGCTTCCAATCTGGTGTTTCTATGGGGTCCCTGAGTGTGTGAACAAGTGGGTCTCTGTGGGAGTCCAGAGATTTCCTAGTGAGATCTGAGCTGGCTTTACCCAGCAGAGCTGCATAGGGCATGGATTGACCATGTGCATGGTTACCAGGTGTTTGGAAGGATCTGTACGTGGCTGTGCTAGGGGGAGGTCTTTTGCTCCACCCCTTGGCATTCCTTTAAAATACCCTTTAGGAGCAGGGTGGTGGTGGTGCATGCCTTTAATCTCAGCACTCTTGCACTCGGGAAGAAGAACCAGGGGGATCTCTGTGAGTTCAAGGCCAGCCTGGTCCACAGAGCGAGATCTAGGACAGGCACCAAAACTACACAGAGAAACCCTGTCTCGAAAAACCAAAAACCAAATGACAACAATAAAAAAAAAAACAAAAACAAAAAAAAACTGGAGAAAAAACCCTTTAGAAGAGACAGAAGGGACCAATGGATTAGGATCCGGGACCTCCCAAAGTTATCCTGTGTTTCTAGCTGTATCCCCCCTCTATATTTCTATCGAAATCTCTTATCCCTCACTCCTCAAGAGTACCCTGAGGAAAAAAAGTGGGGGTGACAGTTGATGAAAGATATGACAAGCATTAATGTGTGGGTGAAAAGCTTGGTGAAATTCTGAGTGAAGTTTTAGTTAAAGTTGGTTGAACTTGGGATTGACTGGGAGACCAAAGATTTAAAAAGCAGAAGATTCTCTCAAGACACAAGTTGTGTGATAATAGTGTGTTTTGTGTGTGAATGAGAATTTGTAAATGTTGAATTCTAGGCTTCGACAATCATTGTCAGTGCAGATCAAGCTGCAAGTATTTATGTTTTAAAACTTAAATTATAAAGCTAGTTACGTCTTTCTAACAACTAGTTTTAATGTTTATGAGCATATTTTACCTACATTACCTTTTCAGGATGTTGAGAAAGATGTATCACAAGCACAGACTGGAGGCTGGGGGCTAGATGGTTTTGAGAAAGAGGTCTTGGTGGACTCTTTCATAGAGCAAAGGGAAGCAATGCCTTCTGGGAAATGAGCTAAGTTTTAATCTAGTTTTTAAGATTAGAAGTCAAAAACAAAAATATTAAGGAAAGGAAAACCTAATTGATCTTTGAAGTATTGTTATGTGGAATTGAGTGGGACTTTTGAGGCCTTTCTTCCAGAAAACAAGGACTTGGTTGTCAGGCCTATATTAGGCCTAAACCTTGGTGACATGTAGTTGTACTTAAATCATTTCAATGGAAAGTGTCTTAGTGATTGGAACTTCTAGTGCAGTTTGGAGTTCTTCCATTTGAAAATGTGATATTTGCATGGGATTGTTTGAATCTTGTTTTCCAGTCCCTCCCCATCACCACCCTCATAGTCTGAAGGTAGATTTTTCTCTTGATAAAGGAACAAAAAAAGTGAACATCTTGTTTGTAAATAGGTATCTAGTAACTAGTGGTAAACTTGAAATGGTAGAATTCTTTAAAGCCTAATTCTAGGTAGCCTTAGGAAAATGTATCTTAATTATTTTTGAACCTGTATTCACCTTTTTTTTTTCAAATATCTTAAGTTATATTTTCTTTTTCAGAGCTGCTTCTTATTTGGGGCTACTTTTTTTCTTTTTTTTTAAATTGAGGCGTAATTTATAAAAGGGTATATTGTTTTGATGAGACTTTTTACAACTGTGGCTGGATGTCTTTCTTTAGTCTTCCAAGAAGGGCCATTTTACTTTTTTAGAGTTACTTTTTAAAGTCATGAGGTCAACAACCTGGACTACTATGCATGTAAGTGCTAATGCAAATTAAAACCCAAGTTGACCTCCAGCAGCAGTTCATTCTATGTTGACAGTGAGAGAACATTTTGCCTGTTAGGATACTGTTACTCGTGGACTGAAATGCTGAAGAAACCCCTCCCCCTATTTTGTTTTTTGCAAAAATCAAGGTATATTCTAGGGTTTCCTGGTTGACCTCAACAGATAAACTGAGATGATAGTCTTAGTTCAGAAATGATCTGAATGTAGATTTACAGTCTACGTGTACAGCTGGCTAAGTGAGATCGCTTTCACAGTTCTGCATGTATCCCTTCGGCTCCCCATTAGTCACTGAACTCTTTTTTTTTTTTTTTTTTTTTTTTTTTTTTTTTTTTTTTTGGTTTTTTCGAGACAGGGTTTCTCTGCGTAGCTTTGCGCCTTTCCTGGAACTCACTTGGTAGACCAGGCTGGCCTCGAACTCACAGAGATCCACCTGCCTCTGCCTCCCGAGTGCTGGGATTAAAGGCGTGCGCCACCACCGCCCGGCATGAACTCTTAAAACTGGTATTGTAACATTATCACAATGTTTTGCGCCAATTTTATAAACTTTACAGTGCAATATGTGTTCCTTTTCTGAGGCAAACCAAATGTATATTTCTCAAGGTTCTGCTGCTAACAGCAGCGTTGATGGAGGATTTTTTATACATTTGTAATAGATAGAAATAAACCAGAAAAAAAGAAGAAAAAAAAAGTGGTGGAGGAAAAGGTGAACACTGCAAGAATACTCAAAAGGGCTGAGAGTTGCAAACGCCAAGAATGGCTTTGCATAGTAAATG
Organism: Peromyscus maniculatus bairdii; assembly: GCF_049852395.1. Classification (NCBI taxonomy): domain Eukaryota; kingdom Metazoa; phylum Chordata; class Mammalia; order Rodentia; family Cricetidae; genus Peromyscus; species Peromyscus maniculatus. The sequence goes on from NC_134861.1 coordinate 93,275,275, forward strand.
GAATAGAACAGCTCTGAACTATAGCTTACTTTTCCTGGTTTGGTCTGACAGAATGATTGAATGCTTTTGTACAAAAATCAGAGCCTTAAAAACAAGGATTTGGTGAGATTGTAAAATGGTGTGCCACTTTGGCAAAACAGTTTGGTGGTTAGTCAAAATGCAAAACATTGTTACTCTGTTACTCAACAATTCTACCCTTAGGAATATATCCTCAAACTACTGAAAATGTGCACCTATGAAACATGTACATGAAAGTTTATAGCAGTGTGTTGCTAATAGTAAAAAAGTTAAAACAACTCAAATAGCTATCAAATACTGGAGAGAAATAAAATGTGGCTTATTCATACAATAGAATATTATTAAGACATAAAAATGAATGAGAAACTGACAGATTAAATGACTTTGGTGAACCTTCATAATTTCATTTGTAGATCTTTCCATTTCTAATTTATAAATACATTTGGGGTTATAAATTATAAATGTACTGCCTCCTGTCAACATTGTATACTTCTATTTGATGATTTCTGTGTCAAACATTATATGGAAATGTTTCCAAGTATTTTCTGTATTAACTGTGAATGAATAGAACAAAATAAATTGCCTGTGATGGAAAAAAAAAGTGGGGGTGGGCCCCTCACAGATCTCTGAGCTTTTCAACTTTTCTTCTGTTGGCTTGTCCAACTTTGATGTGATAGTTTTTGTTTATCTTATAGTTTGTTTTGTTATATATATTTTTTAAAGGAATGAATGAAAACCTCACCACCAGGGTAAAGGTTAACAACTGAGCTGTCACTTGCTGGGAGAGAGAATGAGTTTTCCTCCATAGAGAGACACACCAACCTCTCCAGGACAGGCCTCATGTTCAGGAAGAGCTGACAACATAGTGAACGCCACAGCTTTTTGTGTGGCTTTTATTTGGATATAGTTTGGTGGGGTTTGTTTGTTTTCTTTTTGAGTGTGGCCTTATTTTGTTTTCCTGGCCTTGGGGAGTTTGTTGTTATACTGGGTTTTTGTTCTTTTGAGAAAGAATCTAAAGCTGAGTTGGCAGGGCAAGGATTTGAAAGGACTTAGGGGAGGGGAAGAATATGATCAAAATATATTTAAATTTAAAAAATGTTTTAAATAATAAAAAATATAAAAAACAAATAATCGAGCCGGGCAGTGGTGGCGCACGCCTTTAATCCCAGCACTCGGGAGACAGAGCCTGGCGGATCTCTGTGAGTTGGAGGCCAGCCTGGGCTACCAAGTGAGCTCCAGGGAAGGCGCAAAGCTACACAGAGAAACCCTGTCTCGAAAAACCAAAAAAAAAAAAAAAAAAAAAAAAAAACCAAATAATCTAAATACACTGACTGGATCTTAATATGTGAAGATATTTGGGATTACAGATTTTCTTCTAAGATAACTACTAGTTTGTGTCCATATCCTACATTGCCCTCTTACATGAGTTACAGCTGTATAAATAAGTATTCACATATAGAATTTATGAAATAAAAAAATGTTAGAATGTAATAGTTATCCTCTCCCCCCCCCCCCCGCCACTGAAAAACCCTCTCTATTCTGATAAATGCCAATAAACTTACATAAAGTTTGCAATCAACAAGAAAAATTACTTACTTGGAAAGTAACCCATCAGGTCCAAAAGGCCTTAGAAGGTACTTGTCCACTGGCTTGTTAAACAGTTTATATGGCAACTTCAAGTGCTTGGTGACATTATGGAGGTTCAAGGCATACAGAGTTAAATCTCCTTCCCGATACCTTGGGCTAAAAGCAAACAGGTTAATTCAGTCACATATCTGTCTGACTTACACACTGAAGAACTAGAACATTCATGCAATCAGAGATACCGAGTACCATATTCATATGGTGGTGGGATGTATTAGCAGCCTTTCCAAGGATGATGTTAGGCCAATCTTGTGGCCCTATTTTGAAAACAAGAAAAGTACTATTCTTCATATCACTACTTCGTGAGCCAGAAGGCTGAGAGCTTTGCTCCTTTGCCACATTGAGCTCCAGAAGGCCATAGCCAGACCACATGTTTTTATATATAGGAAGGATAATGACAATCTTGATGATAATAAGATCTATAGTGAATTCCAGTTATAAACTATATAAACGAGCTATTCCTAGTCTAATAAAAAGACTAGCCAGGAGGCTGGTCAGAGCATAGGCTGCTCTTCCGGAGGACTAGGGTTCAGTCCCCATAACTCACAACATAACTGTTGTAATGCCAATTTCAGGAGATCCAATACCCTCCTCTAGCCTCCAAGGGCACCTGGTACACACATGGTATACACATATATGCAAGCAAACACCCATACATATAAAATAAAAATAATTTTTAAAAAAAAACTGAAATGGGGCTGGGGAGGTGGGTAAGCTGGTAAGATGCTCACTCCATCTCCTGAAACCCCGTGAAAAGCTGGACAAGGTGGCTCATGCTTGTCATTCTCGTGATGCTGAGACGGGAAGGAGAGACGTGACTCTCTAGAGCTTGCTGGCCAGCTAGCCTAGCAACTTGGCAAAGTTCCAGGCCAGTGAGAGACCCTGTCCCTAACAAAAGGTAGACAGCACCCGAGGAAGGACCCGAGATTGTTGATGTCTTCATGAACACTCATGTATGTGCATGAACACATGTGTACCCCACATGTGAGCATGCACATATACAAAACACACAGAATATGCTAATCACACATAATAAAAGGATGATTAAGACAGACGAAGGCCGAGGGTGGTGGTGCACACCTTTACTCAGAGCACATGGGAGGCAGAGGCAGGCAGATCTGAATTCAAGGGCCAGCTTGGTTTATATAACAAATTTCAGGCCAGTCAAGACCTCCTCCTAGTAAGATCCTATTTCAAACAAAACAAACAAAAAATAAATCTGTTGACTTTTCCAGAATTTATCCACTTCAGCCATTCCGTACTTCATACCATGACCTCCACTGTTCCGAGTCCCCAGTGCCTAGGAGTGGAGAATGTTAGGGGGCTTTGGGGGATAATACTAGCCCATCTGCCATAAGAGATGGGAACTCAGATAAGCTAAGCCCTGGGGTTTGGGGATCTCTTTCTACCTAAAGCCAGAGTGCAGGTCTAGCAACATCTGCATGGCCTCTTGCTCTAAAACATGGTCACAACTCAAGACTATTTTTTATTTATTTGGTTCATTTCTGGGAAGGACATATGTGCGCCACATGTGTGGAGGTCAGAGGCCGACTCTTGGGAGCTGGTTCTCTTCCACTGCCTTGTGGTGACCAACTCGGGCCCTGCAGTCCCTCTACCTGCTGCGCTGTCTGCTGGCCCAGGTACAACTTAAAAAAGAATCTCTAAGTTAAACAAGCTAGGCTTATTTATTTGTGCGCATGTGCACACACAGAGGGCAGAGGACAGTTTTCAGGAGTCGGTTCTCTCCTTCCACCACGTGGGTCCCAGGGATGGAGACCAGGTGGTCAGTCCTGACGGCAGGGGCCTTTAGCGGCTGAGCATTCTCACAGGCCTTTCCACCCTTTGATGCTGTTGGTGGTGTTGATTCTTTCTTCCACCTGGGTAAACTAAGGAGATCAGTCCATCCACAGACTTGTATATTCAACACTAATTCATGTTCATATTACACGCACCCGTAAGGAATCATCTGCGTACCATTCAGGATATGTTTTCATTATAGACATTATTTCATTAAAATCATTATGTAAATCTTTGCATATGCCCATATTGAAACAATTGTTTTGCTTTTTAATCTTATTTATGTTTGTTTTTCAAGACAGGGTTTCTCTTTGCCCTGGCTGCCTGGAACTTGCCCTGTAGACCAGGCTAGCCTTGATCTCAAGGATCCACCTGACTCTGCTTCTTGAGTGCTGAGATTAAAGGTGTGCCACTACCGCCCAGCTTGGTTTTTTATTTTTAAAAAACCTTATTTATGATGTGTATGAGTGTTCTGCCTGCATATATAGTGTGTGTGTGTGTGTGTGTGTGTGTGTGTGTGTGTGTGTGTGGTGCCTGCTGAAGCCAGAATGTTGAATGCCCTAAAACTAGAGTTACAAATAGTTGTGAGTCACTATGTGGGTGCTGGGAACTGAACCTGGGTCCTCAGCCAGTGTTCTTACCTGCTGAGCCATATCTCCAGCCCCTGTTTAAGCAATTGTGTGTGTGTGTGTGTGTGTTCTTTTTTTTTTTTTTTTTAAGAAGGATTCCTCTTTTTCTTTTCTTTTTTTTTAAGAGTTATTTATTTATTATGTATACAGTATTCTGTCTGCACGTATCCCTGCAGGTCAGAAGAGGGCACCAGATCTCATTACAGATGGTTGCTGGGAATTGAACTCAGGACCTTTGGAAGAGCAAGCAGTTCTCTTAACCTCTGAGTCATCTCTCCAGCCCCATGTGCATGTTCTTGTATGTGAAATGTGTGCGCATGTGTGTGGTGACTAGAGACCGACAGTAGATGTTTTTCTCAGCTGCTCTCTATTTTTTCTTTCTTTTTTCTTTTTTCATTTTTTTTTTGAGACAGGGTCTCTCGTTGGCTTCGAGTTCACCAATTCAGACAGACTGGCCAATCAGCACACCCTGGGGACCCTTTTGTCTCCGCCTTCCCAGTGCTGGACTACAGGTACGCACTGCCACATCCAGCTTTTTCTACATGGATGCTGGATGCGGATCTCAGGCCCTCATGCTTCCTTCCACACAGCACTTCCCCAGCCGAGCCATCTAGCCAGACCCGCTGGGAGGTTTGGGAGTCTGGCATCATGAAGACAAAGAAAGAAAGAAAGAAAGGGTAAGGAAAAATGACACAGTTCAGATCCTTACGCAGCTGGAGGGCAGCAGGGGTGCTGGACAGGACATCTCCCGCTGACTGGCTGACTTGTTTGGGGGAAGCGTGTGCCGGGTACTTACTGGTGGGTGTTTGTGCAATGCAGATACGCTCGCAGTTTGCTCCTGTCCGGGCCTTTCACTTGCACCATCAACACCTGGGGACCTACCAGTTTCTTGAACAGGAGAGAGAGCCAGTAATCCTGTCATTCAGGGGAGAGAAGGAAAACAGATCTCTGGTTATTTTCTTTTATTATTTATTTATTTATTTATTTATTTATTTATTTATTTATTTATTTATTTATTTATTGGTTTTCCGAGACAGGGTTTCTCTGTGTAGCTTTGGAGCCTGTCCTGGAACTCACTCTGTAGCCCAGGCTGGCCTCGAACTCACAGATATCCGCCTGCCTCTGCCTCCCAAGTGCTGGGCTTAAAGGCGTGCGCCACCATACCTGGCCTATATCTTGAAGATTATGAATAAAATAGTCAATTATTAGATGGTGTTTTTAAAACAAATATATAACCCTGGCATGTTGTAAAGTTAGCTAAGCTTTATGGCTTTATAGTTGTTGTTGTTGAGACAGGGTCTTACTCTGTAGCCCAGGCTGGCTTGAAACATACCATGTAACCTGGCTGGCCTTGAACTCATGGTGATTCTCCTGCCTCAGCCTCTCACGTGTGGGATTATTGGCAGGAGTTACATCTGAATGTCATAAACAATTCTGAACCTTGGCCAGTAGCTAGACAGCATTTTCTCCTTTCTTTTTGTGTCTGTGTGTATTATGGCGTGTGTGTGTGTGTGTGTGTGTGTGTGTGTGTGTGTGTGTGTGTGTAGGCACGTGTGCACCATAGAGTTTGTGTGGGGGTCAGTCAGCAACCTCTAGTGTCGGTCTCTCTGCTTCCTGCTGGATACACCAGAATATGTGGCCTCAAAACGTCTGGGAATTCTGTCTCCTCCTCCATCTCCCCCTCCAACTCCCCCTCCCATCTCCCCCTCCATCTCCCCCTCCCATCTCCCCCTCCATCTCCTCCTCCCATCTCCTTCTCCTCCCATCTCCCCCTCCCATCTCCTCCTGGGAGCTCTGAGATCACAGATGGACAACACTGCACCAGACTTTGCATAGTTTCTAAGGATTCAAAGTGTAATAAAGGTGGACAAGTGTGCTGACGCACGCCTTTGATCCCAGCTCTTGGAAGGCAGAGGCAGGTGGATATCTGTGAGCTGTGGCCAGCCTGGGCTACAATAGTGAGTTCCAGGACAACCAGAGTTACATAATAGAAAGAGCTTGTCTGAAAAAAACAAAAGCCAACACAAAACAAAAATAAACCCAAGTGCAATAAGCACCTTCACCCACCGAGCCATCCTCCCAGCCTTAGAGCAGCAATTGTAGCTTTGACTTGCTTTGCAAAACATTATCCAAACGGTTTAATAAACGCATACCACACTCTTAGTGGACATATTTTATTTTTATTTATTTTAGTATCATTATCAATTTTTTGCTTTTGTTTTTTTGAGACAGGGTTTCAATGTGTAGCTCTGGCTATCCTGGAACTCACTATGTAGACCAGACAGGCCTTGAATTTTCAGAGATCTGCCTCTGCCTCTCAAATGCTAGAATTAAAGGTATGTGCCACCACCACCCAGCAAGTGGCAAGTGAACAATATTTTAAAAGTGATTCCTGGTTCTTAATTTCTCTCTCTCTCTCTCTCTCTCTCTCTCTCTCTCTCTCTCTCTCTCTCTCTCTCTCTCTCTCTCACACACACACACACACACACACACACACACACACACACACACACACGATGATCTGTAAGGGTCCTCCCAGCTCATCTTTACTGAGGGGACTGACTACTCCTCACAGTCACAGGAAGTGAGGTCACTTACAGGTAAGGGATTGAAGTTTTGGTCCACTAGGTGGTAGTTGCCGGCTCCGAAGAACACCTGCCTCATCACCACCTCTATGCCCATCTGGGCTGAGATGCCCAGCTTATCCAGCCACCTGGGACAGAGTGACACGAGCTTTCTTGAGATTGGGAAACAAAGTCATTCCATTCTAATTACACATAGAGTTGCTCATCTGTGTGGGAGGAATCAACAGGAAACTACAAGAATGGCATTAGTTACAAATAAGTCATTCACATGAGATGGTGACGGAAGTCTCTCTCTCTCTCTCTCTCTCTCTCTCTCTCTCTCTCTCTCTCTCTCTCACACACACACACACACACACACACACACACACACACACACACACAAATGTACACATACACACCCTCCCATACAATGACATGCTCTATCTAGAAGGACAAGACAACTTCTCCGGAGCACAATCAAATCTCCACCTCTGTAGACAATTGTTATCCAGTTCCGTTATCCTCACTCCTCTACCCCACAATGTTTGTGGACACACCACACACACACACACACACACACACACACACACACAGTGAAGACTAGAGAGAAGGCAGTTGTCAACAGTGGTCAAAACATGAGCCACACAGAACCACAGCCAAACCACTATGATCACCTCCCCCACGCCTTCAATGAATGGCAACTCTTCATTCTTTTCTCAATTCCTGAGCCCTCATGAACACTGAAGGGTTTGTGTTTATTCTAACTTATAGCAAGGACGATGGTGGGAACAAGAGTACTAATGGATGAGAAAAAAGTCTCAGTAGGCCTCAGAATGAAGAGCATGGAGACAGTGAGGATCAGAATGAAGAGCATGGAGACAGTGAGGAGCAGAATGAAGAGCATGGAAACAGTGAGGCTCAGGATGAAGAACATGGAGACAGTGAGGCTCAGGATGAAGAACATGGAAACAGTGAGGCTCAGGATGAAGAGCATGGAGACAGTGAGGAGCAGAATGAAGAACATGGAGACAGTGAGGAGCAGGATGAAGAGCATGGAGACAGTGAGGATCAGAATGAAGAACATGGAGACAGTGAGGAGCAGAATGAAGAGCATGGAGACAGTGAGGCTCAGGATGAAGAACATGGAGACAGTGAGGAGCAGAATGAAGAGCATGGAGACAGTGAGGAGCAGGATGAAGAGCATGGAGACAGTGAGGAGCAGAATGAAGAGCATGGAGACAGTGAGGCTCAGGATGAAGAACATGGAGACAGTGAGGAGCAGAATGAAGAGCATGGAGACAGTGAGGAGCAGAATGAAGAGCATGGAGACAGTGAGGCTCAGGATGAAGAACATAGAGACAGTGAGGAGCAGAATGAAGAGCATGGAGACAGTGAGGAGCAGAATGAAGAACATGGAGACAGTGAGGCTCAGGATGAAGAACATGGAGACAGTGAGGAGCAGAATGAAGAGCATGGAGACAGTGAGGAGCAGAATGAAGAGCATGGAGACAGTGAGGAGCAGAATGAAGAGCATGGAGACAGTGAGGAGCAGAATGAAGAGCATGGAGACAGTGAGGAGCAGAATGAAGAGCATGGAGACAGTGAGGAGCAGAATGAAGAGCATGGAGACAGTGAGGAGCAGAATGAAGAACATGGAGACAGTGAGGAGCAGAATGAAGAGCATGGAGACAGTGAAGAGCAGAATGAAGAGTATGGAGAGAGTGAGGAGCAGAATGAAGAACATGGAGACAGTGAGGAGCAGAATGAAGAGCATGGAGACAGTGAGGAGCAGAATGAAGAGCATGGAGACAGTGAGGAGCAGGATGAAGAGCATGGAGACAGTGAGGCCTCAGAATGAAGAGCATGGAGACAGTGAGGCTCAGGATGAAGAGCATGGAGACAGTGAGGCTCAGGATGAAGAGCATGGAGACAGTGAGGATCAGAATGAAGAACATGGAGACAGTGAGGAGCAGGATGAAGAGCATGGAGACAGTGAGGAGCAGAATGAAGAACATGGAGACAGTGAGGAGCAGAATGAAGAACATGGAGACAGTGAGGAGCAGGATGAAGAGCATGGAGACAGTGAGGAGCAGAATGAAGAACATGGAGACAGTGAGGAGCAGAATGAAGAGCATGGAGACAGTGAAGAGCAGAATGAAGAGTATGGAGAGAGTGAGGAGCAGGATGAAGAGCATGGAGACAGTGAGGAGCAGAATGAAGAACATGGAGACAGTGAGGAGCAGAATGAAGAGCATGGAGACAGTGAGGCTCAGGATGAAGAGCATGGAGACAGTGAGGAGCAGAATGAAGATCATGGAGACAGTGAGGTGGTGCACATAAGCAACCCCTGGTGTAAAACAGCCACGCTTGTGCAGTGGACAATGAGGTGTGCCAGCCAGTCCTGAAGTTCGTGGCTCATCCTCAAGTGTGACACGGATATTTTAGAGCTAAACTTCTTGAGAATCTGCAGTACAGCTCTATGCACATTAAGCATTCTCGAAGCCGAAATTCTGGACGAACTCTTCACATCTTCCCTCCCCTCCTCGACCTTTTCTTCCTCTTCCCTTGCCTGCCTTGTCTCTTTTCCCACAGGGTGTCTTTGTGAACCCCTGATTCTCCTGTTGTGGCCTCCACATGCTGGGATGGTAGGCAAGCCTCTACCCCTAGAAAAGAGCAAGCTTCCCCAGAGAAGGGACCCTGCTACAGGCTGGACCTTAAATGGCCTCCAAAGGCTGGTGTTGGAGCCCGGCCTCTGCTGATGGTGCTTGTGTAAGACGGTAAGGCCCAGTCAGAAGTAGGCCCTTCAAAAGGTATCAGGCCCTCCTGGCTCCTCCCTGTTTCTCTTTTGCCTCTACTCGGCCCCGAGGTGAGCAGTTTCCTCCACCACGGGCTCGCCATAAAATACTGCTTCACAGACCCAAAGGCAACAGGACCAAGTGATCAAGGGCTTAGACCTCTGAAATGAGCCATAGTCAACATTTTCTCTACGAAATCATTTATCTCAGTATTTTTCACAGTGGCAGAAGGCTAATTGACATGCATTCTTTGGCCTGTTTTTAGGACATCATAATTCTTTCTTTCTTCCCTTTGTCCTCTTCATCCTCCTCCTCCTCATTGTTGTCATCCTCCTGTGGGCTAAACCTTGGGCCTATGAGCATTCAAGACAAGTGCTCTATCACTGAGGCCTCATTTTACTCTTTGTGTTTTGAGACAAGATCTTGCTTAGTTGTCCAGCCTGGTCTCGAACTCACTCTGTAGACCAATCAGATCTTGAACTGGTAGTCCCCCTACCCCAGCTTCCTAAGTGGCTAGAATTACGAACGTGCGCCATCAAGCCCAGCCAAACGTTCTACAACAGTTCGTGCTGGCTATTGATCAGGGACCCTGGTGGTGCCAAGCGTCTTGGAGCTGCTGCTTGACGATGATGACGGTGCTCGGGTGACTGGGGCTGACCCTTCACTGACCTTGGTGGAATTTGCGGCATAACTCTTCCCTATGTCTTTGACATGTTGAATGTTTGAACCCCTTGCTGTTAAGGGCCCCTCGCTGAAGGCTGGAATTGGGACAATGTAACAATATTTATGAAAGCTGATGTTAAGAATAAAACTTAAGGTAATTCCCTGGGAGAATTAGCTATGCAAGAAACTGAGTCTTCTGTACAACCTAATGCTTAGTGGTGTTAATAAGCATGAGACATAGGGTGTAGAAGAAATCATTTAAGAAGAAAAGCTTAGGGAAATTTTAGAAGCTGACAAACTATAACTGAATCATTAGGTTTTTATGTTTTGCCCCAGAAATATGGAGCTAGTATGGACAAGGAAAATATTTTTGATTATTAAGTTAATATCAAGCCTTGGTAACATCCTGAAGGCAAAGTAAGCAGTTTTAGGAACCTTTTGTTTTGGTTTAGGTTGTGTTTTTTTTTTTGTTTTTGTTTTTGTTTTTGTTTTTTTGAGACAGGGTTTCCCTGTGTAGCCCTGGCTATCCTGGAACTCACTCTGTAGACCAGGCTGGCCTCAAACTCAGAGATCTACCTGCTTCTGCTTCTTTTTTTGTTTTGTTTTGTTTTGTTTTTTTTGGAGTTGAGGGCCGAACCCAGGGCCTTGTGCTTGCTAGGCAAGTGCTCTACCACTGATCTAAATCCCTTTAACGCACACCTTTAATGCTAACCCCTGCTTCTGCTTCTTGAGTGCTGGGATTAAAGTTGTGTGTCACCACTGCGCGGCCAACTTTAGGAATCCTGATGTTCTTTTACTCTTTCCAGGATTGTGATAAAGATAGAGACCATATTGAAACAGGAGTTTATGACAGAAACACAAAGAGAAACATCTTGGCTCAGTGAGCAGCCTTGTCAGACCAGGACCTCTCTAATTGTAGGAAGAATAAAGACCAGAAGACGGTATTTCAGAGGTCAAGGGAAAGGATGGTAGGCTTATGTCAGATAGAAAAGGAAGAATTTGAACAAGGACCAGGGAATTAGATTTCTGCAGAAAGATCAAATATTCCTTACAGTAGACTTATAGAATAACATGTGGTGGGAAATAACTTCTGATCAGTTAACTTAGTCAAACTTAAATAGAGACATCCTGTCTAGCTTTTCTGTAACCACAAGGCTTTACAACACCAATGTTAAGGAAAAGGATAGTGAGTTAAAAAGAATTGATTTTATCATAATGTTTGATTTTAGTTCTCATGAAATTTGCCGTTTGCTTGTTTTGTTTCTTTTACTTGGTAAGCCTATATAATCACAGAAGACTTTATAGAATGTCTGCACCATGAAAAGACTTTGTCAGCAATGATTAAAGTCCGTGAGGAAATGATTTTGTGTATAAATAAAGCCTGTGAGAGATACAGGTTGTCAGAGTAGGACAAGCCACACCGAGATGCGCTTCCTCTCTGTCCGTCTCTCCTAAAATGAAAGTAAGAAGTGTCCCATGTCTGACTCCTCCCTCACTGCTCTTGCATCCACCCATCTTCAGACCCCGTCCTCATCTGGAGCTGGACTCTGCAGGACACCAATTAAAGATGTCTGACAAGGTTTAGCAAACCATTTTAGATAAAAGGTGTAGGAGTGTTTTGCCTGCTTGTATGTCTGTGCACCAAGTGCATGCCTGGTGCCTGTGGAGACTGGAAGAGGGCATTGGATCTCCTGGAACTGGAGTGACAGACGGTTGGGAGCCACCATGTCAGTGCTGAGACTTGAACCCCGGTCCTCTGGAAGTGTAGCACTGTTCTTAACCACCGAACCATCTCTTGAGCTTGGAAAATTACTTTTTTTTTTTTTTTTTTGTAAGACCTGGCACAAAGTTTTAGGGTTCTGTCACAGACGATGTGTTTGATGTGGGTTTTGGCTGACATTAGGGGGTGGAAAGAGCTGGAATCTGAGCCCAAAGCCTGTACAGCATCACTCACATGAAGCCAGCAGCAAAGGTATTGGACAACAAGGGTGCTCCCCCGCCGTAGGCAGAGCTTGTTTCTCCCAGCCAGACCTTTTTCCCAGGTCTTATTTCCTTAGTCACCTGGGGAACAAGAAGAGTTCCACAATCACTGCAAACAAGTCAACCACCTCATAGCTGAATGTGAGCATCTCTGCCTCTCCAGACTTGTCTATCCTGTTAGTTACAGATATCTTTAGAATCACTTAGGTCTTGGCCATTATCTCTTATGGGCCTAGTAGGGTATGGAAAGAATATAAATACAGTCTATAACAGTTCATTCTACTGAAAAGCCATTAGAAGTATTTTAATTTCTAATCACCACAACTAAACAAGATCCAACACCAAGGAGGAAACCAAGGAATAAGACACAGTGCTTACCCTTTAAAATCAGAAAAAAATATGGCAATACGTAAATATCCATAGACATCATCAGATTATAAAACAGAGACTGGTGTGGATGAAAAATTTTGTAAGACTATTACCTTTAGAATTTTTCGCACAGAGAAAATAAAAGTGTCCAGCACGTCAGAGCTCAGAAAATCTTCTTTGGTGGCAACGCGTCCATTCAAGTAGTAGCTATTATTCGGAAAGAATTTACAGTTTACTTCCCGCTGTAAAGTCAGTTCTGAACCTTGTTCTTCCTCCTGCTCTTTCTCATTGTGCTGTTTTTAAAAAGGCGGAAGTCCCTCCCGAGAGGAGCTAACGCTGGGAAGACGCCGTTCTATCCGAGTAACTACACATCAGCTATCCCACCTTAAGCAGGGACAGACAAAGCTACAAGCACTCAGCGTTACTTATTCTTTGCCAGCAACTGGTTTTACCTGCTTTTGTGGCTCATGGCTTAGTTGGCCATGTACCTCAACCTTGTAGTAACTGCCACATTGTTTAAAACATTACACTTCCGTTTTGATAACATTAAAATCCTTGTGCAGTAGATGTTCTAGACGCTGCCCGTTTATTACTAGAGCTTTTAAAAGTCAATCAGCAGCCGAGCAAAAATAAGTTCTTGAAAATTGGCAATTAGTATCTCTGTGATTTCAAGGCCAGTCTGGTCTACATAGAGAGTTCAAAGCCAGCCTGGCCTACGTAGAGAGGTCCAGGACTTCCACAGCTTCATAGATTTTGTCTCAAAAAATCAAAACAAAAACAAACAAACATAAAAAAGACAGGGTTTCTCTGTGTAGCCCTGGCTGTCTTGGAACTAGCTCTGTAGACCAGGCTGGCTTCAAACTCAGAGATTCACCTGCCTCTCCCTCCTGAGTGCTGGGATTAAAGGTATGAGCTACTCCCAAACCTCGAGAATATTTTTAAAAATTCTTTCCTTATTTATTTAGAGAAAGTCTCACTAGGTAGTTTTGGCTAGCCTGGAACTCACTGTGTAGACAGGGCTGGCCACAAACTCACAGAGACCCACTACTTCATCTTCTGAGCACCTAGATTAAAGATGTGCACCAGCACACGCAACTGATTTTTAGTTTTTATGTGTAAATGTGTGCTCGCACGAGTTTAGATGCACTATGTGTGTGTAGTGCCCTTAGAGGCTGGAAACGGGTATTGGATCCCGGGGAAATGGAGTTCCAGGCTGTTGTGAGCCCAGCTCCTCTGCAAGAGCAGCAAGTGTTCTAACCACAGAGCCATCCCTCCAGCCCATTAGCTATAACTATATCATGGAGGCATTCGGAAGTTAATAATGGGGATATTAAGTTAATGTGGATACTTACTGATGCCATGTAACTGCGTCAATCACTTCTCCGCCAGTCTTTAGGAAACTAGAAGAAAAGTTCCACAATGGGGTCACCTTACCCTCAAACAAGCATATGCAAATTTTCAGAAGAGCTTCATTCCCTGGAATGACTCACTGTGATGTGAGTCTCAGGCAACAAAAACACCCTAATCATATCCTTGGAATTTTAAGCCAATGTTTCCTCTTTTGGTAAACAATATAACAGTGAACTGTTTAATAATGTAGAGCACAGGGGATTCTCCACCGGAAAGGACCGTTTATCTCCAAGAAAAGTGGTTTTGCTTCTTTGCCAAGAGGGCACCAAAAGCAAAGAAGGTCCTGTCCCTCTCAGAGCTGAAGTCAAAATCAAGGCCACTGGAAGCCAAGAAGGCAGTGCTGACAGGCACCCATAGCCACATAAAGAAGAGGTGCCCATCACCCACCTTCTACAGCCCAAAACCCCACAGTTCCAGAGGCAACCCAAATACCTCTGCAAGAGCATCCCCAGGAGAAACAAGCTGGACCTCTAGGCTATCATTTCATTTTCCCTGACCACTGAGTCAGCCATGGGAAAAATAGAAGTCATCAACTCACTCCAGTTCGTTGTTTATGTCAAGACCAACAAAAGGGAAATCAAACAGGCTGAGAGGAAACTCTAGGACATTGAAATGGCCCCAGGCAATACCCTGGCCAGGCCTAATAGAAGGGCACATTCTCGACTGTCTCCCCAAAGATGCTTTGGATGTTGGGACCATCTAAACTGAGTTCAGAGGGCTAATTTTTAAGTACACATTCTTTTTTCACCATTAAAAAAATAATAATAAGGCACTGGAATGTGGTGGCTCACACCTTTAGTTCCAGCACTCAGGAGGCAGAGGCAGGTGGATCTCTGAGTTCTAAGCCAGCCTGGAATACACAGTGAGTTTGGGAGAGTCAGGGCTACATAAAGAGGCCCTGTCCCAAACAAACAAACAAACAAACAAACAAACAAACAAACAAACAAGGAAGAAGGAGGAGGAGCCAGGGAGAAAGTAGTTGTGCATCCCCCAATTCCTACCTTCTCAGCAGCTTAACTGTCTTCCCTCGCGGCTGACCAATGTCAGGACCATAGAGTTTCGCATTTTTGAAAGCTGACTTTTGTAGAAGCTTATGCAACGCAACAAAATCTTCTCCTAACTGCAGCCCATCGATGAAAATGTGAGCTTTCTTCCAGAAACTGTTGGGCTCTGGAAGACAGCAATTCTCATGTTAACCTCTTACTTAAACATTCTTTAAACACAACCATACAGCAACAAACAGTTTTCAAACTACAAACCTGGAATCAAAAGTCAAGAAAAGCGGGCTGGAGAGATGGCTCAGTGTTTAAGAGCACTGGCTGCTCTTCCAGAGGACCTTGGTTCAATTCCCAGCATCCACATGGCAACTCACAACTCTCTGTAACTCCAGTTCCCGGGAATCCAACACTCTTACATACATGCAGGCAAAACACCAATACACATTAAAAAAAAAAAGAGTCAAGGAAAGTAAGACACCCCCCCATAGTTAATAAAGAAGAGAGTTTAGAATCATAAATATTTTAATTATGGTACAAGGAGGGAGTAAACAAATTGAAGCTAATAATAGAGATGTTAAACCAATGGGCCTTTGGAAAACAGTTTATGGACAGTATTTCAAGCCTGATTTATTTATTTGTCCACAAATAACAAAGGAAAAAGAGGGGCTAGGGGGAAATCTCAATTGGTAGAGTACCGCCATGCAAGCCCGAGGACCCGAGACGGGATCCCCAGATATGGTGGCCCACTTGTGAACCCAGCATTGGAGAGGTAGAGATGGGGTGATCTCTGGGACGTGCTCTCCAGCTAGCCTAGTCTACAAGGTGAGTTCCAGGCCAATGAGGGACCAAGTCTCTCACATACACAAAAAGGTAGAAGGCACCCAAGGAAGGACACGTTAGGGTGTTTTCTGGCCTTTGCGTGTTCATGCATATGACCTCAAGCACACAAGTGCTATGGATATCACTCTGTATAAATAAAATGCTGATTGGCCAGTAGCCAGGCAGGAAGTATAGGTGGAACAAGCAGAGAGGAGAATTCTGGGAAGTGGAAGGCTGAGGCAGAGAGACGCTGCCAGCCGCCACCATGACAAGGAAGATGTAAGGTACTGGTAAGCCACGAGCCATGTGGCAAAGTATAGATGAATAGATATGGGTTAATTTAAGATAGAAGAACTAGATAACAAGAAGCCTGCCACGGCCATACAGTCTGTAAACAATATAAGTCTCTGTGTATTTACTTGGTTGGGTCTGAGCGGCTACAACACTGACAGGTGAGAGAGATTTGTCCTGACCGTGGGCCAGACAGGACCAGGAAAACTCCAGCTACACACAAGCATGTACACACACACACACACACACACACACACACACACACACACACACACACACTTAAAAAAAAGAAATCAAGAAAGAAATAGAACGGGCAGGGAGGAGAATTTTATGTGCAGAACAGTGCCTGTCCTAAATAAATAGCATGTGCTCATTAAATGACTGCATTTTATTGTTGCACTTCATATTTAGCTATATTGCTTGATGTATGGGAAATTCTTACAAATATATTTTAAATAAATCTGACTAATCATTAGCATATTAGAACTTATAAGTTCCTTGGGACTGGAGAGATGGCTCAACAGTTAAGAATATCAGCTGCTCTTCCATATGACCTGGACCCCCTGGTGGCTCACAACTACCTATAATCTATACTGGAAGCCTCTAGACAGCTTGAGCATACAGCGGAGGCGGCGTGGGGATTGGAGCGAATTTGCTATTTTTGTTGCAATAACGGAAAGCAACTTGTGGAAGAGATAATCTCTTTTGTCTTATGGTTCCAGAGAGGAGCTGAGATGTGAAGATCTCATGGCCAGCTGAGATGTGAAGCTGAGAGATCACATAGAAAGCAAGGAGAGAGGGAGAGAGGGAGAGAGAGAGGAAGAGAGAGAGAGAGAGAGAGAGAGAGAGAGAGAGAGAGAGAGAGGGAGGGAGGGAGGGAGGGAGGGAGGGAGAGGGAGAGGGAGAGGGAGAGGGAGAGGGAGAGGGAGAGGGAGAGGGAGAGGGAGAGGGAGAGAGAGGGAGGGAGAGGGAGGGAGAGGGAGGGAGAGGGAGGGAGAGGGAGGGAGAGGGAGAGAGACAGAGAGACAGAGAGACAGAGAGAGAGACAGAGACCGAGACTGAATGTGGGGTGCAGCTATAAACCCTCAGAGCCAGCTCCCTGTGACGTACTTCCTCTAGCAAGACTGCACTACCCTCCACAAACAGTTCTTCCAATAGGGGGCCAAGTTGTACACATGCCTGAGCCAATGGGGGCCATTTCTCATTCAAACCACCACATGGAGGTCACCTGACAAAGAAACTAAGAAACACGGAAAGGGAGGGAAAGGGAGAATCAACTGCCACCCTCACAGTTTCGCTGAGTTCAGTTTGCTAAGCACAGTAAGTTTAAAGTCTGCAAAGCCCAAGGGGAGCTGGGGAGGCTGGGGAGGCTGGGGGCTCCAGCAGTTGTTTTATTTTTTTTAACCTCAAAAACGACACAAGGATGTGCTCCCAAGATGGCGCAGCTGGTAAAGCATTTCTCACTCAACCCTTGTAGAGGTGGAAGGAGAAAACCAATACCACAAAACTGTCCTCTGACCTCTACACGTGTGCACTGTGGCCCATGACCTTCCCCCATCACACACTTAATAACAATACACAATTTTTTTGGGGGGGGCAGTGTTTGAGACAGCATTTCCCTGTGTAACAGTCCTGGCTGTCCTGAAACTGGATTTGTAGACCAAGCTGACCTTGAACTCACAGAGATCCTCCTACCTCTGCCTCCTGAGTGCTGGGATTAAAGGTGTGAGCCACCAGTGCCTGGCTCAACACACAATTTTTTTTCTTAAGGAAACGTAACCACCACCAGCAATACAAAGGTGAGGTTGATGGCTCTATCAGTACAGGGCTTGCTGTGGAAAGCAAAGGGGCCTGAGGTCATATCTCCAGCATCCACACGGAGTGCTTGGCATGTAGTTGCCTATAAGCCCACTGCTGGGGGGCAGCGACAGGCATCCCAGGGCTCAGGGGCCTTCCAGTTAAGGTAATCATTGAATTCTAAGTTCAGTAAGAGACCCTGCCTCAAACAAAGTGGATACTGACAAAGGAAGACACCTGACTGGACGGACACACACACACACACACACACACACACACACACACACACACACACACGGCACACACCCACAAACACACACCCACACACACCCACGGCACACCCACACACGCACATGCACACACATGCACACACACACACACACACGCATACACACACACACACACACACACACACACACACACACGGCACACACACACACACACACACACACACACACACACACACACACACACGCCCCTAAACTGGGATTATCAGTAGGCTCTGGGATTCAGAGGAGCGTTCTACTGATGCAGCTCCACTGTTGAGCAGCTGCATGACTGTGTCTAGGGAGAAGTCTATTTACTAACATGGAAAAGGATATCAAAACAGGAAAAGGAACAGTGCAGGGAATTCCTTTATGAGTGAGATGTTCCTGGGTACATACCGTTGCCCAGTTCCCAGGAGATGTTGTAACCCTTGGAAGCGCAGTAGTCCAGCAGCAGCTGAGCGTTGGAGCTGTTCCACTGCAAGTCTGGTGTTCTTAGTAACGCATTTAGACCAAAGATCAGGTCTAACCCTGAGCACTTCGCAAAGCTGTACAGCATGTCCACCGAGCTTCCTAAAAGAAAAATGGTGGTGTTAGTTATGTCGGCACCACAGCGAAGACTACCCCCAGGTTCACTTTTCACGAGTTTTCTTTATATTTTTAGTCAAAGTAATCCCATTCCTAATAAATGGCTGTCATTATGCCTCAGCAATGACACAGTGGACAGGCAGATCAAAAAAGAAAAGCCTGGGCTGGCGACATAGCCCAGTTGGTAGAGTAGTTGACTAGCACGCAGGAAGCCTGGGTTCTACTTAGGACTCAGACTCACTAAATAGCTTAGGATGACCTTGAACCTCTAATTCTTTTGCCTCCATCTCCTAAGGGTTTGGATTGTAGTTTTCTATTTGTGTTCTGAGACTGTCAACAATACAATTTTAAGTTTCTAAACTTTTGTTTTTGTTTTATGTGTTTGAGTGCCTGCATGCATGTCTATGTACCGCCACTCACATGCAATGCCTTCAGAGGACACAAAAGGTTATGAGATTTCCTGAAATGGAATTACAGATGTTTAAGCGCTGCCACGTGGTGCTGGGAATTGAACCTGGGACCTCTGGAAGAGCAGCCAGTGCTCTTCATCATCGAGCCATCTCTCCAGCCTCAACAATATAACTGTAAGTGTGGTCTTTGAATTGGATATCATAGGCATACTAAGCCTCTGTGATTATCATGTAAATTCTCTAATCATTCTTCAGCAGAAATTCACTCAGGAACTCCTCTAGTCTAGAAAGAAAGAAATACCACTCTATCTGGTAAATGTCAAAACTTCCTCCTTAAAAGCGGCTTGGCTTTGTTCGGCTCCCAAGTCCTTGGCTCGAATCCTTTCATAGTCGCCACAGCAGAGCCTAAGATTCAACGCTGCTGACAAAGGCCCTGAGTGGCACAACTCCAGCGAGCATATTTGCTGTGTCACTGACTTCCACAGCACTGTGGCCAGTCAGCAAGGAGTGACCAACACAGGGATTAAGAAACTCTGAGCGCAGCCACCTAGCATTCCAGTGGGTCTTACAGCCTCGGTTTGGGACAGCCTTGAGCTTGGGATCACAGAGCACACACGAACCTGCACACTCACTCTCCTATGAGGTCCAAACAGCTGTGACAAGTGTTGCCTATCTGCACACTGGGTTTGTGCTGGCTGTTCCACCATGGTTCTTAGTAATACACGTAGACCAAAGATCGAATGTGGCCCTTAGCACTTAGCAAAAGTGTATACCCGACACTGGAGTCCACTGCAACCTAGTGCTGTGGGATGTTCTGTATGGCAAATGTGTTGTCTGATTGGTTAATAAATTGGCCAGTAGCCAGGCAGGAAGTATAGGCGGGACCAGGAGGAGAATTCTGGGAAGTGGAAGGCTGAGGCAGAGAGACACTGCCAGCTGCCGCCATGAGAAGATGTTAAGATGCCAGTAAGCCACGAACCACGTGGCAACTTATAGATTAATAGAAATGAGTTAATTTAAGCTATAAGAACAGTTAGCAAGAAGCCTGCCACGGCCATATGGTTTGTAAGCAATATAAGTCTTTGTGTTTACTTGGTTGGGTCTGAGCAGTCGTGGGACTGGTGAGTGACAGAGATTTGTCCTGACTGTGGGCAAGGCAGGAAAACTCTAGCTACAAATGGTGCCCAACATGGGGCAAGAGTTTCCACTTAAAACCTGAGAAAAAAGATTCTAAAACGGAGCTAAAAACAGCTTCCTAGTTGTCTCTCTCAAGTTAGCGGCAGCCTGTTGGTTTGAGCTACTCTATGGTGGGTTCGTGGCACCCAACCCTGTACCTCAATTGCAGTAATTACACCCATGATCACTTGCATATTTCAAAGAGCGATGTAGAAAGTTCTCTGGATCAGAAATCTGCCACCGGAGTCATGTAGGTTCACCTTTCTCACAGATCAGAACAGGAGTGCTGTGGAACAGTCTTGTATATTTTAAGTATGTATTGCTCTCATTGTTAATGAAAAGCTGATTGGCCAATGGCTAGGCAGGATTTTGTGATCAAACTGCCAGGTGGATTTGCTTCCAGTCAGATCAGAGGACAACTTCAGCTGTTTACTCCGTTCTGTATTCATGAGTGTATTTCCTCAATTGATATCTTTTTTTTTTTTTTTTGGTTTTTCGAGACAGGGTTTCTCTGTGTAGCTTTGCGCCTTTCCTGGAACTCACTTGGTAGCCCAGGCTGGCCTCGAACTCACAGAGATCCGCCTGGCTCTGCCTCCCGAGTGCTGGGATTAAAGGCGTGCGCCACCACCGCCCGGCTCTCAATTGATATCTTAATAAATCCCTATTGCCCATTAAACAGACTCACATGGTTGATCTTAACACAGATAGGTCAAATATTTATCTGGAATGTTTGGATCCAGAGAGTTTTACAATCTACATGTGTTTCGATTTGAGAGTATTGTAATCTTTACCAACTGCACATCTCTAATTCAACTAAGACTCAAAACAGTGGATTTTGGAGGATTTCAAATTTTGGACTTTCAGATTCAGGATTTTCAACCCATGGGGGATTTTCCACACTTCTGAAAGGAGAAACAGAAGAGCGAGGAAGTGCGGGTGAGTTTTATATGTTACACTTCTGGTTTTTACTTTTGTATGAAGACTATATTCACGTCTCAACTCCCATTCTGAATCCCACTCTGTGGCCGGCTGACAAAGTCATAAGTCAAGGAAAAAGCCACACAAGCTTTGGGTTCAAGGTCTTTCATGAATTTTCTTCTTCTCTTGATGCTGGTTATTAAAGCCAGAGCCTCACACATGCTCAGTGTGCTCTAGCACTGAGCTACATGCCAGCCTCTCTCCTTAACTCTGTGTATGTACATGCAAGTGTGTTCATGTGTGTAGTGTATGTGTATGCACATGCTTATGGAGGTCAGAGGTTGACATTGAGTGCCTTTCTCTGTTTTTCATCCACTTAGGGTTTTTTTTTTTAAATTGCTACCACCCATCACAAATAACAGCAAATAAAACAGTAAAAAAATTATTTACTTTATGTGTATATGTGTTTTGTCTGAATGTATGTATGTGCACCATATGGGTGCCTGGTATCCACATGGGTAGAAAAGGGTGTCAGGTCCCCTGGAACTGGAGTTACAGACAGTTGTGAGTCACCCATTGCTGTGGGCCACAAGTATATGTAATAGAGATTCAGCTGTATATAATAAAGCTATACCTAGAAGGGTCAAGGAAATTCTTCAAGAGGAAAGTCAAATATCAAGGAATATTTGATGATATTCAGTTTTTAATATATCAGCTGTCTTCTGCTATGAATTTCTTGTGCACTCATATACTACTAGGCCTTAAAGGCAAAAAGTATAAGCTTCCCAGACCTACTGCTGATCTACTAGGTAACACCCCTACAGAGCCTAGGGGACAGGCAGACTGTAGATGCATAGCTTTGTTTCTTGTGCAAATGAAGCTCAGACTTTCCTTCCCCAGACTGGCCAAATGGCATTCGGGAACATTTGACTCAGAACAAAGGGTTTTTTGCATAGCCAGGTGTGAGTGAAGGGAGGCAGAATTCCTGGTCAGGCAGAGTCATGTGGCCAGAGAACAAGCAGAGAGTTTCTGGAGATGGTAGGGCAGAGTCACATGACCGGAGAGAAAGGAACAAGGCAGATCTTTTGTAGAGAATAAGGATTGGGTCAGGTCACGAGAGTAGGAAGAGAAGAAATGAGAAACTGGAGAAATGAGAGGGAAAGCGTAAGAGCTTAGTCAGGGCTACGAGAGGACAGAAAACGAAGGGACAGAGAGGAACTGAGTGTCGGGGTAGAACTGGGGCTGTGTAGATAGAAGTTTGTCATAGAGAAATAAAGTAAGCGGACGTAAGAAACTGGTGTACATCGATTCTTTTCCCTCAGATAACCCCATGCTGGACATAGCACCTTCCCCAGGACTCTGGGAAGGATTTTCTCAGGGCAGGCCCCTGGGAAAACTCTGATGACCCATGTGGGTGCTGGGTATCAAACCCCAGTTCTCCGGAAGAGCAGCCAGTGTCTTAACCACTGAGCCACCTTAACGGCTCTTAACGATGACAGCCCCAGCTTTAGTTTTCTGAGATACAGTCTCTCACTGAACCTGAAACTCACTATCTGACCAGAGTAGCTGGCCAGTCAGTTCAGGGGATCCACCTGTCTCAGTCCTGAGCTCACTCACATAAAAACACACACTCAGTTTTTATGAGAAAGCTGGGGATTCTGGGGATCCTCAGCTTGGGTGGCAGGCACCTTACCAATTGAGCCATATCCTCTCCCCCGGCTCCCCGGCTCCTCGTTCTCTCTCAATAGTACTGAAGTACTGCACAGCTTTATACACTGCTGCAGGAGTCAGTAAAGCCCGAGTGCGGGCCCTCCGACAGGCCTGTGGCTAGAACCCCGGCAGGCGCTTGGTTTCTTACGTGAGTAGGTGCTGTTCTTGTACTCTCTTTGGTACTGTTCTTTGAGCAGCAACAGCTCCAGGAAGGGCCATTCCACCTGGAGTCTCCTCATCACGTCAGCAGAGACGGGCTCAGACCGGCAAACGTCTGCAAGAGGAAGAGAGCGCTCAGGGTCACCATTTTCACAGTGACAAGGTTGAAACCCAGCCTGGACGTTTAGTCAGCTGTTAGGTAGCTGAAGGAGGTGGTTAAGTTTCTGGTTATTAAGTACAAGACCAGAGAAAGTTGTATTGTTACATGTGCCAAATTTGTAGGCTAGTTCATGGCTACCAAGAAAACAACCAGAGGGCAATTTCCTTAAGAAACATTGGGTGCAGGCGGTGGTGGCACACACTTTTAATCCCAGCACTCAGGAGGCAGAGCCAGACGGATCTCTGTGAGTTCAAGGCTAGCCTGGTCTACAGAGCGAGTTCCAGGAAAGGCACCAAAAGTACACAGAGAAACCCTGTCTCAAAACAAACAAACAAACAAACAAACAAACAAACAAACAAACAAAACCAAAAAAAAAAAAGAAAGAAAGAAACATGGGTGTATACTGACATGGAGCACTGGGCATGATTTCAAATGGTTTACTAATTTGGAGATCCCCTCAGTAGCTTAAACTTATCAGAGAGAATTGGATGGAGAGGTCCGAATTCAGCTAAAAAATGAAAGCTTGTTTTCAAAACACAGCTGGCTGTGGTGGCACACACTTGGCATCTCGGCACGTGGGATGCTGTGGCAGGAGGATTGGCACCAATCTGAGGCCAGCTTTGGCTACACAGCAAGACTCTGCCTTAAAAACAAAACAAAGCAAGGTTGGAGAGGTGTCTTAGCAGTTAAGAGCACTTGGTGCTCTTGCAGAAGACCTGGGTTCAAATCCCAGGACCCACTTGGTGACTCACAGTTGTCTGTAACTCCAATTCCAGGGGACCCAACCCCATCTCTGACCTCCTCAAGCACCAGGCACACATATGGTGAACATACTTACATGTAGGCAAAATGCCCGTACACATTAAAAAAAAATCAAAACACATAGAAAGATGCTATACCTGGATGGTATTTGCTTTGTAGTGACTTCTTCTGTGATGAATTAGAGCTAATGAGTCCAAACTGGTAAATTACTGACTGTTCTCCCTTGAAGGCTGGTACTGTCCAAACTTCTGGAACCACGGGGTGTGCCTGGGAGCCACCCCCACGCTCCTCCCAGGAAACCTGCACTGTTTTATCACAACAGGGGTGCTTGCTGGCAGAACCAGCTGGGACTGGCTGATGACTTCCTTTCTGGGAAGCCGCCCTGTGACTGGCTGACAGAGAGTCTCTTTTCTCTCCCAGTGCTCACAAAGGGTGTCTCAGAGGAGCTTTGGGGATCCCAGGGAGCCCCTCACCTGCTCCAGGATGAGGAAAAGTGAGGTGCAAAGACAGGTGTCCCATCTAAACTTAGATTATAAATGCAGAAAATGGCCAAGTGGCCAAAAAAAAAGGATCAGGCTGGCTGTGTCTGGTGGGCAGGAGCAGGCTGAGCAAACTCCCTTACTATTAAAGAGGCCCTTGTGTCTTCCTTCTGCTTTTTCCTACTCACCACACTTCCGGTTTGGGACCAATCCTGACTAACTGCTCTGAACACTTTCTCACTGGAGAAAGTGAGTCGAAAGGAATATGTAATGTACGAACTAACTAAATGCTCGTCGCTAACATAGACAGAATACACACGCTCTTAAGGCGTGAAGAAGTACACAAATATCTCACAATTCTTCAGATAACGGTTTAGCAGACATCTGATATCACACGGCACTTCTGAAGGTCTTGGACCAGCAAAGGGCAGGGGTCTCAGGTGAGGTCCACACACTGCCCATGTTAGAACCATCTGAAAGCTTGCTAAGGACAGAGTCTAGGGTTGGATCCCTGAGACCCCACCACTCAAACTCACCTTGGCAATAGGGACAGTCAGTGAAGTTGAGACCCAGCACCCGGTGAATCAAACCATGCTCAAGTGAAAGTTTTCTCCTGGGTTCCTTTGTTCGACCTTTCTTCCATTCTCCTTACATAATCATGGGCTTCAGTCTATTGCTGTGTTGTTACCTATAAATACTCTCCAATCTGACCCTGTTTCTACCCATGTGTTCCCTCCAACCCGCTATTTTCAGTGACCAGCACTGTTTGTTTATAACTCCCAGTCCTGCCCAGTACGCTCTTCTGGAAGGCTCCATAGTTATGAAATCATCAGAGGAGGAAAGCCACCCACAGTTTCCTCGTTCCCCTTGGGTCCTCTACCTGTCTAATGGTCAGGTCTGAGCAATAACACTTTTCTCTAAACATTCTCATGACTGGTACAGGTTAACTATGATATATAATCTTTTCAAGGGTTTACCATGGTTGACTTGAGATTGCCAGTAACTTCTTTCTTCCAAAGTTGGTTCCTTCTTGGGATCAAAAATAAGGAAGTCTGTCTTGGTTCCACCAAATCTCAAGTATGCAGGAGATAAACCTCGGGCTAAAGTCCGAAGCCTTGGAGAGCTGTTGTGAAGACAAATAAGAAAGTATAATAATAATAATTATTATTATTATCATTTTAGTTTTTTAATACATCTTACTATGTAGCCCAGGCTTGCCTCAAACTTGGAATCCCTCTGCCTTGGTGCCAGAATGCTGAGATTATAGGCATGCACCACCATTCCAGCTTGTCATTTTTCTGAGAAAGCTCAGTTAAACATCTTCACTTCCTTCTCTCTTGGTGGACCTGCTCCTTAACTTCTAGCCGCTAGCCGCCCCAGTGGGGTAGAGAGAGGTAAACAGTTCAAGACCTAGTTGTCCACAGAAATAAAAGATTCAGTGACCGACTGGCTCAGAAGAGTCAAGGGTAAGTTTCGGGAAGAGCCTTGGAAGACAGCACCGTCACCTGCTGAGATGGGGAACCAGGTCACAAGTTTGAAAACGGGGTGGAAGAATCTGTAGAAACTGAGATGCCAACTACAGTGGCTAATCCTTCAATGTCATCTCGCCTCTATTTATAATCACCATGGAAACACATCTCTAGGTATGCCTATGAGTGTGTTTCCAGAGAAGTTTAATGGAGGAAGTAAGATCTGCCCTCAGTGTTGGTGACACCACCCATGGGCTGGGGCCCCAGATTGAATAAAAGGGAGAAAGTGAACATTCATCCCTCTTCTCTCTGTGCAGATGCCGTGGGACCAGCTGCCTCGGGCTCCTGCGGCCTCCCTGGGGTGACGAACAGCACACCAAAACAATCCTTTCCACCCTGAAGTGGCTGTCAGGCATTTGTCCAGCAGCTGACAGAACTAATACGTAACTGGACACTGAACCCACAGATCCACAGGCCACATGTGACTGGAACTCGAGAAGTACGTCTAGGCTTGGGGAGGGGACTCCTCAGTATAGAGTCGATGACCAGTCACACTTAGACTGTAGACCTGATGTCCCCTAGGAACCCCACAGCCACTGACTACACTTGGCAGGGACCCGGGTACCTACCTGCCTGTGCTCTTCTTTCCCTCCTCTGTTCTGACATCTCCGGAGCACCCCTAGTCCCAACACTGTTACCCACCTCACCCCCACTCCCAGCCCATCTGCATCCCTTTGGTAGAGTCAGACCTCACAGCCCACTTGAGACCTCCAGCGTCAGTCCCCTTCTCCCACTGATAGCCCATCCCACCCCACCCTCTTCACTGATCTGGGACTGCGCGGAGTATGAACCCAGAGTTCCAACCAGAACTTCAGATCCGAGACCAGTTAGAGTCCGAACACAGAAACCCGAGTGGCTTCAGACTGAAAACCCAGTGTGACTCTGCTGGTCCACAACCTGCCAGATTAGAGTAACAGCAACCAAACAACCAAACACCCATGCCGCGAAGGGGAGACCAGATTATCTACACAAAGAAACACACGAATGTCACAGCTCCAGATGCCTAGATCCCAGTGCAGAAACAGAAACACGAACAACCAAGACAACATGCCTCCTATGGAAACCAGCACCCTCTTCTGATATGTGCTAAAAAAAGCAATTTAGCTGAAGTGCAAGACAAGTATTTCAATATGGCAATTATGAACAAATGTCTCAATGAAGACAAAACATAATAGCCTCGCAGCCCATGAATGCCAATGTACAGCCCAGAAGTTCATGTCAAGGACTTACTCAGAGTCCCTCAGGCCTCATACCATCCCACTGACTTGGGCCAGGCACTGGTTCTGGTCCTTGGCATTTCTATTTTGTTGGATGACAGAGGAGATCCATTTAGATGTATGTAACTACTATCTGTAAGTAATTGAGACCGGTCAAGATTTGGTGTCCTTTGGGAATTGGCGGGGAAAGGAGCTGTGGTACCAAATGATGGCCCGGGTCAGATACATGTGGCCCCAGAGGTATGGACCACAGCATCATGGGTTGTTCTCCATCAACCCAACCTGCCTCATGTCCTGTGGAGGATTTCCCACTCTCTGAAATCAGCATCCTCAGATGTCTCACTAGTCTGCCTCTCCCAGCCGCTGCCCCTGGTACTGGCTCCCTGAGAGCAGAGACCTTGTCTGCTCTATCAGATTCTTCCCAGTGCCTAGATGAATGCCTGGCACACAGGGATGCTCAGCCAATATTTGTTAAATGAACGAACAAAGCAAGCCAGCCTGAGAAAGGGCAAGGGAAGGCCAACCAAGGACCGTTTTTTTTTTTTTTTTTTTCTTAAAACAAGATGACATTAAAACTCATTGCTATGGCCATTGCCATATAAAGCAAGTCATATGTCTCAGAGTTTTGCTAGGAAGGACCTTTTGTTTGTCTCCTTTGCAGTAAAGTATCTTTTGTGTTTTTAGAATACAATATTGATGTCCTCTGACCAAAAAAAAAAAAAAAAACAAAACAGATTTAACACAGCTGCAAAACTTGCCATAAAAACAAAATTGATCAAAGGCACGGCATTTCAGTCATATGCAGGAGAAAGGGGAAATGCCCGCCACACAGTGTCATGGAAATAAAAGATGTGTAAAGCAGCTGCAGCTGTTCCCTTTCCAGAGGAGGCTGTCAAGGAAAAAACACAACACACAAAACAGTCTGCAGGTGTTTTTATATTACCTTTAGGGCAAAAATATATTGTTTATCTTTGACACAGAGCAGAGGTGGTTTATTAATATGCACTAAATGCTATTATATTTCCATTTCCAGATTTAAGGGCCACCCCAGAGATTCCAGAGAAGGAAATAAGATTGGACCAAGTGACAGTTGGCATTTCAGTAAGAGCAATGAGGCAGAAGCAGAGGCCATTATCCCAGAATGGTTTGGATGATAAACCTAAAAGCTCAAATATGGAAGAAGTAGAGAGAGGATGCAACTACTCAGGGAGGTGCTTTTTAAAATGCAGGCATGTTCAGAATTGACTTTTGCTATAACGTGAAGGAGCTGAGAAGGCATGGAGTTGTGATCCAAGAGCATGAAGTTGGAATTTTAAGTTTTCACATACAGAAATGAAGTTGCCGGAGAGGAAGAGAGTCAAGACACTGTCACGATGCTTGCAGGTTAAAATGGAGTAGAGCGGCATGTGCTAACAACCAACCGTCAGCACAAAAGCACCCTGGTTCTCAGTGCTTGCCAATTTCCACGGTGTAAATATCTCCACTGTCGCTGTTTCCAAGGTGTAACAGTGTGATGCCACAGAATGTGGCGTTGAGAAGAAATGCACACAGCTCCTGGTGGGGATGCAAACTGGCCCAACAACTGAGTAACCATTACCTGAGAGGTCAAGGATGGAGAAATTGAGAGACTTGTTTTTTCAGGTAAACTTGATGTCACCTAAGATATCAGGACTTGGGACTGAGAGCTGCACCAGATTTTAATCAAGATGGGGACTAGGGGAACAGAGTGAATGACAGGATGGAAGGAGAGCTGGAGGGGACCACACACTGGTATTACCACAACCATCTCTAGTACACACCAATTTCATCCATTGCTTTCGGCAGATTGGAAGGATTTTTTTTTTCCCACTTAGTCTCCTAACATCACAAGGATGTGAGTGCCATTATTAGTCTCACTTTATAAACACGGAACCTAAACAAAAAGGAGCTAAACTAACTCACCAGAGCTAACAAGCCGAGGGGGATGTGAACTGCAACAGTCTGCATGCAGACCGAGGAACCACTGTCTAGGAGTAGCAGGCACGGGAATGGGGTATGAGAGAGCGCAAAACTCATACTCAACACTTCAGGGAAGTGTCTCCCATCAGCTAGGGCACAGGGGTAAAGGAATACTCTGTGAGAATGATAGCAGGGTTACCACGCTCAAGGCTCCAGGGAGCATGTCGGAATGGCTTGGGATGGAAGGGGACACCAACGGGTCCATCAGGGGACAGAACTTCCCAGGGATCAGGCCTGGGATGCTCTCAGTTCTTTGTCTCTCTCCAGTCAGATCATTTCTCTCAGAAACAGACAGGGGACCTGTGGCCCTGGGCACTGTGGGTCTGGTAGTGTGAATGAGAAATGTCCCACATGGGCGCACTTGTTTGAACATGCGGTCCCCAGAAGATGGTATTGTTTGAAGAGTTTTAAGGTAAAGCCTAGCTAAAGGAAGTATGTCACTGGGGTGGGCTTTGAGAGCGCCTAGCCACACCCACTTCTAGAAGCTCTTTTTGCGTTGTGTTACTTCCTCTTCTGGCCACCGGCCGCCCGCCATTCCTCCTCGGCCATCATGGACTCTCTCTGAAACAGTAAGTGCAAACAACCCTTTGCTTCCTCACCTTGCCTTTGGTTGTGGTATTTTGTCACAGCCACAGAAAAGTAACCAACACAACCAGCTATTAATGCACGAACTTCGTATTGGTAACAAATGATTCTCCAATACAGAAAGGAGCTGTCAATAAAGATGTGGGAATTTAACTATTAAAATTATTAATGAATGGTGTCTGAGTTAGGGTTTCTATTGCTGTGAAGAGACATCACAACCACGGCAACTTTTACAAAGAAAAACATTTAATTGAAGTGGTGGCTTACAGTTCAGAGGTTCAGTCCATGATCATTATGGTGGGGAGCATGGCAGCGTGCAGGCAGACATGGTGCTGGCTATCATTATCAGAAGACAACAGGAAGTGGATTGTTTTACTGGGAGTAGCTTGTGCATAAAAAACCTCAAAGCCCATCCCCACAGTGACACACTTCCTCCAAGACCATACCTACTCCAGCAAGGCCACACCTCCTAATAGTGCCACTTCCTTTGGGGCCCATTTTCTTTCAAACACCACAAATGGTTATTGAAATTGCAAAAAATAATGTTTACTGAAGAAAGAGAAGCAAATTACTATGGAAAGCAAGCAAAAACCACATTTTTTTGCTTTGTTGTCCTGGCTCGTTTTGTGTCAACACAAGCTAGAGTCATCAGAGAGGAAGAACCTCAGCTGAGGAAATGCCTCCATGAGATCCAGCTATAAGGCATTTTCTCAATTAGTGATCCATGGGGGAGGGCCCAGCCCATGGTGGGCGGTGCCATCCCTGGGCTGGTGGTCCTATAAGAAAGCAAGGCTGAGCAAACCATGGGAAGTAAGCCAGTAAGTAGCACCCTTCCATGGCCTCAGCATCAGCTCCTGTCTCCAGGATCCTGCCATGTTTCAGTTCCTGTTCTGATTCCCTCCAATGATGGACTATGATCTGGAAGTGCAAGCCAAGTACTTTCCCTCTCTCTCTTAGTTAGGATTTTTATTGCTGTGAAGAGACACCATGACCATGGCAACTCTTAGAAAGAAAACATTTCATTGAGGTGGCTCACTCATAGTTTCAGAGGTTCAGTCCATTATCATCATGACGGAGCATGGCACCATGCAGGCAGATGTGGTACTGGAGTAATAGCTAAGAGTCCTACATCTTGCAGGCAACAGGAAGTCAGCTGAGACACTGGATGGCATCCTGAGCATAGGAAACCTCAAAGCCTGTCCCCACAGTGACAGACTTCCTCCAACAAGGCCACGCCTCCCAACAGTGCCACTCCTTTGAGATTATGGGGGCCAGTTTCATTCAAACTACCACGCTCCCCAACTTGATTTTTGGTCATGGTGTTTCATTGCAGCAATAGAAACCCTAACTATGACAGTTGTTCAGTGCCACTTTTGCCCTGTAGAACTTGGGATTTCTAACGATCCTCCACACTGTATTGTCTTAATGAGGAAACTGTGGCTGTGTACACATATGTCTTATTTCAAGTCAAGCTGCACTGTCTCTTACAATAGCTACTAGCTGCTGGGCACTGGAAATGTCGTTGGACTGAGCTGAGACGTGCTGTAAACATAAACGACGAGATTTTAGAGGCACGATTTCAGAAAGGGACGGGGAACTATCTCGTTACTCTTTTTATATTGGGCAGAGGGTGCAGTTCAGTGGCAGAGCAAGCTGCTTAGTGTGCAAGACCCTGGACTCTTCTCTCCAGCACTGCCAAACGTTAGCATCCACACGCTTCTTCCGACTGTTTATGTTTACTTTTTGTTGTTTTAACGCTATTTGAGACAGGGCTTTGATATGTAGCCCAGGCTAGCCTTGAACATGTGATCCTTTAGTTTCTGCTTCCCAAGTGTTAGGGTTATAGCTAGCAATCATGCTGAGCTTTTTTGCTTTTTGTAAAATGTGTTTACCAAAGAGTTTTAAAATTACACTTGTTCCTTGTATATGAGGCTCCCATCATAATTCATGTTGTTTCTAGGACTGGGGTCTCTTTGGTATTCTTCACTAATCCAGGCTGAGAATATATTCTGACTAATTTCCCCAGGGAAGAGAAATTTAACAGATGTTCCTTTCAATTCTACAGCCTTCTAAGATTAACATTTAAATTTTCTGTACTGTCTGTTCTCTGGTTACAAATGTGAGAGAGACCTGTTCCTATTCATCTAGTGCCTGTAACCGAATCAGACCACCCCAGTTCATTTGTTTAGCCCTCCTTGGAGGCACCTCTGAGGTTTGGGCCCCAAGTTGCCTACCTGTATATTAATGGCAGTTTTTTTTCTTTGTTTGTTTTTTAAAAACAAACAAACAACAAAAAAAACCCTTTTCTATCAATTTGTTTCTAGACAGTTTTTTCCTAATATACTCTGCAGTGTGTCCTTTAAAACATAACCACTGGCTTGTTTTCTTTTTGGATGCCTTTGTCTTTGGATCAGAGTCTGCCTTCAAATACTGCTTTTATTTGCTAGCTGATTGACCTCCTCCCATAACCTCAACTTCTTCACTGTTGCCTCCCAAATGCTGGGATTAAAGGTATTTGCCATCACACTTGGCCCCTAAATTTATTTTTTAAAGACAAAGTCTAACACAGCCCAGGCCGGCCTTGCTATGCAGCTGAGAGATGATCTTGAACTTCTGATCCTCCTCCGTTTGCTTCTGAGTGCTGGTGAAAGAGTCATGAGCCGCCACGCCTAACTGTATGCAACGCTGAGGACTGACCCCAGGACTTTGTGTGTGCTAGGCAAGAAGAAACAATTAGCTTAACCGTCAAACATTGTAGTAAGTGCTTATTATCTCGTCAAATCATCATACAAATCCCATGAGTCGCACTTGAGAAAACCAGGGTGTTTGGACTGTCAAACTCTTAGCTGTGGGACTCTGTGAAATCAGCAGATTACACCTGATAGTGTGGGCACGGGACGTGTGATCGATGTCTACGCCTTCGACAGTGGTGACATAAAGGGCTGGTAAAGATGTAGTGTCCAGTAAGTGTGGTGGCATTCAAGAGGCTGAGGCAGGGAGATCATGAGTTCAAGGCTGGCCTGAGCTAATGGTTACACAATGTCTCAAAACAACAAAAGACTTGCTCATCTCTGGAGGCTTCCACGGTTTAGATGACCTGGGACTGTGCCTGGAGTCCTTCATCTTGGGGACAGTCTGCACTCACGGAGCAGGAGCAGTAGATGCGTTTCCTCGGGAGAAGGGGAAACCGTGCCGCTGATGAAGCAGCGTCCAGTCTGCACCCTCATCTTGGAGAAACATATGCTTATCCAAAGGTTTATTAGCATATATTAATTATAGATAATAATGGGTTTCATCATGACATTTTCGAACGTGTATAAAAATATTTTGATTGTATTTACCCCCATTGCCCTCTCTTGTACCCTCCCACTGATCCCTAATTTTCCCAATTAGTCTGAGTCTCCAACTCCTCTCTCTTACCCGTCCTCCCCCCGCCCCCCCCCCCCCGCCGCCCCCCATTTAGGCCAGTCTGGCCTCACACTTGCTGTGTTGCCAAAGATGGCTTCACACTCCTGATCCTCCTACCTCCAGTTCCCGAGTGCCGGGATCACAGGCACCACAGGCACCCCCCAATCCCAGGCACGGTGGTATATAGCCTCTAGCCTCTCTCCTTCCTACTTCTACTGTCCCCGCTCCCCCTGGTTTGGTCCAGCCTGGCCTCAAACTCCATCAAACTGAGGTACACCCAGTGCCCTTATATTTAGATGCTGAAAAAGCAGCAAGATGAGCGATGGTTGTTCTCCATTGAGGCCTTTTCTATCTGACTTTTCTTCCATTCTTCTTCTTCTTCCTTTTTTTTTTTTTTTTTTTTTTTTTTTTTTGGTTTTTCGAGACAGGGTTTCTCTGTGTAGCTTTGCGCCTTTCCTGGGACTCACTTGGTAGCCCAGGCTGGCCTCGAACTCACAGAGATCCGCCTGCCTCTGCCTCCCGAGTGCTGGGATTAAAGGCGTGCGCCACCACCGCCCGGCCTTCTTCTTCCTTTTTTAATCTAAAATTCCTAACAGAGTTTAAAGGACACCAGCGTACTGGTCCTCTACTGAAGCAAATTCAAAGGCTCCATCTGAAGTGCTGGGCTGTGTGACAGCTTTGGGTTTTTGTTTTTTTTTTCCTCCAAAGCTCCTCTTAACCTGGGCTTGGCTGGTGCCCAGGCAACAAGCGCTGAGTAAATGAGACAGGAAAAAGCTTTTTGGGGGTTGGCTGTATATGAGACGGAGGCTCGGGCTCGGGGAGACCAAACGCAAAGTTGTTTCAGCAAAGAGAGTGGCTGGCCCTCGCGAGCGTGAGAGGACAGGAGAGGGGACCGGGCGCTGCACTTACCCCAGGAAGGTGAGGAACCGCGGGTCAGTGGCCAGGTTGGCGTCGATGGTCACGGACAGGAACGAGGGACTCACGAGATGGAGCGGCTGCTGGGTGGAAAACTCCAGGTCCACCACGTCCTCCGCCTGAGCTGTCCCCGCTGGGGCGTCCTGGGCCAGGGCACCGAGCGGCCCGCAGAGCCACAGCAGCAGCAGCAGCAGCAGCCGCCGCCGCCGCATCTCACCTGCCTGGACCGGCGCCGCCGTGAGAGCTCCAGCCCCGGGTACCCGGCCCGCTCGGCCTCCGGCGCCCGGGCTCCGAACCCTCCCACTCCTCCCCTGCGTCCCTCCCCTAGCGCCCTCTTCTCCCCGCCCTCCCCTCCGAGCTCTCTCCCATTTCCGTGCTGACTTCCCCCTCTGCGGCGGCGGTCACGTCCACTTTTGAAAATATCCACACCCATCCGAAGGGTGCGGAGGTGGCCAGAATCCAAGATCCTGGGAGGCCTGGGGAGGGAACGCCCCGGAGCCGCGCGGGGGTTGGACCCAGCCTCCTGATGTCCTGCCACACCGTCCCCTCTTCTAGGTCCTTTTCAGTTAGCGCCGGGACTCAACCCTGAATTAAAAGCCCCGGTTGAGGATTCAGCCGACCCTTAACCCCGCTCCCATCTGCCTTAAAACACTTGTCACTTGAGCCTGCCCAAGTCTGGCTAACCTAGAGTGTCCTCTGCCGGGATCCGCTTCTCAGGTATCCCACGGTCGCTTGAAAATCTGATCCGAGCCTCGGCTGAACCGCAGCTAGAAATCAGCCCTCAATTTTCTTTTTCTTCTTCTTCTTTAAAAAAAAAAAACAACTCATGAAAACAGTACTTGGGAGAGCCCAAGAGTATAAGATGCTCCTAGGTGGTCGACAGCTAAAACACC
Source organism: Peromyscus maniculatus bairdii (assembly GCF_049852395.1). Lineage (NCBI taxonomy): Eukaryota > Metazoa > Chordata > Mammalia > Rodentia > Cricetidae > Peromyscus > Peromyscus maniculatus. Next base: position 93,310,222 of record NC_134861.1, read on the forward strand.
CCCACCCCACCCCCACCCCAGTGCAACTAACCATCCTTGGAATTCGAAGCAAATTCCCCCATGCGTTTATCTCTTGCTGGTGCTTCAACTTTTCTTTAGTTTTTCCCTTGTCATTTACACCAGTATAGAATGATGGGAAACACCAAGTGCTTAAGCTTGGTGTGTGCGTGTGTGCGTGCGCGTGCGTGTGTGTGTGTGTGTGTGTGTGTGTGTGTGTGTGTGTGTACCTGATACCCCAAGAGAAGCTCTAACCGTGCTACCTTTCATTTCTACAGCATGCTGCCAATTGTGAATTTGCCTCTTTACACAGGAGGGCACACAGAGAGAGAGAGCAATCTGTCCACGTGTCAGAACTACGTGAACGCAGGTCCACAAGCCCAAGCAGATGGCAGTCTGACTCCACGTCCGTGTAGTCTCCCAAAGGAAGCCTCCCTGTATTTCCAGGTAACTCAGGTCCCGGAAAACACCCTCACAGCATCCTACCATGTTAGAATTGAATGCACTTGCCGGTACTGTGGCCTTGCTCAGTGCTCACTGTATCCATGGGCTTATAAAATTCTCAAAAGAAGAGATGGAGGTTGTGGTGTACCTGCGAAGTGCTCAAGCATGGTTCCTGGCCTTCGGCAGGCAAGCCATTCATACTTACCTGGTAAGCAAATGGCACCAAAACCCTTAGAATTTTCTGTTTAGATTGCACCACCAGTAAAGCAGTCAATAAAAACAGCTTGCTTGGTATGGGATGTATACCTAATTTGCACCCATCTGTCTATCCTTAGGCGATTTAAAAATTACATGCATAGTTAATGCTGTGACCTGCATTGAGCTGGTGTGCTATAACTACGGGATACAAAGGAGAAAAATCCATGTTAACAGCAAACTGTCTGGAGTGTATAACCGGTGGAAGGGGGAAGCGGAAGACGGTGCCATTTCCCATCTGTTATGACATGGATCCACCTCTCACCTCCCTCCTAATGTCATGGGATGAAGTCACACCGGTTCCTCTGGAGTTTTGGGCATTTTGGAAAGGAGATCATCGCAAGCTTTCCATGCTCCACGTCTGTGACACCCTGAGATGTGGGCAAGCAGGATCTACAGGCAAGCTGCTAATACGGGACCTGGGAACAAATAGGAAGCAGAGGCACTGCTGGCTCCTGGTGAGCTCTTGGCGGAGATCAGTTCCGGCTCCAGACTCTGAGCTGATTTGTCCCATTGTGCCCGAGGAGGATATGGACATACTCAGAGACACTTTATAATAAGACACTTCATGTATGTGTAGCAAGGTCCACTTGACTGTGCTTACGTTCTAGCCCTCAATAGGGCTCGGAATCTTAGACCAGTTCTTAATTATTTCTGTTATTTTGTTTGTTTGGTTGGTTTTGAGACAGGATTTCCCTGTGTAGCTCTGGCTATCCTATCTCTCTGTAGACCAGACTAGGCATGTGCTACCACCGCCTGGCAATTATTTTTGTTTTCAAGACAGAGTCTCACTGTGTTGGCTTGAAGCTCACAACATGACGAGGCTGGCCCTGGACTCACACCTCTGCCTATCTCTGCCTCCTGAGTGCTGGGATTAATGACCGACGCTGCTCTGTTACGCTCTGTCTTAGACAAAGTTTTTAACTTTGAGGAGCTTCAAGTTCATGTGTCGGAAGTACAAAGCCATAGTTCAAAGTTCATTTTTCTTTTTAATTAACCAACTTGAGAGCATGTGACACATTGGGCTCCATTCATAACCTGAAACTTTGTGTTCAGATGAAATAATTAAATACTATCCCCTTACTGATTTGAGTTTTTAGAGACAGGGTTTTGCTTTTTAGCCCAGGATGGCCTTGAACTTGTACTGATTTTCCTACCTCTGCTCTGGAGAGCTGAGATTACAGATGTGTGCCTCTGTGCCCAATTTACCCCTTTAATCTTTTTTGTTGTTGTTGATTTTGTTTTTGTTTTGTTTTTTTTTTTTTTTGGTTTTTTCGAGACAGGGTTTCTCTGTGTAGCTTTGCGCCTTTCCTGGAGCTCACTTGGTAGCCCAGGCTGGCCTCGAACTCACAAAGATCCGCCTGGCTCTGCCTCCCGAGTGCTGGGATTAAAGGCGTGCGCCACCACGCCCGGCTTTTGTTTTTGTTTTTTTGAGGCAAGGTTTCTCTGTGTAGTTTTGGTGCCTGTCCTGGATCTTGCTCTGTAGACCAGGTTGGCCTCGAACTCACAAAGATCTACCTGGCTCTGCCTCCCGAGTGCTGGGATTAAAGGCGTGTGCCACCGCCGCCTGGCGGGTTTTAATTCTTAATTCTAAATTTTCCTACCATCCCAACTAGATTTGGTGACTTGAAAGAAATAAGATTTCACAGACCTTGGCGGGTGGTGGTGGCACATGCCTTTAGTCCCTGCACGTGGGCAGAGGCAGGAGGATCTCTGTGAATTTGTGGACAGCTTGGACTACAGAGAGAGTTCCAGGACAGCCAGAGCTACATAGAGAGACCCTGTCTCAAAAAAAAAAAAAAAAAAAAAAACAGCCGGGTGGCGGCGGCGGCGGCGGCGGCGGCGGCGGCGGCACACGCCTTTAATCCCAGCACTTGGGAGGCAGAGCCAGGTGGATCTCTGTGAGTTCGAGGCCAGCCTGGGCTACCAAGTGAGTTCCAGGGAAGGCACAAAGCTACACAGGGAAACCCTGTCTTGAAAAACCAAAAAACAAACAAAAAACAAGCAAAAAAAGATTTCACAGATCTTCTTCACTGTGGACATAGCCATAATCCCTGAATTTGTTGCTGTTTTTTTTTTTTTGTTGTTGTTTTTGTTTTTTTATACAGTCTCTATCCCAAGTTGGCCTTGAACTCTCTTTGTAGTTGAAGATGACCTTGAACTTGGGTTTTATTTGAAACAGGGTCTTACTTTCTGAGTTTAGCCTGCCTAGAACTTGTTACATAGAGCAGGCTGGCCTCAGATCCGTTCATGCAGCTCGGCCTGCCCTGCTATGGGATGTTCTGTGTGTCAAATGTGTTGCTCTGATTGGTCAATAAATAAAACACTGATTGGCCAGTAGCCAGGCAGGAAGTACAGACGGGACAAGGAGAGAGGAGAATTCTGGGAAGTGGAAGGCCAAGTCAGAGAGATGCTGCCAGCCGCCATGATGAGAAGCAGATGTTAAGATACCGGTAAGCCACAAGCCACATGGCAACTTATACATTAATAGAAATAGGTTGATTTAAGATATAAGAACTAGATTGTTAGAAGCCTGAGCCATTAGGCCAAACAATTTAAATAATATAAGAGTCTGTGTGTTTATTTTATAAGTGGGCTATGGGACTGCTGGGGCTTGGCAGGAGCTGGAGAGAAAATCTCCAGCTACAAATGGCGCCAGAACATGGGGCAGGAATTTCCACTTAAAACCTGAGAAAGAATAAAAAAAGGATTCTAAAACGAAGCTAAAACAGCTTCCTAGTTGTCTCTCAAGTTAGCGGCAGCCTTCGGGCTTGAGCTACTATATGGAGGGTTCCTGGCAAGTGCACTTGACCTGCAGTATGATGGGAATGAAGCATTTACAAGCGGCACATTATGCTGCGTGGTGGATTTAGTCTTCGCTAGTACAAAAAAAAAAAAAAAAGAAAAAAGAAAAGAAAAGAAAAAGAAAAAGAGGTTTCTGGGCTACACGCTGCTTTGATAGAAGCATAGAACCACTGTTTCTAAGAGTTGATGGCTCCCAGAGCTGGCGGTAAATGTACCACGGCCATGTTGGGAAGCTGAGGTGAGTGGAGCCACCAGCCAAAGCTGCTATTTTAGCCCTAGTAATGCTGCAGTTTAAAACAATAGATTCACAATAAGACTGATTCAGATGAAACAAGACTTTAAATGTTTTACAATGTGTATAAAAATTACATAGGGTTGGAAGAGAGAGAAAAAGGAATATATACAGTTATATAAAGAAATAGATAGTTTTAAAAAATAAAGCTTTTAAAGAGAAAGTAAAAGTAATATATAAAAAACAAGCCACATAAAGATGGATATTACACAGAGAATCTGGATTGTGTTGTCTTTGATATTCTTAACTGCAGAAAGACATTTGATTGTAAAAGCTGTTGAGTTAAGCCAATATGTATATTTTAAAGATACCTTGATTTCAAAATTTGGATATAAGGATATGTTGCTTTGGAAAGGAGGCTCTGATTTTGTTTCCACAGAAAACAAGAGGCTATGGATTTGTTCCAGATTAAGATACATCAGGTTTGACCAGCCAAGACCCCCTGAAAGGTCTCCAATGACACCAAGTCTCAGATGATCCAACATCCAGAACTGTTTCAAGGCAACTGACTCAAACAATACACCCTCACAGACTACTCCATAATCCTAAAATTTTCTTTGTGTCCCCATAAGATACAGTGCCCCCCATCCAGCAGGAAGTAGTAAGAGAAGCTACGCCCAAATTCCCAAATATACTAAGCTGGCTTTGGAGATGGTAATTGGCTCACTCCTTCTCTAAACCCAAACATACTGCTTAAAAAGAAAGAAAGGAAGAAAGAAAGAAAGAAAGAAAGAAAGAAAGAAAGAAAGAAAGAAAGAAAGAAAGAAAGAAAGAAAGAAAGAGAAGGTTGAATGTGGTGATATTGTGTTCCCCAAAATATTGTGCAACCTAATAAACTTATCTGGGGTCAGAGAAAAGAACAGCCACTAGATATAGAGGCCAGAAAATGGTGGCACACCCACCTTTAATCCTAGCATTTCAGAGACAGAAATCTGTCAAGATCTCTGTGAGTTCAAGGCCACACTAGAAACAGCCAGGAGTGGTAACAAGAGCCTTTAATCCCAGGAAGTGATGGCAGGATGCAGAAAGGTATATAAGGCATGAGGACCAGGAACTAGAGCTGGTTAAGCTTTTAGGCTTTTGAGCACAGTTCAGCTGAGAGGCATCCAGTCTGAGGAAACATGATCAACTGAGGAATTGGTGAGGTGAGAAGGCTGTGGCTTGTTCTGCTTCTCTGATCTTCCAGCATTCACCCTAATGCCTGGCTCTGGATTTTTTTTTATTAGTAAGTCCTTTTAAGATTTGTGCTACAGTTAAGAGATTCTTTTGTCCTGTATCAGAAGAGCGCTCTAGTGTGGGACAGAGAAAAACCAATATTTTTATTTAAAACAGGTTGATTATAAATGCAATCTCTTTTTAAAGAAGAAAAGGGGATATGATATAGATATGATAGGATATAGATATGATAGGATAAAAGGGTAGATTGTTGAACCTACTTTTAAAGAGCAACAACTTGTTTAAAAATGTTTTGCATTGCTATGGATTTTAGTCTATTGATATAGATTTAAAGTTAACTTTGTTATACTGTATGTATATTTCTACTCTTGTTTAAGGTATTATGTTTGTACAGCTCATTTAAAATTATAATGAATAATTAAGAAATAGATTAATAATTAGTCATCTATGATAATCATACTTGTAGTCATGTTGTTTTCTAGGTATACATAGATGTAATTCAGTTAGATAGGTAATCTTCAAATACTTCAAAGACCTACAGAATATGGCATTTAAAATATTTTAAAAATTTAGACTTTCTAGACAATGAGACATGTCTGCTCCTGGCAGCACCAGATTTACTTCAGAGAGGAGGATGGGCATCAAAGACACTCCATATGGAGTTTATCTTCACCTTGGCAAAAATAGCCATTTGGGCAAGAAACTGTTCTTGCCTGGACTGCTTGATCAACTGGACATGCAGGACCCATAGGAAGGTGACCACTGGACTTTGCTTGGCAAAATGGTCCTTCAGGTTCCTGCTTTGTAGAGGAAACTGCCAGACATTCTACAGGACACAGAGAGAAGTGATGGAGAGACTCTAGGCCTATGGGCTGAAGACAGATGCCCCAACTTTACAGAAGGACTTTGGATAATTGTCCAGGCTGCCAGCTGTCTCTGTCCACTCTCATAAGACTCTCAAAAGTTGTTTGCATCCTTCTACCATTTCTCAGTTAATATTATATCCTTCTGAGGCCTTTGATGTAGCTGAAGACTAGATAGTTATAATTTCTTTAGTTATGATAAAAGATAAGTTAGATATGAAACCTTAGACTCACAAATATAAGATAGATAGGATGTCTTTTTTAATTTTGCCAAATACAAATAGACTAGTTATTATAAATAGACTAGATATTGTAACTGTAATTCTTGCTTGATAATTGTTTTGTTATCTGTAATTTTACTATATGAAAGTTAAAACCTTCCTTTTGAAAAAAAGAAAAAGTAAAAGAAAAGTGGCTGAGTGCTGTGGGATGTTCTGTATGTTAAATGTGTTGCTCTGGTTGGTTAATAAATAAAACACTGATTGGCCAGTAGCCAGGCAGGAACTATAGACAGGACAAGGAGAAAGGAGAATTTTGGGAAGTGGAAGGGTGAGTGAGTGAGACACTGCCAGCTGCCATGATGAGAAGCAGATGTTAAGATACCGTAAACCACGAGCCACGTGGCAAGGTATAGATTTATAGAAATGGATTAATTTAAGATGTAAGAACAGTTAGCAAGAAGCCTGCCATGGCCATACAGTTTGTGAGCAATATAAGTCTCTGTGTTTACTTGGTTGGGTCTGAGCAGCTGTGGGACTGGTGGGTGAGAGAGATTTGTCCTGACCGTGAGCCAGACAGGACCAGGAAAACTCCAGCTACATTAAAGGTGTGTACCATCCCAGCATCCTTAAATATCTGACCCTTCTACATCCACCTCCCAAGTGCTGGGATTGCAGGGTGTACCACCAAGTGTGGCTTATGTGGTGCTGGGGTTTGAACCTAGCAAGGCCAACTGCACGCTGAGCAAGCTCCCTACCAACTAAGCTACATCCCCAGCCCGTTGGCTTCTTTCATTAGGTTGCTATGTATACACACTGCTATAATGTATGCTTTATACTATTCAATGATTCTCTCTCTCTCTCTCTCTCTCTATATATATATATATATATATATATATATATATATATATATATATGGAAAATGGGTACAGAAAATGAGCCAAAACTATGAGAGAAAATGTCAATAAGAAGAAATAAGCACCAACAGCCTCATACAATAAACAAATAGATTTTTATACTGTTATCTGGGTAATTATTCAAAAGTCCCAGGAAATAGGCTGAGTGGCTAAATTTGATCACCTATATCTGGGATGACAAAGGCCCTAGAAGATCCTACTAATTATACTCGTGTCAAAAAAGTATAACATGGTTTACCAAGTAGTACATTATTTATGGCAACACACAGGCTCTGTAAACAGTGTGAGTGGAGTAAACCTGGGACTGAAAGAACCCAGGAAAATTTCAGGAAGGTGGGCGTGCTGGGGGTGGGAGAAAGCAGACTCACCGGATGGTGTGTTTAGTCTGGGCTCTCTACTATGTTCTGCACTTCTGGGCCACGGTCCTTTGGGTAGACATGATCGAGAAACTGAATGTGCAAGGCCCTGGGTTTGATTCCTGATAGCTGAAGTGTACACACACACACACACACACACACACACACACACACACACCACAAAAGAAAGGAGGGAGGAAGGAAGGAATAAGGGAATGAAGGATAGTACTTTGAAGGTGTATAAAAAGGTTTCCTGATTTGTTGGTTCCGGGTTCTGAGTTACCTGAGGAGGGAGGCCTGTGTGGTAGACAGTGTTGTGCTGGAGTCTGCTGATGAGGTTTTGTACTGACTAATGTTTGCATTGCAGGTTTGGAGGGAGTGAATGTTGGAGTGGTCACTGAGCAGCTAGGTGACTGCCTAGGTGTTGAATGTGCTAATTTTTTTTTAACATATTGATTTTATTTACTTATTGGGGAAAGTGAGACAGGGTGTCACTGTGTGACTCCAGCTTGTTCTGGAACTCAGTATATAGTTCAGACTGGCCTCGAACTCACAGAGATCCACCTGTCTCTGCCTCCTGAGTGCTGAGATGAAAGGCGTGCGCCACTACCCCTTGCATGAAGTTTAAAAGCATTTGTGTGCGTGTATCTGTGTGAGTGCGAGCATGTGTATGTCACCGTGTACATGTGGAGCTCAGGGAATAGCTCAGAGAGACGGTCCCCTCTTCCGCTTGAAACTGGGTCTTTTGTTGTTCGCTGCTGCATACATAAGGTTAGTTAGCTCAAGAGCCCCCAGGGGTTTTCCTGTCTCTGCCTCTCACCTTGTAGGCATGCTGACGTTATGCACACGTGTGCCTGGAATGACTTGAGTTCTGGAGGTCTGACCTGTAGTCCTCACACTTGAGTGGTGAGTGTTTTACCCAGAGTCACCTTCCCAGTCCTGATGGAGTCCTCATTTTAACCTTACAAAGGGGCGGGGCCTTTAAGCCGTGGCTGTGGAGGAGGTGGGGAGATAGTTCCACTGCTCAAGTGTGAGAATCTGGGTGTGACCCCAGAACTGACATAAGAAGCCGAAGGGTAAGCTCAGCACTTGGGAGGCAGAGGCTGGTGGATCTCTGCGTTGGAGGCCAGCTGGCTTACAGAGAAAGTTCCAGGATAGCCAGGACGACACAGAGAGACCTTGTCTCAACAAAACTGAAAAAGGCATGGCAAGATGGGAAGATGGTTGTTAGCCAACTAGTTTAGAGTACTTGGCAAACCTTGCCTCAAAACCTGAGGAACTTGAGAAATCTCACCTCAAAACAAACAATACAAGTGAGAGGTCGCTTGAGGAAAGACACTGGAAGGTATCTTCTGACCTATGCGCACACATGCATGAATGCACTTGCACATACATGTGCATACACATGAACAAGCACAAACACACAGTAATGGTGATGTTACAGCAGTTTAATATTATGGGAATTGGTTCTGTATAAAAGGATTCCCACCCCGGCCCTGCTTAAACCCCTCACCGTGGGATGCTGTGGTAAGAAGTATTCTGCCTGTCAATTCTGGCCTCCAGAACGGTGAGACATAATTTCCGTTCATTATAAATGACCCGTCACAGGTATTCTGTTAAAGCAGCACCCAAAAGACTAAGGTTGTCACAAGCGTATAGTCGCCTGAATATTGTATTAGACCTTGTCATTATTTCATACAGTGACTAGAAAATGGAAGCCGTTATTGGTCAGAAACCTGAGTCGTTAGCGCCCATCATCTGCATCCAGGCGGAAGCCATCAGTGTTGCCCCTAGAGAGGGCTTTTCTCTCTTACATTGGCACACGCATCAGCTTTCCGTATCTTTAACAAATGCTGAGGTGAGTCAAGTGAAGGGATGGCATGATGGCTGAGTGGGCCAGGGCGCTTGCCACACAAACCTGGGGGTCTGAGTTCAGTCCCTGGGCCCGCATAAAGATAGAAGTAGAGAACCAACGTTGTTGTCCTCTGACCTCCACAGGAGCTCTCTTGAGCATGCATACATACATTAGTAACAATAAAAACATTTTAAAATCAACTTAAGAAGAGTAAAGTTTTCTTTGGCTCATATTCTTGGAGATCTCAGGCCTCCTTGCTTTGGGCCAGAGGTGGCATGGTATATCAAGTGCAGCAGTGTGCAGCAGAGAGGACCATTCAACTTTTGGCTCAGGTGGAAGAGAAAATGGACTCCCACAACACCTTAGAGGACACGCTTCCCTGACCTCAGCTCTCTCTCTTGGCCATACTGCTTCGAGTTTTTACCACTTGCCACTGAAGCTGTGGGCCAGTGTGATGGGTGATGCCATTCTGTGTGCTGTGAATGTGTGTTGCTCTGATTGGTTGATAAATAAAGCTGTTTGGCCAATGGTGAGGTAGAATAGGGTTAGGTGAGACATTCTAACTAGAGAGAGAGGAAGGAGAAAGACAGAGGGAGGAGACGCTGCCAGCAGCCGCCAGGAGAAGCAAGATGTAAAGTACCGGTAAGCCACGAGCCATGTGGCAGAGTATAGATTTATATAAATGGGTTAATTTAAGATGTAAGAGCTAGCTGGCGAGAATCCTGCCACAGCCATCATTTAAAAATAATCTGTGTGTTTATTTGGGTCCGAGTGGCTGCGGGACCAGTGGGTGAGAGAGATTTGTCCTGACTGCAGGCTAGGCAGGACACAGGAAAACTTCTGGCAACACCAGTGATCGAGCCTATACACGTGGAGCCTTGGGACACAGCCCCTTCTTATCCTAGAAATGGGCAAAGTGTGGGGCACACTTTCACAGTCCCAGCTCTGGGGCAGGGAGATCAAGAGTTGAAGACTTAGCTACCTAGAGTTTGAGCCGCCTGGACACATGAGCACCTACCTCAAAAGACAAAAGGGGACTGGAGAGATGGCTCAGTGTTTAAGAGTACTGGCTGCTCTTCCAGAGGACCCAGGTTCAATTCCCTGCAAACCACATGGCAGCTCACAGCTGTCTGTAACTCCAGTCCCAGGGGATCTGACACCCTCACACAGACATGAATGCAAGCAAAAACACCAGTGCACATAAAATAAATTAATTAAGAAAAAAGAAAAAAAATATGATGCAACCAGGAACAAGTAAACATAATAATGAATGGCATTGACTCCCCCCGCCTTTTTTTTAAGGTTTTTCGAGACAGGGTTTCTCTGTGTAGCTTTGGAGCCTTTCCTGGAACTCTCTCTGTAGCCCAGGCTAGCCTCAAACTCACAGAGATCCACCTGCCTCTCCCTCCCAAGTGCTGGGATTAAAGGTATATGCCACCACGCCCAGCTCGGCATTGGGTTTTTAAAGGGAAGATGTTGGTATTGTGGTTATTTTTCAAGGATCCTTGATTTCCAGAGCTATTTGCTGAAGTGTTTGTAGGTGAACTATAAGATGTTTAGGATCTGCTTCAAAATAATCTCAGATGGATGCAGCTGGGAATGTAGCTCATTTGTTAAGAAGCCCTGGGTTTGGTCCCCAGGACTACACGAAACCAGATGTGACAATGGGCACCTGTGATCCCAGCACTTAGGAGATAAAGGCAAGAGGATCAGAAATTCAAAGTCATCCTTAGCGACATAGAGTCTGAGGAAGTTCTGTATGAGCCCTGGCTTTAAAAAAAAAAAGGTCAAAGTTGTTCCTTTGTGTGTCTGGATTCTTTCACTTTTTTTCACAATGCATTTAAGTTTTGCTTGTATCGTAACATGCATCTGGACTTCCGTTTCTTCTTACCGTTGAATAATATCCCCTTATAAGACTGTGCCAGGGGCTGGAGAGATGGCTCAGAGGTTAAGAGCACTGACTGCTCTTCCAGAGGTCCTGAGTTCAATTCCTAGCAACCACACAGTGGCTCACAACCATCTGTAATGAGACCTGGTGCTTTCTTCCGGCCTGCAGTCATACATGCTACATACATAATACATAAATAAATCTTAAAAAAAAAAAAAGCACAAAACAGTGAGTGGCAGAAAAAAAAAAGACTATGCCACACTGGACCAGGGATGCAGCATGCCCTAGGTTCAATCCCAGCCTCACAAACCAAAGCTCAAGAAACAAACCCACCTTGGACACTCCACATGCATTTGTCCATCCATCAGTAGAGATTTGTGTTGTTGTTTCCCCTTTCTGGCTCTTGGTAGGATGTTCTTATCAACATTTATATACAAATTTTATATAGAGATACATTGTTCTTTCTTTGGGGTACATCCTAAGGTGAGAAATTGGTGGGTCCCGTGAGAATTCCGCTTTTAGCTTTTGGAGGAACTTTGCCCAAGCTGTTTTCTGTACTGACTATACTAGATTCATTTCCACCAGCAGGGTGTGAAGGATCTCCATTTCTCCATGTTCTCTCCAGCACTTCTTATTGCAGCCACTATCAAAGCTCTCTGCTGTCTTAGGTTCCCTGGCTGTGATACTGAACACGAGTGTTTCCCATGGAAACAAGCTAAAGGGAACAGAGGCACCTATGAAGATTTATTGCAGTCTTTTCCTGAAGAATCGGTGATCAGTGCCCCGGGAGCGCTATTCAGCCAGCAAGTGGAGGAATCAGTGGCCCCTTTATTGGGTTGCTTTTGGGGCCGGGGGCTGGTCGTGAGTATGGCACTCAGAATTTTCTTGTCTGTTTTTGAGACAGGGTCTTACTATGCAGCCCTGGCTGTCCTGGACTCACTATGTAGACCAGTCTGGCCTTGAGCTGACAGAGATCCACCTGCCTCAGCCTCTCCAGTGCTGGAATGAAAGGCATGTGCCACCACATCCTGCTAGGCTATGGTTCTCAGATTGAAGGCTGGCTGATTCCTGGAGACACCGTGGTGCTCCCCTCAGATGAGGAAGAAGTGGGGCAAGACGCTGCTGCTTTCGGTGGGTAACACGTTACGGGTTAACAACTAGGAATTGATCAGCCTCTTATCCTATGGTGGTCCCCCATAGCGCATCTGGACCCAAGAATTAAATTGATAGGAAGCACGCCAGCAGGAGGAAGGCATACATACACATTTGTTCAGCATCATAGGGCTCATCTTTCCGTTGCTGTGATAAGACACCATGACCAAAAGCAATTTATAGAAAGAGTTCATTTCAGTTTGCGGCTCCAGGAGGCCAGAGGTCCACCGTGGTGGGGAAGACTCTGCTGCCGGAGGCCTGCGAACAGGAAGCTGAGCGAGAACAACCCAACCGCACACAGGAAACAGAGCAAGCGGGAAAGGGGACGACGCTGTAGACCTTCAAAGCCCACCACCCCCAGCGACCACTTTCCCCAGCCAGGCTGAATCACCCTCACGTTTTCTCTGTGGTAAATAGGAGTTATTGCTGGGCGGAGAGCTGCTAAGAAACCGCCAAAACAATTTTTTGTTGTTGTTGGTTTGAGACAGGGCCTCCCTGCTCATCCCTGGCTGTGCTGGAATTGACTATGTAGACCAGGCTGGCCTTGACATCACAGAGATCCACCTGTCTCTGCCCCTTAACGCTGGGATTAAAGGCATGAGCCATTGCACCCAGCCCCAAAACAGTTTTCAAAGCATTACCGTTTTGTGTTTTGTTAGCTTAAAGCATTTTCGCTCTTCTGGTGGGTGTGCAATCCTGCCTCGCTGTGGTTTTAGTTTCCATATCTCTGGTGACTAATGACAGCTCTATGTGCTTATTTACCATTTGAATGGGTTCCTTTATAGCGTGCTTGACTATTCAATTTTTGTTTTTGCTCATTGGACAGCATTTTAATGTGTGAAAGGATTATACATCCTTCAAGACAGAAAAAAAATAAAACCTAAATTCTATGAATTCAGATGAGTGAAAAGAGACAAGGAAGTGCAAAATACCTTGGCTTGGTGGGTGTCAGAGTCCCGTGAACTGGTTCAAGAATAGGTCTCAGCGAGGGGTCACAGCGCCTGCTAATAATCCTGACACTCCAGAGGCTAGAGCGAAAGGATCATGAGTTCATTTTGAGCTCCACGATGACACCGCGTCTCACTGAACTGGACTGGGGTTGTAGCTCACTGATAGAGGGCTTACCTAGCCTAAGTCCCCATGTCCCACCCCCCAGCACTACAAAAGAAGAAAGAGTGAGGAAGAGGAAGAAGTGGTCCTGATGAGATGCGGGCTCCGGAATGTGAGTTAGTGTGATCAGTAGCTCGGTTGACCAAAGCAGGCCCTGTCCATGGGAAAAGCACTAAGGTCATATTTCATCATTGCATTGCTGGACAAATGATGTAATTCCAGCTGCGGGCTGGGAATGGAGCTCAGTCAGTGGACTATTTGCCTTTCGTGCACAAATTCCTAGACTCAACCTCAGACCCTGCATGCAATAACTCATGGTAGTATATACTTGTGATCCCAGGTGGAGGCAGGAGGGTCAGCAGTTCAAGGTCATCCTCAGCTGCTGAGTGAGTTGGAAGCCAGTGTGTGCCATATGAAACATCTTTTCAAAACAACAGCACATGCTGAATTTGGTATTATACGCTCATCATTTTAAGATTAGGTTAAAATCTTTCTTCTAATTTTAAAAAAATTAAAACATATTTGCTGACAACCCGGGCACCATGTCTTTGCTTAATGGATAGGTTAGCCCTCCTGAAGATGGGTCACTCAGCTACCATTTCCCATCCACGTAGAGGTACCGTGCAACACCTTGGATTCAATCCCAGCACCACGTAAAAAAAACTTCCCCAAGTCTCAAAGGCTGAAGGCAAAGCTGTCCTGGAGGCCTGCCCTAGAGGACTTGTTAGGAATTTCTGGGGGCTTTTGAACCCCTAAGCATCAGAGCAGTCATCTCTGGAGGATGTGGAATATGGTCTTCTCCTTGGGACAAGCCTCTTACTTTCAGAAAACGTGAAATACAGGGTTGTTCGGGAGAGCCACATCCAGACACGAATATTCCAGGCTAACAGAACTGTACAGGTTTTTAAAGCTGTCCTTATTCCTACTTTATGTGAATGAGCATTTGCCTCAAGTGTGTCTACCCGCCAGATGAATGCCTCATGTCTGCAGAGTCCAGAAGAGGGGTCCGATCTCCAGGAACTGGAGTTCCAGATGTTCACGAGCTGCCACGTGGTGCTGAGAATTGAACCAGGGTCCTCTGAAAGAGCAGCCAGTGCTCTGTACTGTCAAGCCATCTCCCCAGTCCCTGAACTATCCATTTCTGTTACAGAAATGCTTAAAATAGTTTGGCCTATTAGAGTAATATTTTAGCTTTGCTATTGAAAAGACCTGTATTGGCACACGACACCCCAAGACCAAGTTCTCAGCACAACGGGTCCCCCACCCCAGGGACAAAGGGCAGGGAATGAGAGACAAAGACAGGAGACAAGGATGAGGGAGAAGGGGAAGGGAACAAGGGGGAGGGGAAAGGACATTTGTCCCCGAGGGACAAAGGACTGCCTCTGGTTAGAGGAGACCGTCGTGGTCCATAGCAAATGACAGTTGATAGAGGTAAAAGGGGAAACCCCTGTGTTAGGATGAGTTGGTTAATTTTGATTGGACAGGCTAATTAGGGTAACCAAAGGGGGGCTTTGGATTCTAGACTTCAATACTTCCGTAGCAGGACCGTGGCAGGCAGCCCCAGGAGGAGGAAGTGGCCAAATAAAGGAATAGACCCTGGTGTCTAGCTTTGGGAATGGAATCTGACAGTTTAGTGAGGCAGAGGGGCTGGGGGATGGGAAGGGCAAAACCTGCCATTGACATCTTTGCCGTTATCAGGCTGTGAGAACCCTTCATTTACCTAGATTATCTGTGCGCTTGAACAAGTAACAGCTCATTTTTTTTTTCCTTTTGGTTTTTGAGACAGGATTTCTCTGTGTAGCCCTGGCTGTTTTGGATCTCGCTCTGTAGACCAGGCTGGCCTAGTACTCACAGAGATCCACCTGCCTCCCGAGTGCTGGGATTAAAGTTGTGTGCCGCTACCACCTGGCAACAGATCATATTTTTTAAGTTTAAGTGTTAGCAGTTTGTTAGATTTTAAGATATTCCAGAACACGGGAAGGTTTTGTTTATTTACATAGTTTAGTGGTGAAGAAAATCAAATATAATGAATGTATCAGTCTACCTGGAAATTGCCAAGAGGATATACTTACTTAGTTAAAATTCTTTAAAATGTTGACATTGTCTGGACTTCTAAAGCAAATTATAAGTTCTTAACATTGACTTTTTAAGAACTTAAAAAATATAGGATATGAATAATTTGAATGCTTTTTACTGTTTAACTTTATTGATTATTGTAGTGTGTGTATGATCTGTGTCTGGGTGTGGGCCATGTCATCTGAGTGGAGGTCAGAGGATAACTTCTGGGACTGTGTTCTCTCTCTCTCTCTCTACTATAAATTGAATTCAGGTTGTCAGGCTGTGCGGGAAGAGCTTTGTCCCCTGAGGCATCTCACTGTCCTCAAACAGTACCTTCTAAAGTGAAAATACCATTCTCTCTGCGAACAAAAACTACCCGTGAAGAGACAGAAAAACTCCTCACACTGACTGTATGTGCCACGGAAGAGGAATTCTGTGTTGGGTGCACAGTGAGGAGAGCAGGTGTGGGAAGCACCAGGAGGGACCCGCTACTCTCCTCTGAGCTCCATGCTTCTCGTTGTTGGGGTCTCTGTCCTCGGGTCAGCCCTGACTTGAACTAGGGATATATATATGAGAATTCATTTGCACACTTGCCCTTGCTGACAGCCCAGTGTCAAAGCTGATCGATGTGCCGTGCTCTCCTTCCTGTGACATCCACTTTGAAATGCCCATCAGCACCTGCTCCCTCGACTCCGGCTTGCTTCTTCTATCTTGGCGCAGGCTCTGCTTTTGCATTATTTATCTGGCTATTTATTCCACCCAGATTCCTCCTTGTACTCCCTGGGTGCAAATTAGAACTTTTCAAAACAGCCTCAAGTTTTCCAGTCACTGGGGTCCTCTTTACCCTCATTTACTGGAGTAAGAATCCCTTCAATGGGGCCCTAGTGGCTTGAATAAATGGATGCCCCTCTCCAATTGCCTAATTGCATCCTGAGCACGACTTGGCCATTGGACAACTTCCAGAGTTCTATTTTTATTTATCTCATTATTATCTTTGCAGTTACTTAGATAACTTCTCAGAGTAACCAGATGGTATTTTTGGATAAGGAAAACTAAAGCCCCTGGGCTTCGGCTGTGAGCTATTTCAGGTAGCTTTATGGGGATACATATTATATGCAAAGAGTATCTGTTTTAAATGTGAAGGTCATAATGTGCTCATGTGCAGACATACCCATGGCATTGCTTTCCTATTAAAGTAACAAAGTAACAAAGTCTTGTGAGAAAAGGAAAGGCAGGGATGGGAGAGTATGCTCAGTGTACAATATCTGCTTGCATGAAAACAAAGGTTAAATTTACAAAGTCTTTGTTCCCTGAAGTGTTGTTACCGTCACACCACAGTGTCTACCTGCTCTCACACCTCCAAAAACTTCGTCCCCCACTCTTACAGAACTGATTCTGGTGTGAATTTGTTCTGTGAGCTCCTGTTGGTATGTGAATGCCAGGTCTTGTAAGGAGGATTCTGAGGCCACTGCTGGGGAGCACCCCCAGCCCCTCAGCATCGTGTCTGTTGAATCTGAGGGGGCCCTCTGCAGAAACAGAGACAGACATGCTCAGCCAAGCAAAGGTAGATCAAGCTTGGGGTCATGCCAGAGAGACAACACAGCTTGTTTCTAACAGCTTTCTGGCAACTTGGTCCAATCCCTGGGAATTGCCCAGTGCAAAGTTGGTCGGACCTGTGAGTTACCCTGTGTTCACAGCGAGGCCTATGCTTTATCCCAGTTACCTTGCTTGGTCAAGCCCTGTGAGCCTGAGTGCATAATGGTCGGACCTATGAGCTACCCCGTGTTCACAGAGAGGCCTATGTTTTATCCCAGTTACCTTGCTTAGCTTTTACTTATTACAAACTAAACAACTTTGACTGTGAGTAAAGGTCTTTTCATGGGGAACTGGAGAGATGGATCCATAGTTAAGAGCACTTGCTGCTTTTGCAGAAGACCTGACTTCAGCTCTCAGCACCCATATTAGACAGTTCACAACCACCTGCGACTCCATTTCCAGGGTATCCTACAACCTCTTCTGGCCTCTGTGGGCACCAAGCCCTCATGTGGTACACATATACATGCAGGGAAATACATACACACAGGCAAAAACTCTCACATATGACAACATCAAAATGCATAAAATGAAATAAAGCAAATAATGCAAAAATACTACACTAAATGTGCATAGAGATGAGCATTATAATTTCTCCTTGATTATCTCAGGAACTTTTATTTCTCAGTGGAGATTTATAAATCCCATCGTATATTGAGCTCAGCAGCTTAGACATTTGACAAGTCAGTGGCAGACTGTGTTAACTGGAGGTACAGCACAGTCTCTGGCATCTAAAGATTGTGCCAACAAATAGACAACAACATTGCCATATACTAAATGCTTGTGGCCAAAATCCACACATTGAACCCAAGTGCTCAAAGTCATTTGGAGGTAGAGGCTTCAGAAGGTGGATAGGTCACAGAGGCGGAGTCCTCGCGAAGGAGATTAGTGTTCTTATAGAAGGAACCTTAAGAGGGCTCTCCTATTGTGAAAAAACAAAATCCCCAGAGAACTCTGCCCCCTGAAACAGAAAGCTGGACCCCTCCAGGCACTGAGCCCATGGGGATCTTGACCTCGGCTTCCAGGGCTCTGGTAAACAACTTGTTTATGAGCAGTCCGGTCCAGTCTGTAGTACTTCTTTTGTAGCAGCCAATGGCCCGAAAAAGCCACTGAACTATGTGTCAATTTCTTCTTTCTGTTTCTAGCTAACGGGGAGACAGGCGTGATCAAGGATGAGCTTGTTGATCTGGACAGAGTCCTCCTAGGCCTACACCAGCCCCAGTCTCTTGTAAACGGAGGCAGAGTTTTTCTGTTCTGACTGCCTGGTCCCAAATAAACACACAAAAGCTTCTATTAATTACAAAATGCTCAGCTAATAGCTCAGGCTTATTATTAATAGCCCTTACTTTTAAATTAACCTATGTCTAGTAATGTTGTTTTAAAAAATGATACGTAGCGCTGTTACTGGGCAAAAAGGTCCTGAGACGCAACAAAACCCAGTACCAGAGCTTTAATAGGAGGGGTGAGGGGTTGGACAAAAGAACCAGGCCTGGGGAAGAATCACATGCAGAGAGCAGAGATGGGAGAGGGGAGAACAGAGAGGAGGAGTCTGTGTCCGGCTTTTTAAGGATTCCCATGCACATGCGCATGTGGGCTTTCCGAGCTAGGCCACGCATGCGATCGTACTGAGCGCATTTGCATGATCACACAGCGCACTGATGACGTCAGACCCTTTGCTTAACTACTGAACTGTGCGCGTGCGCGCGGTCATGCAGCTGGAGGAGCAGCAGAATCCTAACCATTAATGTATGTATTGCCCCGTGGCCCGTGGCTTTATCGGTCCTCGGGCATCTTGCTTCTTGGGGAGCTTGCTCATGTCTCTCTGGACTCCACCCTTCGTCATCCCAGTTCTCAGTTTGATTGTCCCGCCTAACTTTATCCTGCCTTGCTGTAGGCCAAACAGCTTTATTATTAACCAATGAGAGTAATACACATTCATAGCATACAGAAGGATCATCCCACAACAGTCTCCTCTCTCTCTCTCTCTCTCTCTCTCTCTCTCTCTCTCTCTCTCTCTCTCTCTCTCTCTCTCTCTCCTCTCTGCCTCCAACTTGTGAATAAGATGTCAGCTCTCGGCTACTGCTCCAGTACCATGCTTCCTGCCATGATGGTCATGGACTCACCCTCTGAAGCTGTAAGCCAGCCCCCAATGTCCTGACCATGGTGTCTCTTTACAGCAGCAGAAGAGTAACTAAGACAGGGACTCACCTGTGTAGAGTGCTTAAGCACCACTCATGTGTCTTAAGGAGAGAGAGAGAGAGAGAGAGAGAGAGAGAGAGAGAGAGAGAGAGAGAGAGACCTGTGCTCATGGAGGCCAGAGGAGGGGAGGAGGACCTCAAGTGTCCTACGCTGTCACCCTCCACTATATTCTTTAGGTAGACATCAACAAGCCCCACAGAAATAACAAGTGGGTTCCGTTGTATTTGGCTTTTTGAGTGGGTCCTGGGGATTTGAACTCAGGTCCTTATGGTTGGCACAGCAAGTATTCTTTCCCACTGAGCTGCCTCTCCAATCCCAGAAGGGAACTTCTTATAGCAGTAATTGGGTACTTTCAAAGTTGCTCAGGGAGCTAGAAAAGAGGCTCACAGCTAGACCTCTGGGATGATCCCAAAGAACATGGCAGACTTGGCCGTCTAGAGAATCATCAGAGCACTTCCCAGTCTCACTGGGAAGATGGCCTCTTCCTCACTCCCACTGTAAGACATTGAGAGAGACTCTAATAAAGCTAAGGCTTATAGACGCCACTTACCCAGCAAAACAATTAATTATATAACCGGCTTGGTTCTTAAATCACCAAGGCAGATGCTGTTATTGTGAGGTCTCAGAGATCCAGGACAAAAGGCTGAGGTGCCTAGAAACATATCAAAGCAGACATGGGCCAGCTTTGACTTCTCTAGCCCAGGGGCTGGACTTCTGCTTCCCGTCCCCAAGGTCCCCAGCTTGATTGCTATATCATTCAGCCATTTTGGCTACACTGGTCCCTTGGGCTGGCCGCGTTTCTTGGTTGGTGGCTTCTCTCTCACTCTCCATCATCCATCCCCCTCTCTCCTCTCTCCTCTCATGGTCCATGTTCATCCTGCACTCTCCCTCTGCCAGCTTTCTCTCTTACAGCTACAATAAAAATCTTCTCCACACCTCAGGAATAGTTACGTCCTCTTCCTTTCATTTCTTCATTGAGTTATTAACCTCATTGTCCAGATGAGGACACTGAGGTCGGAGAGTCATCAGAAAGTCACATGGGAAGAGAGCAGCAGTAGAGATGTGCATGCAGCCCCCTGGTGTAAGGCACCTTACAATCAGTGATGGTTTTGTTGTTACTGTTGTTTTAAGACAGAGTCTTATTGTGTCTCCCTGGCTGGCCTGGGATTTGTAGACCAGGCTGGGTTTGAAGAACTCACAGAGATCCTCCTGCCTCTGTTTCCCAAGTAAACACTGGAATTAAAGGCATGCACCACCACACCCAGCCTCCAAGTAGGGGATTTTGGTTTTCCCGACTCTGCTGCTCTTGAGCACCCTAATGGGGATCTTGGTAGCAGCTGTGCGGC
Source organism: Peromyscus maniculatus bairdii (assembly GCF_049852395.1). Classification (NCBI taxonomy): domain Eukaryota; kingdom Metazoa; phylum Chordata; class Mammalia; order Rodentia; family Cricetidae; genus Peromyscus; species Peromyscus maniculatus. The sequence continues at coordinate 93,330,746 of NC_134861.1, forward strand.
TGCCCACCCCATTCCATCCGCCAGCAGCAGCTGCAGAGCCAGCGTCGCCATGGCAACAGTCAGTGGTCAAAGCCTCCAATCTGCTTGTCATCTGCTGCCCTGAGATCAACTCACCACAGGCTCCTATCACGGCAGTTCACCAGGTCTGGATTGTAGCTGGCACACATTTCCGTCTGAAGAAGGCGGGCATAAGCCCAGAATGCTGACACATACCTGTAGCCTCAGCCCCAGGAGGGTGGAGGCAGAAGACAGGAGTTCAAGGCCGACCTCACCTACACAAGTTTGAGGTCAAGTTCTTCCTCAAAAGCCCCCAATAATGGAGAAAGAAGAGGAGGAGAAAGAAGAAGGAGGAGACTGAAACTGGCTTGTTGTCTGCTTTTATTTTGTGGATAGAAATTAAAAATTTAACATTAATTTTGATGTTTCGGCTTCACTGATTTTAGGGCACAATAAGAAGCACTTTCTTTAAAAGGAAGCAAACAACTCTAAATACAAGCTCAGTGAATTTCTGTGGGTCCCCTTCCTGTTTCAGGAACACACTCACCATCACCTCTTCTGTGAAGACTGTCACAGCTCTCACAACAAAGGGGTCAGAAATAAGTTTGGGGTTGTAGCCGGGCGGTGGTGGCGCACACCTTTAATCCCATCACTCGGGAGGCAGAGCCAGGAGGATCTCTGTGAGTTCGAGACCAGTCTGATCTACAGAGTGAAATCCAGGACAGGAACCAAAGCTACACAGAGAAACCCTGTGTCAAAAACAAACAAACAAAAACAAAAAAACAAAAACAAAACACCAAAAAACAACAACAAAAAACAAACAAAACAAAAAAACAAAGCAACAACAACAAAACAAAACAAAAGTTTAGGGTTGCAAAAAAGAGATCACTGGTCAATTGAGGGGAGCACTTGGAAGGGGGAACAGGAAGTCCCTGGCTTTCAGTCTAACACAGATGGTGACTGTGTCTTTTCCCTGTTGGCTGGGGCCAACCTCACAGTCTCCATTTGTTTTAAAAGAGTGGGTGCGAAGGAAAGGAAGTAGAGAGGGGGAAAGCGCTCGAACTGAGAAAGTGTCAGGACGTTCGTGTAGCAAAGGTTTTACTGGGTGGGCAGGATCACAGGCAAGGAAGACGAAAATATTGAATTCCTTGTCGTTAACACAGGTTTTATAATATTTGATAGAAAAGATTTATATGTAATGTTTCTTACATAGAGATAGTTTATTCTGGGGGCTGAGGTTGGCTCAGGGGTTAAGAGCACTGGCTGCTCTTCCAGAGGACCTGGGTTCAATTCCCAGCACCCACATGGCAGCTGACAACTGTCTGTGACTCCAGTTCCAGGGGACCCAACACCCATGGCAAAACACCAACGCACATTGAGAGGGGGGGGGGAGAGGGAGAGAGGGAGAGAGAGAGAGAGATTATTCTGGAGCCTAACTTAAGTGACCACAGCCCAGGAAACAGGGAGCCAGGTTTCCCCAGGCTCCGTGTTCCCACATGGAAGCAGCTTCGTGAAGTTTTTCAGCGGCAGAACAAAGCTGTAAATCAAGGCAATTTAAAGACCCTCAGTGGGTACATCTGTGTGGACCTTCCTCTACACTGTGTGAAGATGCGTCACTGTGATTGGTTTAACAAGAGCTGGTGGTCATTAGCTAGGCAGGAGGAGGTTGGGCAGGACTTCAGGGGACAAAGAGCTCTGGAAAGAAGAATTTGTTCTTTATGATTCTGGGGACTAGAGGACCAAAGTCAAATGTCAGAGAGGCCATCTTGGATTATAGACCCACCCTACCTACCTACTGCTGTCACTGTGTGTCACCTTCTTCCTGCGTGTGTGTGTGTGTGTGTGTGTGTGTGTGTGTGTGTGTGTGTGTGTGTATGGGGATAGGATGAAGCCAAGGCCTGGTGCATGCCAAGCAGGCACTCTACTAAGGGCAGTCACAACAATGTTGCTATCTAGGAGTCTTGATTAGGTTCATTTTCTCCCGCCTATTAAAGAAGGCCGTGGAAAATCTCAAATCCCAGACATAAAACGCAGCAACAGGTGGAAAAAAAAGTGTCTTTTGTGGCCTGGTGTCTTAGTGCTCTGTTGCTGTGAAGAGACACCACAACCACAGCAACACATATAAAGGAAAACATTTCACTGGGGCTAGCTTACAATGAAGAGGTTTTAGTCCATCATCATCAGGGTGGCACACAGGCAGACATGGTGCTGGAGAAACCACATGAGAGTTCTACATCTGGATCTGCAGGCAGGAGAGAGAGAGAGAGAGAGAGAGAGAGAGAGAGAGAGACAGAGAGAGAGAGAGAGAGAACGGTCTGGCTTGGACTTTTTGAAAGTCCACTCCAGTAACACACTTTGTCAACAAGGTCACACCTCCTAATCCTTTCAGATAGCGCCATTCCTGACCAAGTATTCAAATCTATGAGGGTGCCTTTCTCATTCAAATCACCACACCTGGCAGAGGTCTCGCTCCCCTCACTTTGGATTGGTTAGTTTAGACAAAGAAAAGGGAGCAAGGGAGCTGAGAGGCCTGCAGCTTTAGGTAAACATGTTCAGGACCTGCCTTGAACATATCTGACCAGCCTGGCCAAGTCTAACATGTGTTCCTGTGTGTACACACACACACACACACACACACACACACACACACACACACACGCTCACACTGCCTATGGAGGTCAGAGATCAACCTCAGGTGTCAGTCCTCAGGATCTGTCCACCTTCGTTTTCTAATCAAGGCGGAGGGTCCCTCTTTTCTTTTCGGCTTTTGTCAACTTGACGTGAACACAGACCGGCAGAGCAGCTTGCTATGAACAAAACGGTGTGACATTGTCGCTCTCACAAGCAAATGCTGCAGGAAAACCACGGACGCCACATCGGCCTTGCTCCCTCATGCAGGACCAATAATTAGGAGCACTGTAAAAATGCGTGTGCTTGAAGAAAACACAGAAAGACCACACACTGCTGTCAGCATGAATTATTTCTGGATGGGGAAATTTTAATGTTTAATGGGTGATTTTTTTTTTCTCATCACACTAAAGCTTTTCTTTCATAATAACATTAAGGAAATAACAAAAGTCATTAAAGGGATAAGATAGGCAAAGTCTTCTAATATCTTCTGGGTCACTCCCATTCACTGGTGTCCATTGTCTTCTTCCGATTCTTTCAGTCTGTATTTGCCACGGCTGTGGGAGTGCTGATGGACAGCCAGCATTCCTGTCCTCTGGCTGAGTGCAGGCCAAAAGAAAGGTAGGCCTTCCCTTGGGGGTTCTGGATCTCCGCAAGGGGGTCAACGTTTGCCTCCTCACCTTTTTTCTTAGCTTGTTTTGAAGCTGAACAGTTAATCACTACTTTTTATAGTTATGGGAATTATTTTATTAAGCAAAGCTCCTGCTAATGAAAGATGAAATTTTTTATTTAAAAAAACAGAAGGGTTGTGTTAGCTTTTCATTACTGTAGCAAACACCTCAGACAATCAACTTACAAAGATAATGGATGTGTGTGTGTGATACAGCATGTGGGAGGGTTGGGCTAAGGTGCCCTGGTGGGTGAGGGAGACGTGCCATGCAGATGTGGTGGAAAGTCACTCATACCATACATAGCATCCATGTGAAGAGTTGATTTTGTGGGGGAGGGTAGAGGGAATAGAGGGAAGGAGAAAGGAGAGAGAGAGAGAGAGAGAGAGAGAGAGAGAGAGAGATACATACCTCATGGGAATAGAGAGAAAGAGAGAGAGAGGGATGGGGAGGAGTTTTCTTTTAAAGGGAGAGGAAGCAGGGCAGGTCTCCAAGAGGTGGGCCAGAATGCAGATACTTCTGTTTTGATTGTTATCCTTGGCCTCATGAGTGGGGCTAGCCATGGGAAGAGTGGTAACTGCCAGAAAGGATGGGATGGAGAAGCGCCCTGGTTGTACAGAAGAGGCAAGGGTGAACGAGTGAGACACAAGAGCTGATATGCCCTTTATTGGGACACCTTGGAAAACCAGGTTCTGGTTGCTGGGTAGGTGCCCCCTGGAGCTTGGAGGGGTGGTACCAACAGTGAATTGAGGGATGATGTGTTCTTTAGGAGTACATGAGCCATCACATCAGCTGTTTCTCTGGAGGTGGGGGTGCATCCATCCCAGTTGGCATCCTCGGTTGGTGGTGGGCATCCTTGGAGCTGGTGCAGGGGCTGGCGTATCTGGAGGACCCTCTGTGGGTTGGCCTTGACCCGGGCAGGAGAAGTGAAACTGAAAAATGTGCTCGAAAATAGGTGTGGTCAAAATGGGCTCTGGAGACTGTTTTCATCAGACCAGATTTCTTGATACAGTAGCAGAACTTTCCCCAGGAGCCTGCAGGCATCTGTCAGAAAGCTGGAGCAGAGTTACTTCTTCGTGTCATAGCAAAAGGGTTAAAAATCCATAGAAATTTAAGGACGCTTAAGAACTGTTTGTAGTCATTGCTCTGTCAGTTTATCAAAACTGCATTTATTAATATTAAAACTTTGAACCTCTGAGGTTATATCTGAAACCAGTCTACCCTGTACCATGAAGTCTGTGAATGAGGCATACCTGTTTGTGTTTTTAATAGGAAACTTACTAATGGGCTATCAAGGTGCTTGTAGTCTTGGGATTAGGGCTGTTAAACTGGTACCCTAGTCATCAAACACCATCAGATCTGAGAAGGATAAATTTAAGAAGTGAGACAGCTTTCCAGATACCAAGGCAGCAATCCCAAGTTTCTCCATGGGCATGGTGGAAGGGGGGGCACCATAACCCCAAAAGCAGCACTTGTTCAGCTGCTAAGCCCAGAAGATCTGACAGGTTTTTCTGTGGAGTAGAAATCTGGGGAGCCTGACCCAACTTGACTTTGCAGCAGGGGGCAATAGGTCCTCTGTTGTTCCACTTAGTCACAGTCTGGATGGGATCTAGCAGCAGTATAAGGCGGGTTTTCACTGCGTGGCCAGCCTTCCCGTAAGCCAGATGGAAGTTCTTCTGCGGCCATCCAGCCTCTTGGAGAAGATTCAGGTTACTGCCAGGAGCTGACATGTCTCTCTATCATAAAAAGCCTTTATATTAAATGTCATAGTCTCAGATCCCTAAAGGTATTTGAAGGCTGGGGAAACAAAATCTGTTAGGTATATCTAAATGAACTCTGAGAGCATATGTAAGTTAAATCTGGATATACAGTTTTCCCAATCAGTTACACCTTACTAATAGAGAAGGCTAGACATATATTCTTATAATGTTATTTTTTTAAGGCCCTGTAGTTTGGATCTGACCTTTAGGTACAGCCAGATTATACTCCTGAATGATTTATATAGAAATAATTTTAAGGCCCTATAATACCTCTTTGATTTTGTATAACAAAGGTCAAGTGTCTTATCTTATTGCAGAACCATTTTAGTTAATAAATTAATTGGTAAGTATTAATTGACAACTCTGGGCCCAGGTTTTTTTTTGGGATTTAAAGTTTTAATAATAATTTGTGCTAGTAGAAGCTTTCAAAGGCAATGATATACCAATAAATAATAGTTAAATCGAGTTCCTGAGAAAGAACCTACCACATGAAACCATGTCAGGGCGCTGTAAATAACACAGCATTACTACAAAATAGCAAGAACACTGTAAGTCACAATACAAGCACAGTGGACTTCAGAATATGCCATTCATACAAGTGTAAACCAGGCCACAGGAATGTTTCCTAGACATAGATAAATTTGTAAGTGTTTCTGCCTAGATACATCCTAAGTAACGGATACATTATGCTGAGAACCTCAAGGAAAGTATGTGGAATAGTATAATGAAAATGTGATGCATTCCATCTTATAAAAAGCAAGAGAGGGGCTGGAGAGGTGGCTCAGAGGTTAAGAGCACTGGCTGTTCTTCCAGAGGTCCTGAGTTCAATTCCCAGCAACCACATGGTGGCTCACAGCTCTCTGTAATGAGATCTGGTGCCCTCCTCTGGCCTGCAGAGACACGTGCAGACAGAACACTATACATAATAAATAAATAAATTAAAAACAATAAAAAAGCAAAAGAAATGGAATGTATTTAAATATAATTACTTTAAATAGGAACCATACTAATTTGAAGTAAGGAATATTTTGTGTGTTTATCTATAGTTATATATATATGTGTGTGTGTGTGTGTGTGTATGTATACCTATATGTCTAAGAAAAAATGTATGGCTTGTTTTTGTACTTCAATGTCACTTTAAAGAATCTTTTTTTCTTTTTACAACGTTAGAAAAACGTGTTGGTTAAGCCATCTTAAGATCTGACACCTTGCTGTGTGAGAGAGAATCACAGGAGGACTGAGTCTCATGGTGACGCCTTGGCTCAATAAGGAAACCAGAAACATTTACCTCACCTTTTGGTGTGGGAACCTGTTAGTGAAAAAACTTAGTAGGTCCTCACTACAGCTTTCCACATACCAAGACTGATGGCAGGCTGGACTAGAGAACAGAGTGCTACGATTATACCCAATGCTTTGGCATAGCTGAATTAATCCCTTTTGATGTGTTTTATATACAACAAACGTTTACATTTGCCTCCCATAGAACCCAGTCATATCCAAGACACACACGTTTTTAAAAAAAAATCATACTTCAGTTATATATAAGCATTTCTTTAACAATAAGGGCTACAATCATCACCCACACAATACATTATCAGCACACTTTCTAGAACACCTCATTTAAAAAACATATTCACAGGGCCTGCTGTGAATGGCAAGATACGGTCATTTATAATAGACAACTCTGCTCACGCAGAGCTTTCCACACCTCAGGCACGGATCACCCATCACCTCTGTGTTCCTCTCTCTAGGATACTATATTATGCAAAGGAAAAAAATCACAAAACCAGCTTTTAAATCATTACATTACATCACAGTTTTGAAATGTGGGAAAACTATAAAATAAAACCACTGTGTAGATACATGGTCTTCATGACTTGGAGCAGAGCGAGGTCTTTTCTCCCACTTATTGCACAGACTCCTTATCACGTTCTTCAGTTCTTCTTTTCTACATATTCTGTCTCTCTGATCTTTCAGCATTCACCCCAATATCCGGCTCCTGAGTTTTTTATTAATAAGACCTTTTAAGATTCATACTGCAGGCAGGAATAATGTATTCTCTTCCATAGCTGCTTCAAGCTGAAATGGGGCATAGATAGTCCAGACCCAACAAGGCTGAGAGGCTAGCCGAGGGTAAGGGGGGAATTTAGGCAATGGAGTATTATTAATCAGAAGCATCTATGTGATAGAGCTGTGTAGCTGGAGTTTTCTCTCCAGTCCCACCAAGCCCCGGCTTGTCCTGGCGGTGGCTGCAGTGTCTCCCTCCTCAGCCTTCTGCTTCCCAGAATTCTCCTCTCTCCTTGTCCCACCTACTTCCTGCCTGGCAACCTACTTCCTGCCTGGTCACTGACCATCAGTGTTTTATTTATCTGCCAAAACAGGGTAAGATGGTCTCTCAGAATTCCTGCTTCTGAAAATGGTATGTCAGATACTCTAGGCCTGTAGCCAATTTAAATGCACCAACAATGCTGAGAAACATTAGGTGACTGTCCAGGCTGCCAGCTGTCTTGGTCTACTTTTGCAAGATTCCCAAAAGTTGCTTGCATCCATCTACCATTTCTCAGGTACCATTATGTTCCTTCTCAGGTCTTTGATGTGGTTGAAAACTAGATAGTTGTAATTTCCTCAGTTATGATAAAAGATAAGTTAGATATAAAACCTTAAACTCACAAATATAAGATAGATAGGACATCTTCTTTAATATTGTAACTATAATTCTTGCTTGATAATTGTTTTGTTATATGTAATTTTACTATGTTAAAGTTAAAACCTTCCTTTTTAAAAAAAGAAGAAAAGGGGAAGTGCTGTGGATATTACTCTATGTAAATAAAACACTGATGGCCAGTGACCAGGCAGGAAGTATAGGCGGGACAAAGAGAGAGGAGAATTGGGGAAACAGGAAGAAGGAGGAGAGACACTGCAGCCACCGCCAGGAGAAGAACATGTAAAGACGCCGGTAAGCCACCAGCCACGTGGCAAGGTATAGATTTATAAAAATGGGTTAATTTAAGATAAAAGAACAGTTAGCAAGAAGCCTGCCACGGCCATACAGTTTATAAGTGATACAAGCGTCTGAGTGATTATTTTATAAGTGGATTGTGGGACTGCGGGGCTTGGGGAACCTGGAGAGAAGCCCTCCAGCAACAGTCCCTTAGCCCACTTATAAAATAAACACACAGATGCTTACATTATTTAAACTGCTTGGCCATTAGCTCAGGCCTATCATTGTCTAGCTCTTACTCTTATATTTAGCCCATTTTTATTAATCTATACTTTGCCACGTGTCTCGTGGCTTATTGGTACCTTACATCTTCCTTGTCCTGGCAGCGGCTCCAGCAGTCTCCCCCCTCTGCCTTCCTGTTTCCTCAATTCTCCTGTTAGTCCTGCCTATACTTCCTGTCTGGCTACTGGCCAATCAGTTTTTATTTATACAAATCGATATCCACAGCACAGCTGGAAACAAGGAGCATTCATATCGGCTGGCTTGGTCCATATCAGCTTTCAACAAGTCCATGTCTCACAGGTTGAAGTCAGTAGCCAATGCTCCATGTAGTTTTGGTACCTGTCCTGGATCTTGCTCTGTAGACCAGGCTGGCCTTGAACTCACAGGATCCTCCTGGCTCCTGCCTCCCGAGTGCTGGGAATAAAGGCATGCGCCACCACTGCCTGGTGATTTTTTTATCTTATGAAATGAGCTGGCAAGTTGGCTATATCTCCAGTATGTTGCACTCCTGATGCCCAAGAGCTCGGGAGGGGGAGGATAGGCTGGGGGTGGGGAGAAAGTTCTGGTTCCCAAGAGGATGAGGGGAGAGGGTGGAGGTGGGGAAAAGGAGGACATAATCTGAGGGTAAATCAGGATGGCTGCCAGCGGCCTTCAATTTAGAAGAGACTACACCTTTTTGCTGCAAGCCACAGGAAAATGTAATGGATTCAACTACTATCACAAAAGCTACTACTTAAGAAGTCTTGGTGATATGTTAACTTTTGTATGTATATTAGCTGGTTCCTAATATGATTTTCTTGTGTGTTTCCAAGAACTCCAAACAGTGTATTTATCTAAAATACCTATCAAGCATCCAAGGCCAAATGATCTCCTCAATTAAGGTAGCATCCTTATGGAAACAACACCTGTCTCCTAGGTCAGGCGATAGCTTTATTTCTTGTGCAATTTAAGGTGAGACCCTCCTTTCTTATACAGCCTTACTAACATTTATAGACTCCTAACTTCTTTTTTTTTTTAATTTATTTATTATGTATACAGTGTTCTACTTGCATATATCCCTCCAGGCCAGAAGAGGGCACCAGATCTCATTACAGATGGCTGTGAGCCATGATGTGGTTGCTGGGAATTGAACTCAGGACCTCTGGAAGAACAACCAGTGCTCTTAACCTCTGAGCCATCTCTCCAGCCCCGACTCCTAACTTCTTACCTAACCACTTCTAGGAATGTAGTTTGAGCACAAATTCCCTTTTTCTGATATACTAACCGATCATTACTTCTCAGTTGACCTCCTCCTTTACCAATCCCCTTTCGGGTTGTAAAAGAAAGCCTGACAGTCACTGCCTGAGGAAAACTCTTACCTGCCTTTATGACCCTGTAGGACCTGGTGACCTGCCTGGAGGGGGAGGATTGCTAGGGTTTATAACTGAATATCCTAGAGAACTTGAGAACAAAGAACTGAGGGGTATAAGGAGATTCAGAGGAGGAATTTGAGAGAGAACTTGAGGTACGAGAAGGAGAAGAGAAAAAAGAATGGAAGAACTAGATGGGTAAGAACTAGAGAGGAACAAACTGAAATGGGGAAGAACTAGATTGAAGGGCTAGAAGAGAGTACTAGAGGAACAAGATGGAAGATGAGGAAGAGCCAGATAGGGAAGAACAAGATAGAAAGAAGGAGATGAGAGAAGAGCTAAGATGGGAAGGATCTAGATGGGGCAGAACTAAGATGAGAGAATTAAGATAGAACTTAGAGGGAACAGCAGATAATGTAGAGAGAAATCAGGCGAGAAAGGAGCTAGGCATGAGAGCAGAATAGAAGCTTGTAGAGAGAGAACTGACTCAGAATAATAAAGTGTATATACTAAGGAGTTTCTTGTACATAGATTGATTTCTTATCATCAAAGAGTAATTATCGCCGGGCGGTGGTGGCGCACGCCTTTAATCCCAGCACTCGGGAGGCAGAGCCAGGCGGATCTCTGTGAGTTCGAGGCCAGCCTGGGCTACCAAGTGAGCTCCAGGAAAGGCGCAAAGCTACACAGAGAAACCCTGTCTCGAAAAACAAAAAAAAAAAAAAAAAAGAGTAATTATCAGCTAGTTGTAGTTTCTTCACCCTGAGAGGGGTCTATCAAGGGGCTGGACCCCCATAGTCCTCGATACCTTTGATTCTCTATAGTTGCACATAAGGATTAAACAGGAGACAAGGGGCACATGAGCTGGGGTGTGGCTTGAGATCAGGGGTTGAGGAATCCAGCATTGGCCTTGACAACAGGCACTCATCATATGTTGAGGAAAGGGCCACAAGTTCCTCCTGCTAGAGATAAGAATGACTGCCTTATGAAGCAGGAACTTTCCTCAAGCCCCCAGGGAATGGAAACCCTTATGCAAATGCCTGGCCTTGGGAAAAGGATTTCTGAGGAGCAGACACTATATTACAATTTCTTAGTCTTACTCTATGGGCCTGTTTTTTTTTTGGTTTTAATGCGGCACTTTTACTCTGTGAGGAAAGGTCACGAGGCACAACAAAAACCATTATCAGAGCAGAGTTTTATTTGAAGGGAGGGACAGAAGAGATCATGACCAGGCCTGTGGAAGACATGTGAGAAGCGGGAAGAGCATTAATATTGAGAATCACTAAAAATGAAAGTAAAAGACTGCTGGAGAGGTGCCGTCTGCAATGTTGAAATCCTGGAACTCTGTCAAGCTGCAATGGTCCCCCTGCGGTCCCCACCAATGCTCCATATGTATGCAGTGGTTGGAAGAGGGTGTTGAATTCCCTGGAACTTGAGTCATTGACAGTAGTGGGTTGCTATGTGGGTGCTGGGAAATGAACCCGGGGCCTCCAGAAAAGCAGCCAGTGCTCTTAACTGCTGAGCCATCTCTCCAGCCCAAGTTCAGGGTTTTTGAGAGTGACCAAACCTTTCACAGCTCAGTTGTGTATGATCCAAGGACCTAAGGTGCTAGACACTCATGGTCATCAAAGATGGTTCTGGGATAGTGGTTCCAAGTTTATTATCTCACGACAATGAAGGTTATTCACATAGACTCATGGGAGTATGCAAAGTGGAAACAGACTTTATGAAGAATTGTTACAGGACAGTAAGAGAGTGAGAAAAAGTGAGAAATTAAGAGAAAGTGAGAGAAACACCTCAATGAGGAGGGATTTCCAAGAGAGGAAAAAAAGCCATTGGATTCCCTATGTCTAGGGGTTTTAACAGTTATTTAAATTACGTTTTATCTGTGTGTGTGTGTGTGTTGTGTTCATGTGTCTCCCAGATCTTGGAGACCCCCAAAAGACCACCACAGAGACCAAATCCCATATGTCAAAGCAAAGAGCCTTTATTTCAAGCTCCGAGCTTGGTCTCTCTGTCTGTCTGATGCAGCAGTGTGAGCAGAGAGTGCTGAGCCCAGGCGGGGTGGGGCTTTTACCATAGCAGAGGTTGAGGTGAGGGGATTTCTAAAGCTCAGGCCCCTGATTGGCTGACATTTATCTAGGGCTATTTGTAAAAGGAAAATGGTGTGTGCTAGGCTCAGGGACATCCGATGATCTTATCTAATCTTGTCTAATGATTGGAATGTTGGGGATGCCAGGTGCTTAGAGGCTGGCCCATCCCTGGTTTGGATCCCTGGGTGGTGTTAGCTTGTGGCTTTTCCTGGATCTGGGTGTTGCTTGTTAGTAAGCCTGTCACAGTGTGTATGGGCCCCTAAGCCTGTCATAGCAGCTGAGGGGTCCAGCTGTTTGGGGCCCTGTTAGTTATTTGACGTGCTTTTACCCTGCGAGGAAATGTCACAAAACATGACAGAATCCACTAACAAGAGTTTTATTAAGATAAGAGAGAGACAGGTGTGCTCAGGCCTGCAGAAAGACATGTGCATAAGGAGGGAAGCCGGGAATATGATGCCGTCTTATAAAGGCTGGGTTGTGCCTGCATACACAAGTCCATGTGGCTACTCCACGCATCCGCGTAGAGTAGATCACATGGTTGTGCTGCGTGTTTTACACAACCATGCAAAGCCACAGGGTCCTGGTCACGCTAGACGTTTTGACCTGGAAATGGCTATTTTGACCCAGAAATGGCTAGGCAGAAGTGTCTAGGTCTGCCGGGCTTGCGCAATCATACCCAACCATGGGGGCGTGTTGTGAATCTATCAGCCACCCCCCCCCCCCCGTGTGTGTGTGTGTGTGTGTGTGTGTGTGTGTGTGTGTGTGTGTGTGTGTGCTTTGAGTGTATGTGCAGGTATGCAAAGACATTTGTGAGGAAGTATTAATCCTGTTATTCCCAGATTACTGGGTCCCCCAGAGAATACCAAGGAGTCAGAATCTGTATGCAAAAGCAAAGAGCCTTTATTCAAGCAAGCTTGGCCTTGGACCCTACCTGTGTCTGACTCAGAGGTAAGATTAAAGAGTCCTGAGGGCTGAAGAGATGGCTCAACGGTTAAGAGCACTGGCTGCTCTTCCAGAAGTCCTGAGTTCAATTCCCAGCACCCACATCAGTGGCTCACAACCATCTGTAATGAGATCTGGTGCCCTCTTCTGGCCTGCAGGCATACATGCAGGCAAAACACTGTATACATAATAAATAAATAAATCTTTAAAAAAAACAAAAACAAAACACACACACACACACACACACACACACACACACACACACACACACACGAGTCCTGAGCCCTGGCAGGGTGTTTGTTTGTTTTTTTTTAATCATAGTAGAGGTTGGGGGTGAGGGGATTTCCAGGGTTCAGGACCATGATTGGATGACATTTGTCTAGGGATATCTTGGTAAAAGGGAAATGGTGTGTGCTGGACTAAAGGACACCTGGCGATATTGTATAATGGTTGGAACGTTAAGTATTTTCTCTGGAATGCTGATTGGCCCGTTTCTGGGTGGTGCCAGTTTACAACTTTTCCTGGGAACCAGGGGGTACCTGCCAGTAAGCCTGTCATGGAAGCTGTGTCTGGGCCCCTAAGCCTGTCATGGCGGATGTGTGGTCAAGCTGTTTTGCCCCCCCCCCAAATCCCACTGGGAAAGAATAAGGGGGAAACAGGAGAGTCCAATACATTGTGTGTGTGTGTGTGTGTGTGTGTGTGTGTGTGTGTGTGTGTCCGTCCTATCTTCTGCCTGGCTGTGATGTTCCCAGAAAGGAAATCTATAGAGGTTTCTCCTGACTTCATGAAGATCTGATATAGCTTAATTTCTTAAGTTTCTTCTTTCAGCTAGATAAGAAAAACTTCCAGATATCTTCTTCCAGCATCTGCTGGATCTCATGCATCTTCCAATTAAATTATATTTATATCACCTCCGGAATTTGTGGGGGGTCCCCATAGGCTAAACCTGAGTGCTATTTGGAGAGAAGAGAGCCTGGAGATGAAAATGTCCAGATACCAGATACCAGGCCATGTGCTTCAGAGAAAGTAGGAGCCTAACAGCCTGTGAGCTGTCTTATAAATATGTATTTTTAAATATGTGTGTATGTGTCTGTGTGTGGGTCTGCACGCGAGTGAGGGCACCTATAGAGGCCAGAGGAGGACACTGGATACCCTGGAGCTGGAGTTGTGTGTCATAGGCAGTTGTGAGCCTCTGGATGTGAGTGGGTAGGAGCTGAACCTGGGTCTTCCACAAGAGCAGCAAGTCCTCTTAACCCCTGACCCATCTCTCCAGTAAAGAGTTCAATTCCCGTGTTTTAGACAGGGTCTCATGATGTAGCCCGGGCTGACCTGGAACGTGCTATGTAAACACGGCTAGCCTCAAACTCAGAGGCCACCATGCCCACTCCATCTCTTTTTCACTAGTCATACGTGACAGTTTTTCGACGTACCCCCCACGCTGAAGGACTCGGTGCCTATCACAAACAGCAAACGCACTGTTCGCTCCTGCCTCTGCCCAGCTGAAGAGCAAGAACAGCTTTTTTTTTTTTCCCCCGGAGCTGAGGACCAAACCCATGGCCTTGCGCTTGCTAGGCAAGCGCTCTACCACTGAGTTAAATCCCCAGCCCCTAGAACAGCTTTTGCTACTGGTGCTGCTGTTGCTTCCTCTTCCTCCTCCTCCTGGAATGGGTTTTGGTGGTCTCAACTTTCTCTGGGCCTGTATCAGACACCAGAATCCAACCAACCATTATTTGTGAATGAAACCGTGGTTCCTTAATGATCCATAGCCTGCGATTATGCATTCGGAATAAATGATGAGCAAGAGTGTCTCAGTGCTCAGCGGGCAAGAACGTTTTGCAGAATGTTAGGATGTTCTCATTTCACAGGAAAAGACAACAAAAGCGTACATGATAGGGCTGTGGGGAAGCTGGCCATCCCTGAAGCATATGCTGGTCACAGCAGCTTCAGCGGCTGCCTGGGAGTGACACTATTTTTAGGGGCCTCGGACCGTTCTCCTTTTTTATGTCTGTTTTCTCTGTGTATCAATGCCTTCCTCTGGGCTTCTCTCAAGGACCTCCAGCCTCTGCAAGAGCACACTCCTCCAGTCCAACCTCTCGACAAAGGGGAGTGTTTGACACAACGTGACCATCATGAGGTGTCGGTGGAAATCCTGACAGCCCAGGCTCAGGGGAAGGCAGTGACCCGATTACTGACAGCTGTTAGTCTCGTTTCTCTGCATTTTAGTTTCCCCAGCAGAGTGGCCCAGACATTGCCATCATTAACATTTAATTTTGATTTAGTAAGTCTGCACAGTCTGGGCCAGCTAAACACAGCCTGCTACCTATAAAAGTTCAACCCCTCTTGAGGTCATTCTAAACTGCACCTGCTCAGGCCCAAGAGCCGGGCAGAGAAGGCTTTCCAAGGTCACCCTGGTTTCTGACGGCTTCTGCAGAACTCTTGAAAGTGGAACCAAAGAGCTATGCTAGCTGCTAGAATAATTGCCAAAGACGCACCTGACTTCCCTGTGATTGTATACAGAGAGAAGAGCAGACATTAAGGTAGATATCCGGGCTTATGACAGCGAAGGAGATCAAACATCGGTCTTAGGATGTCACTTTAAGCTGTTCTAAGCAGAACCTTTGGTACTCATATTGGAAGACAGCAAAGACTCTCTCAGCGAAACTTTGGACAGACTTTTTCCCAGTATGTCTCTACTTTGGTCTAAAAGTGACAAATGGTTTTGTGCACCCCGTCCCCATTCATGAAAAGACTTAGAGCAGTTTCTAACAGCTCGAGGCTACATGGCTAAGATAAACCCGGCTCCTCTTAAAATGCCATTGTGGCAAAGATTTGCAGTAATTCTGTTCCAGCTAAACCTGGTGGCAGATAAGCCCTAGAATGTTCCTCTAGGAAGCTTGCAGTTGTTCAACCCTTTTCTTGCACTTTGAGATGCTGATCTTGTAACACACACACACACACACACACATACATACACACACACACACACTCACATACGCATTCTCTCACACATGCACACGCAAATATAATACACAGGCTCACATTGTTGTTTATAGGACCTCAGAGCCTTTTAGAAATGTCAGCACGCAGGGAACTAACTCCCTGCTTACAGCTGTCAGTGTGCGGCTCCAGCTTGCCCAGTCACCTCCTGTCCAAAGGGTCTGACAGGTCTGCTTCTCCCCCAGGGAAACATCAGTTAACACACCAGTCTGTGCCCAAGCCCCGACTCGTGCCTTACCTGACACCCTCCCTTCCCCACACACGTGGGAGCTGAGGTGAGTCCCCCAAATTTTTTTTAAATCCCTTGCAATGGGGGTTAGCTCAGAATCCATGACATGGTTCATATCCCGTGCTTTAACTAGTGTCCAATTTTACCGCTGACACAGTAGACTTATTTAGATGGACCACAGAACTAAGAAGGCTGAGGTTATGAACTTACCCTCCATATGGTTCTGCCCGTGCTGTGGTCACATGTATCACCTCTCAGCTCTTTCCCAGATGCCTTTCACAGATCACAGGGGACACCAGAGATGGCTCAGCACAAACCATGTGCCTTCTGGGTTCCTCGTGACCGTTTAAGAATCCAGCACACAGCTGGCGTGGCTCATTGCCCCTTCATGCACCTCAGCCGGGAGAGCACCTGCGCTCGCCTGCAAATGCCTTTCTCATGACTTGTCACAAATGCTGGAAGGTCCCTGTTCCTTTAGCTTCTGTTTCACGGTCCATCTCTTGCCCAGTTCCTTTCCAAACACTGACTCCCACGGCACTCACTTCCGTACACAAAGAATTTATCTTCCATACTCTGACTCATTTTGTTCACACCGCAGCTCATGGTCCATGTATTTGTACTTTACCACACCTGAAAGAAAGGAGGACAAGATAGCCCACCCCTTTTGTTTGATATTGTGGCTGGTATCAGGCTAGCTATATTGTGACTATTTGTATTTGGTAAGATACATTTAAATGTTTCCATTTTGAGTTTCCAAATGACAAATTTTAGCAAAATTATGTTGAGTCCCTTCATCAATTCTAGGGCAGACTGTAGACTTTTATTATAATCTTCAAATTATACACTCAAACTAGTATGTAATTGTACTTGGTATAGACATGTCTATTGCCTGTGAATTTTCCACAGTTTATGTAATCATAGAGTAATACATCTAACCACAAAACCTCTAGGTTATAATGTTATTATAGCTTCTGTGATTGCTGCCTCCTTCCTTCCTTCCTTCCTTCCTTCCTTCCTTCCTTCCTTCCTTCCTTCCTTCCTTCCTTCCTCCCTCCCTCCCTCCTTCCTTCCTTCTCCTTCCTCCTTCCCTCTTTCCTTTTTTCAAGACGGGGTCTCACAATGTTGCCCTAGACCAAGCTAGCTCAAACTCACAGAAACTCACGTGCCTCTGTCTCCCGAGTGCTGAGATTAAAAGAATGGGCACCACACTTGGCACACTATTTTTATTTTTAAATTTTATATGTGTGGGTGCTTTGCCTTCACATATGCCTGTGTATCCTGTGCACACCTGGAGCCCATGTGGGATGTAAGAGGGCATTGGATCTGCTGAAATTGGAGTTACAGATGGTTGTGAGCTGCCATGTAGGGGCTGGGATTTGAACCCAGTTCTTTGGAAAAGCAACCAGTACTCCTAACCACTGAGTCATCTCTTCAGGACAACAATTGGTTCTTTACACTTAAGTTGCTGTTAGCTTATGTTTTCATAACTTTGTAAATATCTTTTTATAATAATGTATTTTCTGCCCATTTTAAAGAAGAAAAAAATGGCTTTGAGTAGAAACCAGCAATTCAGAGGCCTAAAGAGTTTCCTGCTTCAGGAAAGCAACACCATCACAAAAGCTTCTGGAAATGTGATGAGGGTGAGGTGTGCCTGTTCCAAGCTGGTAGTTAAGTTGGCAATGCCATCCATGGGGTATTGGCTTTGGAGGCATGAAAGATGCAAGAGTGAAGGGATTGTGGATCCTCCCTTCATGGCCTCAGAAAGCCTCTGAGGCCAGGTAACATGCATCAGGGATGAAATCTCTGCAAGGCTGTGAGAGGCCATTGTGTGAAGCTGGGTTGGGGTTGGGATCCCAAGATGCTAGAGATGTCATGGCCTTGAGACATCTGCCAAGGAAAGCGACATACAGGGAGTGGAAGCCGATCAAGGGAATCTGTCTATATAGGGAACAGTGTATAAAGAACTAAGAAACTGAACGTCAAGAAAACAACCCAATTAAAAGTGGGGTGCAGAAGTAAGCAGGAAGTTCTCAAAAGATGAAACACAATGGCTGAGAGACACTCCTCCTCCACTGTTGGTGGGACTGTACAACTTGTGCAGCCACCATGGAAGTCAGTGTGGCAGTTCCTCAGGAACCTAGGGGCAGATCTACCTCAAGATCCAGCTGTACCACTCTTGGCATATACCCAAAGGACTCTGCACCTTACTACAGAGAGGCTTACTCGGCCATGTTCATTGCTGCTCTAGTCATAATTGCCAGAAATTGGAAACAGTCTAGATTTCCATCAACCGATAAATGGATAATGAAGTGTGATATATTTAATTATGATAATGTTGTACATTTATACAATGAAATATTATTCAGCTGCAGAAAAGTGAGATTATGGGGGATGGAGAGATGGCTTGGCAGTTAAGAGTCCATGCTAGTCTCCCAGAGGATCTGAGTTCAATTCCCAGCTTCCACATTAGGCAGCTCACAGGTGCTTGTAACTCTAGCTCTAGAGACCTGTAGCACGAATTGTTAGAAGGTCTTATTAATAAAAACAAACCTGGAGCCAGGTACTGGGGTGAACGCTGGAAGGTCAGAGAGACAGAACAAGCCACAGCTATCTCACCTCACCAGTTCCTCAGCTGGTCCTATTTCCTCAGACTGGAAGCCTCTGAGTCCTCATCTAGAATGAATCTCAGCCGAACTGCTACTCAAAAGCCTAAAAGCTTAACCAGGCTCTAGTTCCTCATCCTCACGCCTTAAATACCTTTCTGCTTCCTGCCATCACTTCCTGGAATTAAAGGCGTGAGTCACCATGCCTGGCTGTTTCCAATGTGGCCTTGAACTCACAGAGATCCAGGCAGATCTCTGCCTCTGGAATGCTAGGATTAAAGGCGTGTGAGCCACCATTTTCTGGACTCTGTATCTAGTGGCTGTTCTCTTCTCTGACCCCAGATAACTTTATTGGGGTGAACAATATTTTGGGGAACACAATATCACAGGGACATCCAGTGCACTGGTCTCCGTGGGCACATGCATTCACATACAAGTACATATATGCACATAACCAATAATAAAAACAAATCTTTAAAAAAGCGAAATTATAAATTCATGGGTAAATAGATGGAGTTAGAAAAAAAATCATCCCATGTGAGTTAACCCAGACCCAAAAGACAAATATTGTGTTTTCTCTTATGCATAGACGTTAGATTTTAAGATTTTGATATGTGTACTATAATCCAAATAACCACAGAGCTTAGGTACCTAGTAAGGGACTCGGGTGAAGGAGAGGCTCTCTCAGTGAAGGGGAAATAGAATACGTTACTATGGAGACACAAGGGGAAACTACAATAGGAGGATTAAATAGGGAGGGGGAGGAGAGAAAGGTAAAGGGGGGAATATGAGAGGGACAACTAGCAATAAAGGCCATTTGAAAAGCCGTGTGGAAACCTACTGCTGTAGACGCTTCCTAAAATATATAAATATATGAAAGGAACACAGATGGAGTCACCAATAATAGGGGAGAACATGCCCCAACTAAATGTAAGACACCAAGTAAAGCCTCCCGTGCCAGGAGCGGGTCACAGTTCATTGAGTCACTTGCCACAGGGATCCCATGGAACCTCCAGAACATGACAGGCTATTGCCAAAACTATTGGTTGCTCTGTACAACCTAGTAAAGCTCCTGTTGTTGAGCTGGTGCCTACCTGGAAACTTCACCCTTCCTGGCTAACATTCATGACACCAGAATGAACTTTGCATGGTTCTTGATGATAAAGGCAATCATCAGTATCACCCAGATGCCAACGCTGTGACCTAAAACAGTGACCTGTCTGCAAGATGTATTGGTGTAATGGTGGCAGAAATGTTATGAGAGTAACCGCCCCCCCTTTTATATTTTATATATCCACTCCAAGAGGTGGAACCCATATTTGGTACTGCTAAATGGCCAAGAAACAGAGACTAGAAAGGTCATGGGCCTCTGAAAAACCTATTTTTATTCTGCTAAAGGAACATAGCAATAAAATAACTCTTAATGACATACAGCTATACCCATAGATCAGTGCCTCACTCAGCCCACATCAGAGAAGCTTCTTCTTCTTGTAGTAGATGGGAACTAACACAGAGACCCACACTTGGACAATGCATAGAGAGAAACAGAGACTTTGGAGCGCTCAGTCCTAAACGGGATGTTTTCATTAACCCCTCCCCTGAAGGCTCAAGCCAAAGAGGAAGTAGAAAGACTTTAAGAGCCACTCCAAGGAAACAGTGTACTGACTAGTTTTATGTCAACTTGACACAAGATAAAGTCATCTGAGAGACCGGAATCTCAACTGAGAAAATGCCTCTGTGAGACTGAGGGCAGGCCTCTGGGGCATTTTCTTACTTAGTGATTAATGTGGGAGGGCCCAGCCCATCGTGAGTGGTACCATCTTGGGCTGGTTGTCCTGGGTTCCATAAGAAAGTAGGCTGAGAAAGTCATGAGGAGCAAGATAGTAAGCAGCACCACTCCATGGCTCTGCATCAGCTCCTGCCTCCAGGTTCCTGCTTGATTTGAGTTCCTGCTTTGGGCTTCCCTCAGTGAACTGTGTCTGGGGATATGTAAGCCAAATAAACCCTTTCCTCACCAAGATGTTTTTGGTCATGGTGTTTCATCACAGCAACAGTAACCCTAACTGAGATAGAGTTTTCTAAACATAACAGGACTGATACACATAAGAACCCACAGAGACTGTGGCAGCATGCACAAGACCTGCACAAACTTAGCACTGAGAGGGGAAAGTGGAAATGGGATACCACTCCAACCAAGAAGCTATTCGCAATTGACACCTGAAGACAAAAGGGAAATCAGTTTTCTCCAGTTGGGTGTCACTATGTATACCAACCACACTCTAAGGCAGGCCCCACGCCCAGAAGTAGTTGGCCGAAGTCGGGTGCGTGGGGAGGAGGGAAGGAGTTGGGGAGGGGAGAAAGAAACACACAAGATAAAAATGGAAGAGAGAATAATTGGACTAAACCTTGCTTTAAATTAGGCATCTTCTACCCTACTGAGAACAGAGATGGCTTTAGATACAAAGCCAATATCAGAACTGATTCTAGAAATGGGCATATTTCTGTTTTATGTTAGGTGCATCAAGTATTTTTCTTTTTTTGACGCAGGTTCTCATCATCATGTAACTCTGATTGTCCTGGAACTCACTATGTATCCCTGGATGGCCTTGAACTAAGAGAGACTGAGATGTGAGCTCTCAGCTGCTGCTTCAGCTGTGGCTTTATTCCATCATCTTGGATTCTAGCCCTCTCAAACCACAAGCCCAATTAAACACTTTCTTTTATAAGTTGCCTTAGTCATGGTGTTTTATCACAGCAATAGAAAAGTAATTAAGACACTACCCTTTTGGTCTTCCAAACACTTGTAGGGCAGTGTCTTGATTTCTCAGTCTGAAAACAGAGACCGAGAGGGCACACTGGGAATGGGCCCAGTCTTTTAAAACCAAAACCCCACCTTCCGGTGCACACCTCCTCCAACAAGACCACACCTCCTAGTTGCTGTGGATATCGCTCTGTATAAATAAAATGCTGATTGGCCAGTAGCCGGGCAGGAAGTATAGGCGGGACAAGCAGAGAAGAGGATTCTAGGAACAGGAAGGCTGAGGAGACCCTGCCATGAATACCAACATGTAAGATACTGGTAAGCCACGAGCCATGTGGCAAGGTATAGATTTATAGAAATGGGTTAATTTAAGATAGAAGAACTAGATAACAAGAAGCCTGCCACGGCCATACAGTTTATAAGCAATATAAGTCTCTGTGTGTTTACTCAGTTGGGTCTGCGTGGCTGTGGGGACTGATGGGTGAGAGAGATTTGTCCTGGCCGTGGGCCAGGCAGGACTGGAGATAACTTCAGATACACCTAGTCCTTCTCAAACAATTCCACTAACTGGGGACCCAAGTATTCAGACACAAGCTGATAAGGGCCGGTCTCATTCAGACCTCCGCAGAGGCAACGACCATCAAGAACAGAACTGATACTGAGCATTGCGACTCACATCTCTAATCTACACTTAGGAGGTGGAAGCAGGAAGATCAGGAATTGAAGGCCAGACTTGGCTACACGGTGAGTTAAAGACTAGCCAGAGCTCTATGAGATTCTGTCTCAAAACAACCAACTCACCAGCACTGAACAACAAAATAATTGTTAGAAACCTATTAAAGAAAAAAAACCCACAAAAACAAAAGGAGCTGGGCATGGTGGCACATTCCTTTAATCCTAGCACCTGGGAGGCAGAGGCAGGTGGATCTCCTTGGGTTTGAACTCACCCTGGTCTACACAGCAAATTCTATGCCAGTCAGAGCAGCACAGTGAGACTGGATCAAAGGAAAAGAGAGGAAAGGGGAAGGAAAGATATTCTGGAAAGCCATTTTCTTTTATCCATTTGAGACAGAGTCAAATATCAACCTCAGATATCCACAAGAAGGAGTCATCTAGATGATTTCATGCGGAGTGTTTAGTGCCGTGGTAGCACACGGCCAGCCCTCAATACACAGAGATTTGTGGTCTCATGACTTGTGGAAAGTAATGAGAGAAAACACACATCTGTCCATAGGACTATATATTACTGTAGATTGTCACAGAAAACCAACCATGGCAGTCCTGTGTCCTTGGTGTTATAACAGGACGGGTGTCAGAGAACAGAGATGCTTAAGTGATGCTCTCAAGACTGGAAGCATGATGCTGTTCCACCAGCCAGCATTTCCTGAGAAATGCCGCTGTGGAGACCGAGGGTGCTAAACTTGAAAAACCTTACACTTGGCCACAAGCTGGATGTGGCACAAGAGACAAGTTTCGTTTCGGTTGTTCAAACTTCTAGTGTAAGGCAAAACAATCTGGGCCATTAGAAAGTGCTCTGTCCGGTTAGGTAGACAATTTGGCTAACAACTACCGGAGAGATAAAAGAGGATAACCGGGGTGGTCGAGGCAGTGTGATAGGTAAAATCACTTGATGCCCAAGCCTGATGCCCCGAGTTTAATCCCCAGGACCCTAGAAAAGGTGGAAGGAGAAGACCCCACAGAGCTGTCCTCTGACCTCCACACACACATGCACTGTGGTGTGAGCCCTACCTGCACGGTACTAACAAAGACCACAAAAGCAATGAAAAAGAAAACCTGAGGGCCTGGAGAGATGGCTCCGCGATTAAGAACACTTGCTCTTGCAGAGGACCCGGGTTTGGTTCCCAGCACTTACATGGTGGTTCACTGACATCCATAACTCCAGTTCCAGGGTACATGATGCCCTTCTTCTGGCGTCTGCAGGCACCAGACATACACGTAGGATACTTGTATACATGCAAACATTCACACACATAAAAATATGGAAAAAAAGAAGAGAAAACCTGACCACATTTTTGGAATTGCTCGTAATTCTAAATTTTCGATCCTGCTATGAATAAGAAGTATATTCCTAGATGTTTCAGAACAGTTGGGTGACACCATAAAAGTTTCCATATCTGAATTGCTATCTAAAAACTTAGCTTAAGTGAGTTTAGCGTATTTTTCTGAGCACTGAGGTAGTCTTTGTTCTAACATGACTGACTTATCCATTCCTCCCCATGAAAATTCACCCGTTTTATCATTTCCCTACCTACCACTCACATGCCTCGTCTTCTGAAAATCCAAACTCAGACCCTGGCAAAGGGTTGGGACCTGGCTGAGCCCTGGACCGCTAAGGACACTCCCAGGAAGTTTTTTTTTTCTCCTTGAGTTGGCAGTAGGACCGTTATGCCTTGACCTTGAAGCTACAAATGAAGTCAGTCTAGGAGCTGCCTGGCAAAGGACAGGTGGCCAGCACTGGTGGCGAGGCATCCCTGGGTCTAGCCGCCCTTGGGCGTGTCTGTTCCTGCACACAGCTCCGGGATTTGGTCGGTGAAGGGATTCTGGCAGGCCTTGACCTCTCGGATGACTCTAGCTTGTGTCAAGTTGACACCAAACCAGCCATAGAGGTGGCATCTGCACGTCCTCTGCTGTGTCTCCCCCGTTTGGGTTTAGCAAGTATGTCTGCTGCGTCTCTCTAGGAAAAGTCTTGTCACACAACAAGGGGAAAGAAACACCCGGAAGGGAAACGTGGACAGAGCCACTCAGACAACTGAAGGGGCTCTGGCAGGCTCTGCCCTTCCCCCACTCCCTCTACCTTGCTAAGCCATTAGATGACGTTCCTAAGGCTAGCCACCAAGGTCCGTTCCCTTAGTTGGCCACTTCCTCCTCCTGAGGCTGACCACCAAGGTCCAGCTATCAAAGTACTGAAGTCCAGCAGTCAGAAGCCCCCTTTGGCTGCTGTAATTAACACGCACAATTAAAATGAACCACTTCATCCTAGCATGGGGTTTCCCTTTATAAACCGCCATTTCCCTATGTGCTGTGTCTGTCTCCCCTCTATCCAGAGGCAATCCTGTGTCTCTCCAGGACAAATACCCCTGTTCCCTCTCCCTTGTCTCCTTCCCCTTCTCCCTCACCCTCTGTCTCCTCTTTGTCTCTTATTTCCTGCCCTTTGTCGCTCTGTGGCACATACATCTCCTTTGTGCTGAGAACTTGGTCTTGAGATGTCTTGTGTGACACTGGTCCTTTTAGTAATATTCTGTCCTAAGAGCATGACCACCACCGGGACTTCATGGATCTGGATTGCTGTTTAGTGCTGTGAATGATTGATTGATAAATGAAGTGCTGATTGGCCAGTAGCCAGACAGGAAGTATAGGCAGGACCAAGAGAGAGGAGAATTCTGGGAAGTGGAAGGCTGAGGCAGAGAGATGCTGTCAGCTGCCACAATGAGAAGCAAATGCTAAGATACCAGTAAGCCACAGCCATGTGGCAACTTATAGATTTATAGAAATGGGTTAATTTAAGATATAACGTGGTGGCGCACGCCTTTAATCCCAGCACTCGGGAGGCAGAGCCAGGCGGATCGCTGTGAGTTCGAGGCCAGCCTGGGCTACCAAGTGAGCTCCAGGAAAGGCGCAAAGCTACGCAGAGAAACCCTGTCTCGAAAAACCAAAAAAAAAAAAAAAAAAAAAAAAAAAGAAAAAAAAAAAGAAAAAGAACAGTTAGCAAGAAGCCTGCCACGGCCATACAGTTTGTAAGTAATATAAGTCTCTGTGTTTACTTGGTTGGGTCTGAGCAGCTGTGGGACTGGTGGGTGAGAGAGCCAGGCAGGACCAGGAAAACTTCAGCTACAGTTTAGCAATTAGCAGTCTATGGCCTTGGACAAGGTGCCTTAACCTTTGCCCACCCATGCAGCGGGGACGTCAGTACCCGTCTTCCAGTTCTGGGTGCCGTCGGTTACTCTGCATGACCAGCAGTTCCCGCACACCGTGCACACTGTAAGTACTATTATCAGTCAGTGCAATGCTGCCATCTACTATCTGGGACACAGAACATGGCTGTGAACCCCTCTGAAAGCTTTCCAATCAGGTCACTCAGGTGATCAGAACAGACCCAGACCAGCCCAGTATTTGTAACACTGCTGGGCGGCACCTTTCCTTATGCTGGGCTTAGCTGTTAACAGTTTTTAACCTTTATTTTTATTGATGTGCATGAGTGTTTTGCCTGCAGGGCATGTCTGTGCACCATGTATATGCAGTGCCTGTGCAGACCAGAAGGGGGCATCATAGCCCCCGGGGTCAGAGTTGTGGATGGCCGTGAGCTGCCATGCGGATGCTGAGAACGGAAGCCCAGTCCTCTCAGGAGCAGCTGGTGTTCCTAACCACTGAGTCTTTCTGCAGCCCCAGGTTAGTTATTTTTCACTACAATTCTGATAAAGGAAAGTTGTATTTAAAGAGCTTCTTGGAAAGAATTACTTCTGGCTAATTTTGGTGTGTGATTTTTTTTTTTCAAGTTATTTACAAGGTTTTTTTAAACAATAAAGTTTAGGAAATTAGAAAACAAACGCTTCAAATTGTTAATTTGGTTCTTCCCCATAGACATGCTTATTCTGTGAGCTGTATGGATGCTGTGTGGTATACGCACATGGTGAGTAAGGTCACCTACTCTTAAAGTGGTAGCCAAAAAAAAAAAATCCCATAATACTTAGAGGGCACCCTATAGGGGTTACATGGATGAGTATGGAGTAATTTCATAGAAATAGGATTTGACTGTTTTTAGCTGGCACTGGAAGTATACTAATATTTTCATATAATGGTAATAACACACACCAGTTAGGGCATACAGGGTTTGGAAATGACAAGGCAAGTTCTGGTGACTCGGGTCCAATTCGATGAGAGAAATGAGAGAAGCCTGGGTATACAGTTCACCATCAGAACATGTGTTTAGCAGGCACAAAACACCAGGGGAAAGGAAGGAAAATAGTGAATGATACGACCAAAAAGCTAGGCTGGGGGCGTGTGGAGGAAGATACAGTGTGCAGGAATGGAAGAAAACCATTATGAGTGGGATGTTTATAGCAGTTACAGGCGATGGTAGAGTCAGTCATCCAGAGTGCCTTTCTTAAAGTTCATCCACAGTCTTTATTGTATAACTAAAATACATATTTCATTCATAGACAGAATCTTCAATAATAAGACACATGTATAATAAATAAGTCAAATTTGAAAACATACATCAGACAGCTTCATGCTTTTTTTTGAGACAGGGACTCCTGTAGCTCAGACTGGCCTCCAACTCTCTATGTAGTTGAAGATGACTTTTAACATTCAAGCTCCTTCCTCTTCCTCCCAAGTGCTGGAATTGCAGGTGTTCACCACCAGGCCAACTTATAACCCTTCAGCTTTTTCTTCTTTCTTGGAGGTACTGAGGGTTCACCTCAGGCATGTCAGGCAAACGCCCTACCACAGAGCTGTGCCCCCGGCACGGCTTCCTGCCTTGTCAGTGTTGGCCGCCCCCAGCCCGGGGAGGTCTGGAGGTAATCTCAGTAATTCTTCAGCTTCTTCTTGCAAAGCCTCGGCCTTTTCATGTAACAGCATCTGCAGTAAAAATCAGTCATGAGGCCAAATGTACTTGGCTAGAGTTGCCAGCATTTTTATGTCCGCTAAAAACCTGAGTCTGAGATATCAATATCTAACGTTAGTACTAAAATAGTGAGGCTGAAAAACAGCCACTTAAGAACAAGTGATTTCAGTAAATGAAGCTTTTTAGCTGATCACAGTGTTCAGTGTACCAAAAATAAAGGAGCTTTCCCACACTCAAAGATCTGCTTCACAGAAGACTCGGGCACTTAAAACTTAATTTATAATCTATAAAATTTCAGAGAATTTTGCAAAAATTTAATTACCTCTTGAAACTGTTATCCTTTACATATACACTTAATTAGTTCTGGAAACTTATATTTACATAGAATATATATATTTCTCATAATTTAGTGTGTTTTTACAAACCCATCGGGATTGAAGGAAAATCCTTTTTTACTAAAGCTTCTAAAGTAAACACAGTTTAATCACCATCCTTCCCTCAATCCACTCCCACTGCCTGTCATTTCTCCCTCCTGTATTTTGTGTTTTAATTAATTACTTAATTATTTAATGTGTATGGCTATTTTTGTCTGCATGGATGTGCATACACCATGTGTCCCTGGAGGCCAGAAAAGTTGGTTGGAATTCCTGGAACTGCAACTTGACATGGTTGTGGTGGCCACACAGGTGTGGAAATATGAACCCTAGTCCTCTGGAAGAGCAGCCAGTGCTCCTAACCACTGAGCCACCTCTCTGGCCCCCCTTCCTATATTTTCTTGAGACAGGATTACGCTATGCAGTCTAGGCTGGCCTCAAATTTGTGATCTTCCTGCCTCAAGGCCCTGACTGCATGCTGCCATGTATGGAAATATGGTTAGCCTAAAAACAGCGTACAAAGAAGAAAGTATTCCTACTCACAGTGCCTAGTGTGTGTGCTGGTGTGCCTTTAGTTCTCACATACAGGAGGCAGAGGCAGGAGCATCTCTCAGTTCCAAATCCAGCCTAAGTCACTGACTCAAAGAGCAAACCAAAGTAGCATTTAGAGGACTTTTATAAATAATCGATGAACACTGGGCGGTGGTGGTGCACACCTTTAATCCCAGCACTCAGGAGGCAGAGGCAGGTGGATCTCTGTGAGTTCGAGACCAGCCTGGGCTACAGAGTGAGTTCCAAGAAAGGCGCAAAGCTACACAGAGAAACCCTGTTTCGGGGGGAAAAAATTGATGAACAAGACTTTTTTCTATTTTCTAAACATTAGAAGTAAAATGCTGGGATTGGTTGCACATGGGCTTTGTCTAGAGAGCAGAGAAATATTTGTAATACTGTTTATAATTAAAAAGCTCAGCAAAAACTTCGTGAAGGGAAAAACACTATGAAACAAAGTGAAAATGAAAAAGAAAAATGCTCTCTCATTAGATAAAATAAGGATTACACAAGAGAAATTAAAAATATAAGGCAGGCTTTCCAATATCTGAGGTAATGGTAACCATATAAATGTCCCATCATATCTTTTAAAAACTACACAGATCACCGGGCAGTGGTGGCGCACGCCTTTAATCCTAGCACTCAGGAGGCAGAGCCAGGTGGATCTCTGAGAGTTCAGGCCAGTCTGGGCTACAAAGCAAGTCCCAATGAAATGTTTTCCTTTGTAAGAGTTGCCATGGTCATGGTGTCTCAGCAATAGAAATCCTAAGCAAGACAGGGTTTATTCAGCTTACACTTCCACAGCACTGTTCAAGTCAGGACAGGAACTCAAATAGGGCAGGATCCTGAGCCAGAAGCCAGAGTGCGAATTCCTGGCTTGCTTCCCCTGGCTTGCTTCGCCTGGTTTTCTATAGAATGAAGGACCATCAGCCCAGGGATAAGATCACCCACAATGGACTGGGCCCTCCCCGGAAAAATCACTAATTAAGAAAATGTACCTATGAATTCTGAGCTCAGGTTTTTTTATTTAAATTTTGTCGTATGCGTATGGATGTTTCTGGCATGTGTGTCTGTACGCCATGTGTGTGCAGTGCCCTTAGAGATCAGAAGGCATCAGATCCCCTAGAACTAGACTTACAGAGTGTAAGTTACGCTGTGGGCACTGGGAACTGAGCCTGCCATCCTCTGGAAGAGCAGCAAGCGCTCTTAACCATGGAGCCACCTTTCTACCCCCAGCACATGCTTTTGTAACTATAAACTATCATATGATCCCCAGTACTTTGCTCTGATCTCTAAAGCATAAGGACACGATGCTGCGGCATATTTTCAAAGCTTGCTCACCTTTGCTGAGGAAACAATCTGCTTGGCCTGGCGTCTGGACAGATGATCAATCGTCCTCACTAGCACTTCTGGATCGGCATTGGCTAAGTGCATTAAGCTTTTGTATCCTGCACTGTATAACTGTTTTGCTCGACCCTAAGGTATTAAAGAAAAATCAATACTGTGAGTATTTGGGATTATTAAAAAAAATCCTCCAGCCGGGCGGTGGTGGCGCACGCCTTTAATCCCAGCACTCGGGAGGCAGAGCCAGGCGGATCTCTGTGAGTTCGAGGCCAGCCTGGGCTACCAAGTGAGTTCCAGAAAAGGCGCAAAGCTACACAGAGAAACCCTGTCTCGAAAAACCAAAAAAAAAAAAAAAAAAAAAACCTCAAGCACCAGACAGGAGTAGATGAAGGTAACAATGAAAACATGCAGAGAGGACCCAGCAGAAGACTGCAGGATTTAAGGGTGTGTTTGGGAGTCGGAGCTGACTCGGGAGTTTTCCCACAGCGGAAGTCAGCGTGTGTGCTAAACCCAGGAACCGGAACCAGTTAGGCACTCCGGAGAGCAGCGCCTCATGTCTTCAAGTTCTAGCCCGGTCCCTTCAAACACAGCCCGGGAGCAGGAAGGTGGCCGTGCAGATGTGCTTCCTAAGCAGGATGAAGAACTGAAGACGGCAGAGGCAGAAGCTGCTGGTGGTAACAGAAGGCTGACAACCGGCCAGGACCCTTTCTCCCGGTCTTAGGGAGCGTGAATGCCTTCCTGACATCCACACACCACTGCGCCGGGTACCAACTGACAGAGGGTAACTCTACTCCGGTGGAGAGGGAGGAGGCGCTGTGGCTAAGAGGCAGGATATACATCCTTAGGGAAGAGCAGAGCCCAGCTTTTTATAACTGAGATCTCTCACTGTATTTGTTTCTCAATTAGCGACGGCTTTCTGGCAGGCCATCGCAGTATTTTATTTAAAAAGAAAAAAAAAGAATTCTGGGTGATCTGGTCTGGGATCAACTGAGTCTTATCTAGGAGGTCTGCAGGGGCGTCCCCCGGAGCAGGCGGCAGCCCAGATAGGAAGGGGTCTGGGGGAGGCAGGGTGCTCTGCCTGCCTTCTTTGCTCTCCACTGCGGGGGCATCTACCCCACTGCCGCCCCCGCCATCCCTCACCGATAAGAAACCCAGCTTCTTCGGCCTTCCACCCGAAGACGGCAGCTCTCCAGGAATCCCAGGCTTTCCAGACTGGGACTGCTGCGCATCAGTCTCCAGTGTGAAGACTTCCACCGGGGGACTACCCAGCAATGTTAGCCGATCCACCATATTGATTCTATCAGTTCTGTTCCTCTACTGAACCCGGAGCAATGAGACTCTTTCTATTACCCATTCTGCAGTAACACTTCAGAAAATGGTAAAAACCTAATTTTCTATTAGCAGAAATAACCTGAGCTGGGGAACCAGGAAAAGGCTGACCTCTAGGACCCCGGTCACTTCCATGAGCGGGATTAGCTCCGCCTTCGCGCAGTACGTCAGTTTCTTGGTAAGTTCTACGAACAGGGCTCTGTAAACCCAAAATTCCTCCAGCTCCTGAGAAAACAAAGATATATCAAATGCTAAGTAAGTTACCTCTAAGTTTTTTCTGAAGTTTGGGTGTAGCGAGGGGTGAGGATGATCCCAAGCACAATTACCATGAGGTAGGCACCTTGGGAGCTTCATGAACTCGTTTTTGGAGGAGGAAAAAGATTGAAAATAAAAAACAAGTTATTTCATATCAAAATTACAGGAAGTGGATGTACAGCTTTGTTTGTGAAGTGACTACAGTTTTTATGTCTGGGAATTATCCCAGAGACAAAGTATTAAATAAGGAAAGATCCAAATGCAATGTAATATTCAATGGAACATTTTCTAAGTTAATAAAAACAGGAAACATGAATCAAGAGCATTCAACATGGCGTGGAGGCTATCATATCACCTTATCTTTTAAAGATATATTCTTCAGGACTGGGGAGCTGGCTCTGAGTGAGAGACCCTCTCTCAAAACAACATGGAGAAACAACTGAGGAAGATACCTCTGATGTTGACCTCTGACCTCCACATGCAATTGTGGAAAGTGCACACACATGCACCCACACACGCGTACATGCCCATGCACGCACACACAGTGTGTACCCACACCACCCCCGACTCCCGCGGTTGAGGTTGAGATGTTCAGTTTAATATACACTGCAAACACATACACTAAACATGTGTGAAATGTTCATTTGTGAAGGTCCCTTTCTAGGCTTTGGGTATCACCATAAGAACAGGTAATGTCACCCTGCCGTCACCGAGAAAGCAACCGCTGCACTAACAGAGCTGAGTGAAAGATGCTGTAGACCAACCAGACAGCCAGTGCTGAGCTGCCCTGGTGTGGGCCTTCCTGCTACACGGGAGAAACTGCACAAGTTTTCACTATTAGTTCACAGTAGTTAAAAACCATCTTCACTCATACAGCCGCCATACTATGTTACACCGTTTACACAGAGCTAGAGATTCTAAAACATACACTAACCATCCTTCATTAGCACATATGGTACAATTAATTATACACATGCATGGACTACAGAGCTTTAAGATAGGAAAGAGAGGGGGGCTGGAGAAATGGCTTAGAGGTTAAAAGCACCGACTGCTCTTCCAGAGGTCCTGAGTTCAATTCCCAGCAACCACATGGTGGCTCACAACCATCTGTAATAATAAGGTCTGGTGCCCTCTTCTGGTCATACATGCTGTATACACAATAAATAAGTAAAATAAATTAAAAAAAAAAAGATAGGAAAGAGAGAAAACAAATTAAAACCTGGCAAAAACAGCTTGTATGATATGTCAATTAAAAATTATTTAGGTAGCTAAGTCTGGTAAGATTTGCTGTGCTATTTAAGGAAATTCTACAGTTTTCTAGTTTTAGGCTAATCTACTTCAAATGCATATATAAATAAAGTTCACACACACACACACACACACACACACACACACACACACACACACACACATAAAACCCCTGTATTTGATGTAGACCCCTAGCCTGCCTGCCAGACACTAGAAGCAAATGTGCACATCACTGTGGCTGTCCAGAAAACATGGTACAGGGTAATCACACAGCAGCCGATGGACTCGGGGAACTTACCAAACCGCCCATCACTCATGAGTCACACACAGAAGCCACAGGTTCTAACGGACAGCCTGGCACTAGCGGTGGTCCTGGGACCAGGCTAACTCTGCACCTTCCACTGACTTAAGCATTTTAGTTGATCCAGTAATGTCTGCGTCATTTCCAGAAGCTCACACACAGTAATCTCGTAACCAGGCAGAAACAAAGAAACGCTTGAGATAAATCCGCACGCTTTGAACTAACACAGTAACTCAGCAGAGAGGAAAGCCTGACAACAGTTTTACGATTTTAATAACAGCTCAAATGAGAGAGCAGCAGTACACATCGCACACTTAACTGAATTACCTCACAGAAATGTAACACACAGGATGAGAACGAGGCAGCCCCCGTGAGCAGATTTTGTATGTATCCTCGGGGCATATTAAATTTCTCAGACACGCTCCAAACGTTGGTCTCTTTCAGCAGGGAATAAAGGACAAAAGACAGATAGAGCCTGTTGACAATGTTCTTGTCCACCTTCTGGAAAGACACAATCAAATAAACTTAGTTGGGAATGGGCAAAAGGTCAAGTGAATGAGACTATCCTGCAGGTCAGCAAGGAAGGAATGACTTCACAAAAGCAGCGTGCACTTCACATCAGCTCTCCCGTTTTTCTAGTCATAAGGAGATGGGGTAAAGTGGTTTCCGGTGTAAACTACACTCCCTTCTGCAGGGGGGCATGGACTGAAATGCTCAAGTTCTGGCACCTGCAACTGCCGAGCTGGGAAGAGGACCTTTGCAGATACGTTAGTTCAGGACTTGTAAATGACGCCATCCAGGACTCACCATGGGCCCTGAACTCGCTGACTGGAACCCGCATAAATGAGGAGAGGACAAGGAGACACAGAAGTCCATGAAAACAAGGCTCAGGTCAGAGATGTGCCTGTGAGCCAAGAAGCCAAGGAGCTGCCTCGCCAAGCCACACGAGAGCATGAGAACTCTTGCAGCGTACCCAGGAAGCCAGTGTTGCCCTGACCTCAGATCCAGCCTCCTGAGCTCGAGCAACCGAGCCAGGGCCTCACGTATCCAAGGGAGTGCTCTGTCACTGAGCTGAAGCCCCGGCTGGTTTCTGTTGTTCACGTCACCGTTGGCAGTGGTTGTTTACAGTGCCACTAGAAAATGGACATGGGAGGGAAGCAGGCGTGTGGGAGGCACGGAGGTCCCCGTGCTCACAGAGAGGCACCAGGGAACCAGGAATGTTACACACACAGGGCTGTCTCGTCAAGGACAGACAACCTGTTCTGTGTGTATAACGTGTTTCACTCACAGAAGGCTGGGGGCAGATGTGCTTGGCAGCCTGGTGACTTTGTGCTTATGGCGAGCTTTTTTCTCAATCTATAGGACCCATCTTTATGGAAGATGTCACATGTACATCTTTGTACATGGAGAGCTTTGATGTAGCCATGTTGTGCACACAGGATTGAGTTGTCACTAGGAACATTTTCACCACATTGTGATGTACTTCATTAAATATGTCTAAAATAAACCACTCGGGGCCAGACTCTCAAAGTTTGAACCAACACTGACTATGGAGTCACGAACTAGCTTCTTGCCTCCTGGGGATCAGTACTCTGCTGGAAGGCAGAAAGACCACCACATTGACTGTGCCCTTTGTAAACTGCATTTGCGTGTGAATGGAAGCTGGACAAGCACATGTAGCTGAGTAGTAAACTCGTCTGTACTATAAACTGCAAGGAAATATGCTATGGCTCAGTGTCCCAACACAGAAACAGAGAGACCAGAAAAGGCTTCCTGGGGCTGCAAGTTTCTCTTCTGTGATTCTGCTTTTACCAGTGGCGTCCAGGATCTTGTTTTCTGTGCAGAGACTCTCATCACTAGTATCAAGTTAAACAATTTCGTAGATGGACTTGAAAGAGAAAGAGTAGTTATAAACTACAACATTAGCTGGGCATGATAGTGTACCTACAATCCCAGCACCTGGAGCCTTGGTAGGCAGGTCAAGACCTGAGTTACATAGCAAGTCCCTGTCTGAAAAGAAAAACAGAAATAGGATACAGAAAAGAATCTTGAGATAAATGCTAGGTATCAGTGGATTTGAGTTACAGATTCAGCGTGCATATAATGGACCATCCTTTAAAAACCATTAAGCTGAAAAAGTATATTGAATACTGGGTAGGCAAAAAGAGCTTTTTAATTTGCCATTTTTAATGTGCTTTTACCATTAACTATAAATTGAGTTAATGGAGTTTTTGCTTGGAATGTAATTCCAGAGCCAGGAAAAATGACAGAATTATTAAATGGCCGGATGGATGCTCTAATGATAATTTCAAGCGGTTGCAAGAAATGTCAATAACAAGGGGCGGGGCCGTGAGACGGCTCAGTGGGCGGGGCGGTGAGAGGGCTCAGTGGGCGGGGCCGTGAGACGGCCCAGTGGGCGGGGGCTGGTGAAGTACTGGCTGTGCACCTGAGCTTGGTTGCTGGGACCCACATAAAAGAGAGAGAGGAACCACACCACGGAGTTGTTCCCAGACGGCCACATGAGTGCTGTGGCATGAATGCACACGCACACGCACACGCACACCCTCACACGTTAAGAGAGAACAAAGTTTTAAAGGAGTAGGTGTGGGGTGGAGTTTTTCTTTTCTCAAATGGTATTTATTTGTGTGTGTGACTATGAGTGTGTGTACATGTGTGCATGTGTGCCAGGGGGCCCACGAGGAAGTCGGGTCAACTTTTGGAAGTGGTTCTCTCTCCCACTTGTGGAGGCTCCGAGGCTCTTGTCTCTGGCACGCTGTGTGGTCTAGGCTAACTCAGGCTTTCAGGGACCCTGAGGATCAGACTCAGGCTGCGAGGCCTGTGCGGCAAGCGCATTTTCCATTTCCACTGGGCTGTTTGCCTACCTCACTTTTTCTTTTTTAATGTGAAAAAATAAATTACGTTTTAAGTAAATACTACTTTTTGTTTGTTTTGTTTTTGAGACACGGTTTTTCTGTAGCCTTTGGCTGTCCTGGAACTCGATCTGTAGACCTGGCTGGCTTCGAACTCACAGAGATCTACCTGCCTGTGCTTCTCGAGTGTTGAGATTAAAGGCGTGCGCCACTCCTCCCCGATTAATACCATTATTTTTTAGAATCTGAAATAGTTGTATGTTTAAACTATTAAGCTAGTAAGTATTTAATTATCACAAAACAAACATTGACTATATTATATTAAAATGTACCACAGTTAAATTCTAGATGCAAATTTTAAAAGATGCCTTATTCTAAGGAGATTTTGTATGTAGTATTATTTAGTAATTAGCCCCAATTTTTTAGTATGATTTTGATTTTACTTTACATTGTAGAGGTTAATATAAAAGTTTAAGAAATATTTGTATTCAACATTTTGAAAATCTACGCATAGTGTCAATTCTAAAGTAAAAGACCATATCTGAACATTGTAAAGTCTTTTTTTTTTTTCTGTTTGTTTTTTTAAGACACAGTTTCTTTGTGTAACAGCCCTGGCTGTCCTCAAACTCACTCTGTAGACCAGGCTGGCTTCGAACTCACAGAGATCTGAAGATCTCACATTCACACTCGTCTGCCTCCAGGGTGCTGGGTTAAAGGCGTGCACCACCACCGCCTGGCTTGTGAAGCCTTCATTTCAGGCTACTGAACTGCATGGGACAGCTGCAGCATTCGGTACAGATCAGAGGAAAAGCCATCGTCAATATTTACACTAAAATTAGAGCTGTTTACAGAGACTTAAATATATGTAGGAAATGGTAGGGAAGACAACTAAGTTTGAGGAGAAATTGGAATAACAATGAAAATTGTAAAAGCACACAGTGTGCTGAGTGGAAAATGATACTGGCCTAAGGGAACTGATGATTACCAAAGAGTTACTTGGTAGACATTAGCCTGAGCTTTATTTTGTCCCAAGACTTGAGGATTATACTATCTGCTTTATAATTAACATATGCTTAATTACATCAAACTATCAGCATCTACTGGTATGGTCTACATTTGTTTTCTTTTTTACTAGAGTACATTTGTTATACGAAATCCCATTATGACATGTTCATATGGATATCAAGAACCATGATCATAACTCCACTTTGTTATACGAAATCCCATCATGACATGTTCATATGGATATCAAGAACCATGATCATAACTCCACTCCTTTCTCTTGTCACGTTAACTGAACCTTAAAACAGTAAAACGTAAGATACAGCACAAAAGAATCTTAGATTATCCACTTCAATCTTCCAAAATGCTTTATATACTGCAAGGATTAAGTTGGGATCTTTTAGGGTTTTTTTTTTTTTTTTTTTTTTTTTGGAGACAAGGTCTCACTATGTAGACCAGGTTGGCCTTGAACTCACAGAAATCTGCCTGTCTTGAGAGAGTATTTTGAGCTTTTTGAGACCAATAAACACCACCACCACCACCACCATCCAGATCCTCCTGTGCAGAATTTGTAAAATCAAGTAGGATAGTGCATATAAAGCTTCTGGAAAACAACTTTATATTGGTTTCTTTAGGGGCTGGAAGCTGAGTGGCAGAATACTCACCTAGTCCACACAAGTATCTGGGTTTCATCAGCACTACACACACACACACACACACACACACACACACACGCATGTGTGTGCGCTACTTATATACACCTATATGCATAATATATATTATAAAACATTCATTTCAAATTGAACTTACATACACAGTTATATGATATTGTGCAAATATTTTATAATATAAGCCTAACAGATTAATAACTTTTTTTTAAAGACAAGGTCTAACTGTGTAGCTCTGGCTAGCCTGGACTACATTCTGTAGACCAGACTGGCTTTGAATTCAGAGATCTGCCTGCCTCAGCCTCCCAAGTGCTGAGGAACAAAAAGATCAGGCCAGTAAAGGAGATGATGACATACTAATTCTGTTGGGTGGATGCAGTTCATTATTTAGAAGACAGCGACACTCACCTTCCTGATGGCCTGCCCCGATGCCTTCTTCCCAATGAAGCTTTCAGAGACTCCAAGAAGAGCAGCCACATTTTGCTCTGCTGGACTGAGCTGACTGAACTACATGGAAAAGGAATAAACACATGGAAAAATAAAACCGTAGCTCTAAGTCTGTCATTTGAGCCAAATCCAGTATTAATTCTGAAGTCACATTTTCATAATTGTAATGGACAAGAAAAAAATCCATGACATTTATTTACAAATATTACAGGTTTTAAAAATATAGGATCAGAAGGTAACATACTTTATAGAATTATCAACATAGGCAAAATACTATTTCATCAACACCAGACTGTGCATATGATGATGGTCCCATAAAATTACATGGCCTAGAGATGTCCCAGCTGTCTTGGTGTGTAAGCACACTTGGTCTTACTGCATTCCTCAGACCACACCCATCACAGATGACTGTGCATGAAGACATGGTCACATTTATGGACTGTGATTATGTTTAATATTAGCGTGAGCTCCAAGAGGAAGGAGACAAGAAGGAAGGGTTTGAAAGTAGCTGCGCCATACAGCACCACTTCAAAAACTTACGTGATGACTAAAAATGATACTTAAAGCTGTAGACGGGGGTTGGCAGGGTGAGTTGGGGGTGCAGTTCCAAGGTAGAATACACACTTACATACAGGCTTTGGGTTCAGTCTTTAAAACCATGGGGGTTGGGAGGGAGGCAGCCACCATTTTTGCCTGCTGTAATCCTGTGTGTTCATTCAGCCAGCCTGTTCCCAGAAAAAAATCCTAGTACCTTACTTTACCAACTGGTTTTCTTACACACAGGGCCAGCTCTCCAGTGTCACTGGCTAGAAAATAAATACTCTTTGTGAGGCTGGGAGACACGTTAGTAAGTTCCTGCTGCACAAGCTGCAGGACCTGAGCTCAACCCCCAGACCCCAGATAAGAAGCCAGCGTGGTGGCCCTTGGAGCTCATTTGCCAGTCAGCCTGGACTAAGTGGTGAGCTCCAGGTCCCGGTGGGAGATCCTGTCTCAAAACAAAACAAACAAGGTGGATGGCTCCTGAAGATGACACCTGAGGTTGACCTCTGACTCTACACGAATGCACAAACATGCACACCTCCTGAACACACACATACACACCAATACATATTTAAATGAACCTGAAAGGCATATATATGTGTGTGTGCACGAATGACATAATAAGACCCATAGTGTTGTGCAATTAATATACAGTAGTCTAAATGGAGAAGAGAGAGAAGCTCTGAGAGATGAAAGGCCCAGTTCCAAACGCTTCACCAGAGAAGAGGCGGCAGCTAATCACGGACAAAAGTCCAAGGCAGTCAGAGCCGAGAAGCCCTTTCTCACCTGCCTGAAGTACACCATCCAGTCAGGCTCGGTCTGGGCAACGAGGTCGTAGGGGGTTGTTAGGTAGACCAGATGGAGAAGGCTTTCCAGTACAAGTCCTTCAAGCCCTTTCTTCAAGTCTCTATACAGAGTGTCACAATAGGCCAGATCAATGGCCCCTAAAGAAACACAAACACAAACTCAGGAGGTGACTGGACCTGCTCTCAGCCAGGGCTGTTGTGTCTGCTTGTCCAGCACTCAGACGGCAGACTCGGACAGACAGTGGGGCTGGGGGAAGATCAACCACATCTACCCAGCAGGCTGAGGCCAGACTGCCTCGCGTGAGGCCCAGCACCAAAAGCCAGTTTAATTAGTGTGAATTTGAACAAATATTTTCAACCTCTCAGAGTTTCAGCTTCCTCAATTTTAGAGACAATAAAGCATAACTGAATCATAAGTGAGAAAACTACATTGAAGGTTCGGAGTAATTTCTACATAAATAACATGGATGTACATGGAATATACAAAGTCATCTACGATATTAGTCTGGTTGTGCTGTGTATTATAATGAAATAAAAACGAATACTTCGAGAGATTGAAAATAAACAAATACAAAGTCTTGTTATTCTTGTTTGCTGAGGGCCTCAGCTAGGGTCTCTTGTTCGAGAGTTCAGGTCCTAAACTAAATCTGTGTATTAGTTAACTAACTTTACCAGAAACTTCAAATTCTCTTTTTTATAATGGGTTCAAAGGTTATTTTAATAGTATGTATCAATTTTTAGACAGTTCTGATATTACTACTACTCTATTTTTGGTAATCTTGCAAAAAAATTTCAATGTGTATTCAAACTAAATTGAGATACCCACTTTATAAGCCATGTGGCTGTTTATAATTAGGAAAATCATACATAATGCAAGTGTTTATAAATAAAAGATGATTAAACAATTTATGTTACAGCCCTATTATGGATACTACAGTATAAAAGGAAAGTGGGCCTGGGCTTAGCACAGGCCCAATATAATCTCAGCTACTTGGAGGCTGAGGCAGGAGGATAACAAGTTCAAGGGCTACCTGGGCTACAGTTGACCAGCTAGCCTGGACTACATTTGACCAGCTAGCCTGGTCAACTTAGTGAAACCCAGTTTCAGAATTAAAAGAGCAAGCTGGGAATGTAGCTCAGTGGCTGCAGTGTGCCTGCCTGACGTGTGTGATGCAGCCTCGGGTTCACTGTGCTTTACACACACAGTTCCATTCATAGGTGAACAAGGTACATATAGACACATATGTATCTATGTTGAAAAACAGTCAGGTGCCACCTGCCAGGGACACACTGCCCCTGTGTAAACACGGAAGAGATGGCTAACACCACCCCTAAGTGACAGGATCCTTTTGGACCACTGTGGTGAGTGCGGCCAGTGTTGCCTGACATGTGATGTGGTGGGTGAATGTGTTCGGAAGGGTCCACACTGAACTGGGAGCAGAGGGAATTCCTGACGAGTGGGAATGGGACAGGAGTGTGGGACTTCTGAGATAGTTTTCCTTTGTGTGTGTACATGTGTGCCAGAGGATGGAGGCCAGAGGATGGAGTACGGTTCTTCAGTCATGCTCCACCTTACTTTAAGACAGACTCTCTCACTGAGCCAAGAGCTCACTGACTTGGCTGGGCCAGTTTGCCAGGAAGCTCCAAGGACCCGCCTGCCTCCGCCTCCCTTCTGCTGTGGCTGCAGACCCACCCTGCCACGCCTGGCTGCTGATGTGGGTGCTGGGATCTGAACCATCTCCCTAACCCCAGATCTTTTTTTTTTTTTTTTGGTTTTTTGAGACAGGGTTTCTCTGTGTAGCTTTGCACCTTTCCTGGATCTCTCTCTGTAGACCAGGCTGGCCTCAAACTCACAGAGATCCGCCTGGCTCTGCCTCCCGAGTGCTGGGATTAAAGTGGCGCACGCCTTTAATCCCAGATCTTTATGTTTTAATGAGCAGACATGGATTATTTTTCAGTAAGTAAATTACAATATACTCATTAAGAAATAAATTCTTTGTTTAGATGTAATCTATATATTATGCACAAAGAAAGTTCCAGAACAATAGAAATAGAAATTACTTATTAAAAACTTGTTTTTAAGTAATTATTTAAAAACAAAAACAAACAAACAAAGAAGAGTGGTGGTGGTGGTGGCACACCTTTAATCCCAGGCAGGTGGATCTGTGAGTTCGAGGCCAGCCTGGTCTACAGAGTGAGTTCCAGCACAGCCAGGACTACACAGAAAAACCCTGTCTCAAAAAAACAACAACCACCACAAACAAAACCTTAAAGCTGTTTATAGCATGTTCTGAGAATTGAAGAAAAACACCCAGAAAGGTGCTATTCCTGGCAGGACTTAAGCTGTGTGTTGCTGAGGGAGGGAGTGGGAGGGAGGCATGGCCATCTCCCTCTCCATACGCTTGTGCAATTACTTACAATTCAAACTATTTTTCCAACTTCTGAAAGCTGAAGTAGCTTGTGAGATTAATACTTCTAATATGAAATCACAAATACAATTTAAAGAAAGAAAATCACTATTTCTATTGTTTCCAATGTATTTCCTTAGAAAATACTGAGATTTAGCTAAACTTACCCTTCAAAGCAGCTTGGCCCAGCCTTGTAATACGAAAAGGACACTGGAACTCCTCAGAGGCACCGCGGCTGTCTCTGTGTAGAAGACCTTTCTCCGTCAGGCAGCCGAGTGACTCGACAGTTATTTCCCAGAGGCTTTTCTCTTTCAATAAAATCTTCTGCTGAACACCGAAAAATGTACCATTCATAAACTGATATATGTCACCAAGACTTGTTGCGATCTGAAAGAATTCAGGACATAACTGGAAAATTTTCCTTAGTTCAAGAACGAGATTACTCACTTTCATATCTTAAAGCTATGTGAAGAAAATATCAGCACAAAATCTACACAATTAAAAATTAACAAGAAAAACAACTGAAGGGAAAAGACATCATCATGTTGGTACTTTTTATGCACATTTTCATTAAAATGCTTTAAAAAGATTATTATTATTATTATTATTATTATTATTATTATTATTATTATTATATGTTTTGCTTTGTTTTGAGACAGGGTTTCTCTGCATATACCCCTGGCTATCCTGGATCTCACTCTGTAGACCAGGCTGGCCTCGAACTCACCGAGATCCACCTGCTTCTGCTTCCCAAGAGCTGGGATTAAAGGTGTGCGCCACCACACCTGGCTCCTATTATTTTTAGTTGGCTGTCTGTGTGTGTGGTGAGGTGTGTGCACATCAGTGCAGGTGCCTGTGTGTGTGTGGTAAGGTGTGTGCACATCAGTGCAGGTGCCTGTGTGTGTGATGAGGTGTGTGCACATCAGTGCAGGTGCCTGTGTGTGTGGTAAGGTGTGTGCACATCAGTGCAGGTGCCTGTGTGTGTGATGAGGTGTGTGCACATCAGTGCAGGTGCAGAGGCGTTGGATCCCTGGAGCTGGAGTTACAGGTGCCTATCAATCACCCGATGTGGGTGCTGGGAACTGAACTTGCGTCCTCTGCAACAACAGTACTGGTCTTAACGTCTGAGCCCCCCCAGCCCCCAAGTGCTGTTCAGTTTTTATACTACCCCCAAAGCTGTGCTGTTTGGCCTCCCCAGCCAGTCCCCCCAGTTCCACGCAGACTCCTTTGGAATCCTCTCTCCATCCACTTCTAGCTCCCATGGAAGCATCCTTTAGGTCTAAGAACTGCATTAAAAAGGAAACATGGAAACACAGCTAAAAGAATCCCCATGACAGCGTCAGGCAGCCTTTGCCCAAGGGGTCACCGTCCTCCTTCCGCCTTTCTCTCCCCTGGGTTCCATTCCTTTCCCCTCCTCCCCCGTGGTCCTTTACAACTTACAACAGCGATCCTAACATCCTGCACTTGCTATTCAGATGTAAAACTCACTCTGAATTAGAATCCACTTTTATTAGCCAATTTCACCAAAATCAGCATATTAAAATATGATCGATCAATAGTACACTCTTACAATTCTGATGATACTTCAATGGGGATATTTAAATAATCATTTTATATTAAACCAATATAAGGGATAATAAAAATCTTATGGGGCATTCATTTTTCGATTGCTCCTCTCTTTCCTCTTATTAACAATCATTTGTAATATTCAATCAAGCTCAAATGCACTTAAAAGATATTCTAGAACTGATACTCAGTTTGTGGATCACTAATGTACTTAAGCTTCTGTGGTGGTTAAGATGCTCCTCATGGTCTCAGGAGTTTGAATGCTTGGTCTTCAGTTGCTGCTTGGGCGGGACCTTGCTGGAGGAGTATACCACCAGGGGTGGGCTTCGATGGTTTAATATGCCACACTCCATTCCCATTCAGAGCCCTGTTTTCTGCTTGTAGTTTGAGATGTGAGCTTGCAGCTTCCAGCTGGACGACAGGTCTGCCACCTGCTGGATCCTATTCCCACCATTATGGACCCTAACCCTCTGGAACCATAAGCCCAAATGAACTCTTTCTTCGACAAGTTGTCTTGGTCGTGGTTTTTATCTCAGTAATAGAAATAACTAAGTTCCCATGCTGCTTCTCTCCTGACCATCACAGTTGATGCGGTAGAAGGCTGGGTAGAGCAGGTGCAAGGGGAGTCTCTGCCTGACTCACCTACCTGTCTTCACGTCATCTTCCCACTCCTCTCTGGGAAGCCTGGCCACGATTTCAACCTGGGCCAGCCTCTGTCTACCTTTGGACTACTCCAAAGTTAAGTCCGTTAAAGCATTTATTGAGTGCTAACCACATACCAAGTTGGTGTAAGGCACTGGAACGCAACGGTCGCAAATAGAAACGTGAGCCCCGCCTTTTCAGGGCTTTAGAGCAGGGGGATGTTATTAGTCAAAAAAAAACAGTAACAAAACACGACCTCAAACTGAAACATGACCTCAAACTGATCCGTGCTGTTAAAGGATCAGAATGCAGTTCTGCAAAGGAAATAACAGACTGACTGAGAGGTGTAGGGAGGCATCCCCAAGGAA
Organism: Peromyscus maniculatus bairdii; assembly: GCF_049852395.1. NCBI lineage: Eukaryota > Metazoa > Chordata > Mammalia > Rodentia > Cricetidae > Peromyscus > Peromyscus maniculatus. The sequence continues at coordinate 93,374,294 of NC_134861.1, forward strand.
GATGGGCAAGCAGCACATTCAGGGAGCATTAAGGTCTTAGTGCACCTTACCTTAGAGAAGTGTAAACAAAAGCCAGGGTTTCTAGAATGGAGAGCAAAAACCATGCAAGAGACCACACTGGAGAGACAAGCTGAGGCCACATTAGCCAGGCACCAGGAGGAGAAATCTTGGTTAATATTCTTTTCCTTTGGGTTTCTGTTTTATTTTTAAGACAGGGTCTCATGTAGCCCAGCTGGTCTTCAACTCCTGATTTGTCTGCCTCCACTTCCTAGGGGCTGGGACTACAGGTATATGACCACTATCCCAGGTTTTGGGTTAATTTTTTGTTTTTTAAAGACTGAGTTCTACTGTGTAGACTTAGCTGGCCGGGAACTCACAAAGGTCTTCTTACCTCCGTCTCCCAAGTGCTGGGATTAGAGATGTCGTGGAACATGCCTGGGTTCAATTTTTAGAGCAACAGGAAACTACTAACAAAGTGGAAGTGGAAAGAGAGACATATGCACTTCTATTTTGTAACTACTCCATGTGAAGCATCACTTGCAGGGGATGTGGCAGGCCAGGCAGTGCATGCAGGGAGCCGTCAGAAGACAGGAAAGCGAGGATTCAGCAAGGGACCCAGGCATGCAGTGCAGGTCTACACTTGAGAGCAGCCTATTGCTCTTTGCTTCCAATTCAATGTTTGTAAAATAGAAATTATACTTAGCTCGAGGATTTGAGTCTTTAAGGTGTTTATCAGGGTATCTGAAACACGGCTGTGATAGATAGCCGGGCTCACTGAATCTCACGATGCAACTGTTCTGTTCCCTTCCTGGAGTTTCCTGCCCTTCCCGTCATCTGTGTCTCTTGGGATGCCCACTTCCATCCTCTGAGCCTTTGACCTCGGGCTGTACAAGTCACAAGTCTTGGCCGGTATCAGAGCCCTTGTTCTTACCAAGTCTCTATAACAACTGTTATGTACCTGATGGCATGCTCCTCTGCTACCCCGGTCAACACCAAAGGTTTGGGGCAACTTTTGCCTCTCAACAATCCACTCCAGTATCTTCAGCTTTCTGGAGATTTACAGCATCCAGCCTATTACCCACATCTCAGCCCTTCTCCAGTTACAGCATCCGGCCTATTACCCAGGTCACAGCCCTTCTCCAGAGTTACAGCATCCGGCCTATTACCCACATCACAGCCCTTCTCCACAGTTACAGCATCCGGCCTATTACCCACGTCACAGCCCTTCTCCAGAGTTACAGCATCCGGCCTATTACCCACATCACAGCCCTTCTCCACAGTTACAGCATCCGGCCTATTACCCACATCACAGGTCTTCTCCAGAGTTACAGCATCCGGCCTATTACCCACATCACAAGTCTTCTCCAGAGTTACAGCATCCGGCCTGCTAACTATTACCCAGGTCACAGCCCTTCTCCGGAGTCACGGCATCCGGCCTGCTGACTACTACCCATGTCACATTAAGCTTTCTTTTCTTGCCTTCTACTCTACCTAGGATGACTTATTGCCTCCTTCTATATCTAGTCAGGGTTTCTCTTTCAACCCCGATTGATGCTAATTCTCCTTCTTCCTTTAGACTTTCATGATGCTAAGTGGCCAGGTGACACTGTAATGACATTCATCTGCAAGGTACCAAACTTGTGGTATCTCTCTCAGTTATGCCTCACGCTTTTACTTCCATGTTCATAGTAATGAGGACAGGCTACATGACAAGCTAAGAACAGTGATTCTGCAGTAAGAAAACACGAATTCAAACTCTGGCTTTTACTACTTTGTGGCTAAATATACTTGGGCACAAGGGCTAAGTTTAGTTAATTCAAGAATAAATCTAAAAGAATAACCCTAAAAAATCTAATTCCTAATCTCATTATTTTTCATACTTGATAAAGACTGTACAAATCTCTAAGATGCTGTTTACACGTTAGTAAACCCATAACGTGAAAATGCACCTACTACACCTAGTCTACAGAGCCTCATAACTTGGTAACATTCTGCTCTGTAGAGCATCAGCTGCTGCCCTACATGTCTGCAGAGCTGGGGCTTGTAAAGCCGTCCAGCACGAGGTGACGGTATTGTACCACAGGGTGACAGGCACACTTCTGTCTTAGTGTGAGCAGAGGTGATGGGTTGTCATAGATGACCCACTGTTTCACAGCTTCCACAATACTGTCTCCTAGAAAATAACTTTTGGGAGGTATCAATTATTATCTGATTTCCTATATTTCCTCTAACTGAAGAACTAAAAAGACTCAAATTTAGATTATTTTTGAAAAACAATTCATTTATTTTTATTTTAAGTGCATTGGTGTTTGCCTGCATATATTTCTATGTGAGGGTGTTGGATCTCCTGGAAATGGAGTTACTGACAGTTGTGAGCTGTAATGTGGGTGGTGGGAACTGAATCCAGGTCCTCTGGAAGAGCAGCCAATGCTCTGAATTCACTGAGCCATCTCTCCAGTCCTCGATTTAGATTTTTTATGTCATAGATTGTTCTTTTTCACATTATATTAGAAGTTAATATTTTTTTATATTTTATAATTTGCCTGAATTTTTAAAACTCTCTGTCATCTCAGGTAATAGTTGTCATATTTAAGAAGACCTTTAAAAATACCTTCAAACCAATTAAAGACAGAAACAAACTCTGGATTCCCTTGGTGAATTCCTCAACAAGATGGCTGTAGCAGTTTTCCAGGGGTCCGTTTATCAGTTCCAGGACCTATAAAATAAAAGTTAAAGCAGTATTATGTTTTGTGTTGTTACTAATGCTCAACAATGTTCCACATAAAGGCCTTATACTTTGTACAGATCCTGGGAAGCCCCAGACTCCTCCAAAGTCAAAACAAAATCATATCACAAAAACTGAAAGAGCAAGAATTAACAGGTGTTCTATAAAATAAGAACAGAAAAATAGTTTTCATTGTCTGAAATCTATAAAAATATTTGAACCACTCTTTCCAAGTCTTAATCATACAGGAGGATATATCATTTAAGAAACAGTGGTAATTAGATTTTAAGAGATGATTTCATGTAAGGGGTAGGCCAATGACCAAGAAAGACAGACAGACAGACAGGGCAGTACAGAAGTCTGGGCAGATGGAGCACTACCTGTTGCTTGTCTTTTTCTTGCAGTAGAAGAATACTCTCGCCAACGGTGTCAATCCCAGCCCGGCCAGCCCTGCCAATCATCTGCTTATACTGATTCCTCTTCAAGAACTCTCGAGCCACATAGGGGGCTCTTAAGATGACTCTATGGACGGTATAAAATTAAAAATGATCCTCTATGTCAATAACACTACTTTTTAAACACAATTCCATTTTATCTACCTGTTATTAATGTAATAACATGTTAGCTTTAAATAAAACTCCATTTACAGCCGGGCGGTGGTGGCGCACGCCTTTAATCCCAGCACTCGGGAGGCAGAGCCAGGCGGATCTCTGTGAGTTCGAGGCCAGCCTGGGCTACCAAGTGAGCTCCAGGAAAGGCGCAAAGCTACACAGAGAAACCCTGTCTCGAAAAACAAAAAAAAAAAAAAAAAAAAAAAACTCCATTTACAGTACATCTTTGATGTCCTAGATTCTTGAGTCTATCTTCTGTAATTCTTACAAAATAGTTAACAATACCCTCCTTTTCTTTTCTTATGAGGGAATTAGCTGAAGTCCAGGAAGTGGCTTATCTTGAGCCACGAGGTGAGTAACGGCCACACCATCACTTGCACTCCAGCCTGGTAGTGGAGAGGCCGCTGAGCAGCCGACAGCAATGCTCTAAAGCGCTGACCGTTCACCTGGAACTGAAAGATCCAGCATGGACCACCACTGATGCTTCCAGTTTACGAACTGATGCTGTCTTTAACCCTAAGGCACTGCAGACTTCAACTGGGCTGAGTCTACGAAAACAGCAATTTCAGTCCTGCTCGGGTATAAACTAGTCTGCAGTCAGACTCTTCAAAGGGAACAGAAGAGTCTATCACTGCCTACAGATTACCACCTTCTGCATTTATAGATCTCAACACACTGTTTAATGCTTGAAGAAAACAAACAGAAAAGACGAAACGAGAACACACACAATAAACGACTAAATACAATAAATAAAAATAGGGAACAGTAAAGACTTTTGAAAAATTGTAAATAGTGTCCACAGAAAATCCCAGGGGGAATCACAGCCACAGACTGCTACAAGAAGTATAATACAAGAGAATTCTTGGAAATTTAAAATTCATTTAAATCTAAAGAAATAATGAATGAATATAACTAATAGAATAGTAAAAAACTAACTTTTTATATTCTGATAATTCCATACATGTATAAAACATATTGCTATTGTATCCATCCATTTCCACACCCTCTGATCCAATATAACTGGGGCTAACCTACTACTGCTGTGTCTTAAAAATATAGATTTGGGGGTGGTGGTACTGGGGTGATTTTGGGGTGGTAGTACTGGGGTGATCTGGGGTATAGTACTGGGGTGATTTTGCAGGGGTGGTACTGGGGTGATTTGGGGATGGTGGTACTGGAGTGATTGGGGGATGGTACTGGGGTGAATTGGGGGGGTGGTACTGGGGTGATTTGGGGGTGATGGTACTGGGGTGATTTGGGGGTGGTGACACTGGGGTGATTTGGGGAGGTGGTCCTAGGGTTTGAACATAGAGCTCTCTTGGTATTAGGCAGCACTCTGCTTCCCAGCCCACTAAGACACCTGGATTTTATAGGGAAGGTAAAACTGGAGAAGTATGCAAAGGAGAGCCGACAGCTCAAACCACACATCTTTGCCCCACTCAAGCCAAAGTCACGAGAGAAGACCATAGAGATGACGGAGGATGAAACGTCTACCAACAGTCCTACAACGAAGAAAACCATGGCGCTCACGAGGCAGCCCTCGTCAAGCCCTAACTGAAGACAGTAAGCTGGACTGTTGGGAATCACCATCAGGCTGCTTGGGTTCCAATCTTGGCTTTGAAACTCATTTACCTGATGGGACATTCACCTAGTTAATGACTTACTAGATTTTAATTCTATAAAATGTCGGTCATAAATTGTGAGGGTTGATACATAAATGCATGTTTAGCAGTTAGGTGCTGGGTGGGAGATGGCGATGTGGGAACAGGAGGGAATAACACACGACTATAATTAGTGTAATTAGACACCACGGGGAAAACTCAAGGGAAAGTCTAAATGCTGTTGGAGGGACAGCTCCATGGACAAAGGCACTTGCCTCCAAGGCTGACGACCTGAGCTCTATCCCCAGGACCCACACAGCGGAGGGAGAAGACAACCAGCTGCCTCCTGACTGGAGAAAGCTGCCCTCCAACCTCCACAGTCACACTGGGACACGCATGCTCTACGCCACAATATAAATAAATAAAATGAAGAAAGAAAAAACGCGTTGTTGAGGAGAAACCACAAACCACAGGGAAACCAGAAGCTGGCTCCACACTGAGCATGGCGCTGCTGCAGGCTTTAATCCCTGCACTTGGAGGCAGGGGCAGGGGGATTTCTGTGTGTTCAATGACAGATTTCCATAGCAAGTTACAGACCAGCCAGAGCTACACAGTGTGACCTGTGTCTAAACAGATAAGTTGATAAATATGAACACAGGGGTGACAGCACAATTAATGACTATGACACTGAGACTGTCCTACGTATGCCCAGCAGGAAAGCATGCTTTTGACATCCACAAAAATTTTGTGAAAATAAATTATTTGCTAGAAAAACCTATAGTCATGAATTATAAAGAGAAGTCAGTTATACAGTTTTATAAGTTTGGTAGTATGTGAAAAGGAAACTGAGGATCTGATTTTAAGAAGCTATTGAATTCAGGCTGGGCAGTGGTGGCAGAACTCAGAACTCAGGAGGCAGAGGCAGGAGCATCTCTGAGTTCCAGGCCAGCCTACTCTACAGAACGAGTTCCGGGACAGCCAGGGCTACACAGAGAAAGCCTGTCTCAAACAACAACAGAAGCTACTGCGTTCAGAGGCCTTTACTCAGCCCCTCCCCTGTGGATTGAACACCAGGCCTCATATATGTCAGGCAAGGCTCTAACCACTGCACTCCACCCCCAGACTGGCCTTCCAGATCAAGTCATGCCTCTCATCCCAGCACGAGGAAGGAGGCTGAGGCAGAAGGATTCTCTCCAGTTGGAGGCCTGGGCTACAGAGACCCTGCCTCACAAGATCAAAACAGAAACAGACAAACACATGAAAGGGAGGGGCACAAAAGGGAGGAGTCTGATATCAGGAAATCTACTTTGTCATTAAGATGTTAAAGGAAACAAACCAATCAACTCACTCGGCAGAGGAAAGCGGTTGATGAAGCTCACCTGCGTGCTGGGAGATTGACCCCAGCTGCCAGGGTGGATGTGCAGGTGAAAAGGCAGAGCACGCCCGTGGAGTAGGCCTCTTCCAGAAGCTTCCGTTCATCACTAGTTAGACCGCTGTGGTGATAGGCAACTCCGAAGGGGATGGTGCGCTTCAAGACAGGGCACACTTTACCACCGCCCACGTTCCTCAAGTTTTTAATCACTTCACATTTTTCCTTCTCTCTGTGGTTTAGATAATCCCTAGAAAAACAATCCATTAGATGTAAGAGCCTGGCACCAGAGAGATGGTTCAGCAGTTAAGGACACTGACTGTTCTTCCAGAGGACCCGGGTTCAGTTCCCAGCTCACAACCACTTGTAGCTCCAGTTCCAGGGGAGCCAGCACCTTTTTGTGACCTCTGAAGACATCAGGCGCACCCACAGTGTGTGCACGTGTGTGTGTGTGTGTGTGTGTGTGTGTGTGACCCATCCTCATAAAATAAATAAATCTTTAAAAGGAAGAAATGCGAGCCCCTGAATTACAGTTAGAAAGTGCTCACCATTTTTCTTTCACTACATCATGTTAACATCCCTTTTAGTTACGTATTGTTTTTATCAGTATAAGTACACAAAATGTTCTTTGTGTGTATTTTGTATGCATGTGCCTGTGTTCCTATTTGTGCACAGGGGTGTAGTGCTCCAGGGAGCCTCCTGTGTCTCCCCAGTATTGGATTACGGTGTGTGCCACCATGCCTGGCTGTCACAGGGATGCCAGGAATCCAAACTTGGGTTCTCTGACTGAGCCATCTCCCCAGCCCCATAAGAGGTTCTTTTAATTTTAATTCTTACTCCATTAACTATTAGAAACACTCTCCAAGTCTTTTTTCAGATCACAGAACCCTATGGAAACTTGATTAAAACTAAGGGAAAGTCAACTACTTATATAAACACATCACTTTAGATACAAATTCAGAAGCTTCATGGGCTTCCTGAATTTTTGTTCCTATACCTCCTATGAATCCATGGAATAGAGGCCAGGTTTAGACCCCTGCTCTGGATACTATGATTATTTCCTCTACAATATATGTCTTTATGGGAGATGGTTTGTCTTATTTTAAGGCAGAAATGTTCTGCTCTGAAAATGGAAACATACCGTACGGCAAAACAATGTCTGAACGATAACACTGTAGAAACCTCAATAATATCTTAAATTATTTTAAAAAATTGAGTGATTTTGTAAGAAAAATGATTAATTTCCTTACTTTTCTTAGTTTAAAAAAATTTAGTGTGTGTGTGTGTGTAAGAGAGAGAGAGAGCTAGAGAGAGAGAGAGAGAGAGAGAGAGAGAGAGAGAGAGAGAGAGAGAGAAAGAGAGAGAGAGAGAGAGAAAGAGAGAAACAGGTGTCTACAGATGCTGAATCCTCTTGGAGCTAGAATTACAGGCAGCTGTGAGTCTCCTGAAATGGGTGTTGGAAACAAAACTTGGGTCAGGTCCTCTGGGAGAACAGGAAGTGCTCTTAACCCCTGAGCCATCGTCTCTCCAGCCCAATGCACTGAGCTTTTTGTTTGTTTCTAGGTCATTATGTAGCCTGGCTGTCCTGGAACTCACTATGTAGACTAAGATGGACTCCAGCCCACAGAGGTCCCCTTGCCTCTGCCTTCTGAGTGCTGGGATTAAAGGCATGAGCTATCAAGCCTGGCTTTTTTTCCCCCTTAAATAATCAACACCATCACTGTAAAGGCAGACTGTCAATTACTGAAATTCAACTTCTTCACTGTACCCTAAATATTTTTATCACTGTACTATCCAGTAAATTTAATTCTAATTTAGACAGTTCATGCCAGTAGGGCTGAGAGGGAAGGTAGAGAATGGCAGATTAAAATCAGGTCAACAGTCTATGACTACCGAAATAGCCTCGGGTAAGACAAACGGGGTGTAAGAATTACAAAACCACACACAACAAGCAGGTGCGGGAAACACAGAACTATCAGCACTTACAGCTGCCTTACACTGTCTCTGGGGACACAGCAGAGCTTACATTAAAACAACTCAAACCCCAAACTAATACGTTTCCAGAATTCATAGGAAAGTGTATCTAGTGCCCACACAAGTTAAGAAAACAAAGACAGTGCTTATCAAAGAGAAAGTTCAGCTGCAGACGTGACCTGGCCTTGGAGAGATGACAGTGGTTACCCCAACCTCCATGTAGGAAAGCCCCCCTCCTGTGTGCAGCCCCCCTCGCAGCGTGCAGCACCCCCTCCTGTGTGCAGCCCTCCCTCGCTGTGTGCAGCCCTCCCTCGCTACACGCAGCCCCCCCTCGCTGTGTGCAGCCCCCCCTCGCTACACGCAGCCCCCCCTCGCTGTGTGCAGCCCTCCCTCGCTACACGCAGCCCTCCCTCGCTGTGTGCAGCCCTCCCTCGCTACACGCAGCCCCCCCTCGCTGAGTGCAGCCCCCCTCGCTGTGTGCAGCCCTCCCTCGCTACACGCAGCCCTCCCTCGCTGTGTGCAGCCCTCCCTCGCTACACGCAGCCCTCCCTCGCTGTGTGCAGCCCTCCCTCGCTACACGCAGCCCTCCCTCGCTGTGTGCAGCCCTCCCTCGCTACACGCAGCCCTCCCTCGCTGAGCGCAGCCCCCCCTCGCTGTGTGCAGCCCCCCCTCGCTGAGTGCAGCCCCCCTCGCTGTGTGCAGCCCCCCCTCGCTGAGCGCAGCCCCCCCTCGCTGTGTGCAGCCCCCCCTCACTGAGTGCAGCCCCCCTCGAAGCGCGCAGCCCCCCTCGCTGAGTGCAGCCTGCTGGGGCCCATTCCCAGACATGCAGAATGGTCTAAGATGGGCTGAGCCCTGGGTCAGTGCTCAGCCAGACCTTCAAATCTAAGCCTCTGTGGTGGTCACTCTCCTGTAACTGTGAAATAGTCTACTTTAATGTGAATTTCAGTTAAACTTTCTTTAAGGCCGATCCTCAGAACCTAATAAAACCATAATGCTCTGCTACGAAAATAGTGACCATCAACAGGTAGGGTGTATTATTCCCTCTGTAACTTATGAAAAACAGAACAGATACTTCAAAAAAGATCAACGTACTTGCTTAAAAATTTGCACAACATTTCTGCTACATTTTCACAGTTCTTCTTACTGGGACAAAAAACTAGGCACGAGTAGGTGGGGATAACTTCTGTCACCAAGGCTACCAAGTGATCGGGATCCATCCTTTTCAGGGCATCAGAATACTGCAAAACAAGGAGCCGGGCAGATTGCAACTGTAAAAGCTCATCAATTTTCCTGTGCAACTTTTAAACCTCTCCATATCTCATCATTAAAACAAAAGATGAGAGCGCTATAAAACATCAGCTGTTCAATTTTCCTCTTAGGTAATTCGTTAGAGATTTGGTTTGGGGGCACATTTAGTCTAAAAGGAGGATTAAACAACTAAGGATTAAGGAAGTGAAAGCAGTTCATGTTATTAATAACTCTGTTATATGCCCACCTCCACCAGAGCCGAACAAAAGCCCAGAGAGAGACGAGGACCAATGCCTCCAACAGTCTAAGAAGCGCATAAGTGACCACCTTTACTATTACTAATCAGATTCCTTAACACTTCCAGAAGTGAAAAAAAATAGCAATGAATTAGGACAATTTGTAACATTATGCAGGGACACAAAGGACATGAAATAAAAGCACAGTCATTTAAAATCTCCTTAGTTCCTTTTACTTTACTGAAAACTAAGATAAGGATTTAGACTACACCTCACAAAATTCTCAAGCTGTGATAAAATGCGTCCCTTTTAAATGCCCTTCAAGCCAGTCGTGAGCCGTCAGCGTGCAAACACGACCACCTCTACACACCAACGTGTCACTCACAGACTGCAAACTATTCTGTTGTTGCTGGGTGAGTGACTGATCGACCAGATGTGTCTCCAAATTTTCATGGTTCAGGAGCCAAGAAACATCTTACCGGCTCATTAGTCAGGTGCAAACAACCTAATAAGTACTTCCTCAAAATTCAGCAGTTATTGAATAAAAAGTATTCTAACTCTTAACTACCACAAGAGCTCACTAACAGGATGTATGCACAATGTGGTATTGTCTTTCAAGCTGGTGAGGGACTGCACACAGTCCTGTCCTACTGGTTTTCTTTTTTTTTTTTTTTTTTTTTTTTTTGGTTTTTCGAGACAGGGTTTCTCTGTGTAGCTTTGCGCCTTTCCTGGAGCTCACTTGGTAGCCCAGGCTGGCCTCGAACTCACAGAGATCCGCCTGGCTCTGCCTCCCGAGTGCTGGGATTAAAGGCGTGCGCCACCACCGCCCGGCCCTACTGGTTTTCACAGTATCGCATACAGCAACTCTAAAATACCCAGCTTCACAGACACACGCCCGAGGAAGAAGCCCGGTATGAGCGAATGCTCAAACTGGACCTAGGTGTAGCGCAGCAGTCGTGTGTGCCTTGTATGTGCAGGAGAGGCCCTGGCTTGATCGCCAGCCCTGCAAACAAAACAAGAGGAAACCAGGTGCACTCAAGCGGCAGCTGCCATCCATGACAAATCGAGTCCCTCCCCCTCCCCCATACACCCCCCCCAGACCCACGTGAACCTGCTGCAGTGCCCCGCACACCTGGGCACAAAGCAGGGAGCCGGGACTCAAGGGTTCCAAACCGCCATACCTTATAATTGAGGAGACGTGAGAAGGTCATGCCATCCGCAGCTCTGCTGTCCACCTCGTAGATTGTGTCGTTTACTTTCAGGTATTCTTTTAGTTCAACCTTGAATTAAATGGAAATACGTGCGATTCATATCAAATGTATAGTTTGAAATTTAATAATTTTTTTAACAAGGACACCTACACAAAGACCTCAGCTTTTCTAGGATCTGTAGACATGCTTCAACTTAAAAGTTCTGGCTTTGCCTCTTTTTTCCTTTACATAAAAGCAGGAATTAAGATTCTTGAAAAATTACTTTTGAATGAAATAGTACCCATTCCAAAGGAAACCAGATCCTTCTGTATTTGTTGTAAGAAGTTGGAATGAGGGGCTGGAGAGACGGCTCAGGGGTTAAGAGTTCTTGCTGCTCTCCCGGAGTTCAGTTCTCAGCACCCACAACAGCTCACAACCGCCTGTAACTCCTGCTCCAGGGGACCCGATGTCCTTTTCTGGTCTCCACAGGCACCACAAATACAAGGCTGAGTGCTGGGATTAAAGGTGTGTGCCACCACTGCCCAACTCCATCCCGCCTGCCACCCTTACTTCTAAGGTGAATACATACTAACCAGTACTGTGCGAACTTTGGGTACCTACTGGTCTGAACTGACTGGTGTAATACTCGGCTTGAAGGAACTCCTGGAGGTCCTCAACGTTGTTTAATGTTGCACTCATGCCAATAATCTGAGTTGTTTCTAAAAAATCAAAATGTTAAGAACAATGTGTCATTTATGTCCAAAGGAATTTTAGCAATACTTCAGTGCTATTCTGCCTGAGTGGTCCGGAAACAGAGCAGGGAGATGAGGGTACAAGCAGAGTGTCCTTTATCTGAATGTTTGAACCAGACATGCTTCAGATTTGGGATTTTTGTCAGATTCTGGAATATTTACATATACATAAAGAAGAATATTGAAGTGACTTAAGTCTAACCACATTATCCATTTATTTCATATATTCCTTTCACCCAAAGGTAACTTTTTATGCCACTTTTTTTTTCAATAAATCTTTTTTTTAGACTTATTTATTATATGTGTACAGTATCCTGCCTGCATGCCAGAAGAGGGCAGCAGATCTCACTACAGATGGTTGTGAGCCACCATGTGGGTGCTGGGAATTGAACTCAGGACCTCTGGAAGAGCAGCCAGTGCCCTTAACAGCTGAACCATCTCTCCAGCCCCCTTTTTATACCACTTTTAGTGTACCTGCATTTTGACTGTGCCCCATCAAATGAGGTCAATAAAATTTTCCATTTGTTGTGTTATAAGAGCATTCGAAAAGCTTTAGACCACCCTGGAGTTTTGATTTTCAGACCGCTAAACTGTATATTGTCACAGTAGAAATCCGATGCTCACAGAATGAGACCTTTCAGGCATCCCAAAAGGACACTTCATAAGACTTGTGAATAAAACAGTGGGCATAAACACTCTGTAGTACATCTGACAGCTGTAGAGGACACAAAGCTCAAAGAGCCCCAAACTCTTCAAAACAATACCAGAGTTTGATCATGTAGTGCTGGCTGGCCCAGAACTTTCACAACTTAAAAACTATTCTTGGGTGGGGGGGGGGGCGGGCAGAGGTGTTTCTCAGTATTTGAGTACACAATCAGCACAGATACACCAGACTCAATCCCTAGCACCCACCAATAAAAAACTCATGAGATGACATTTATCCATATATAAGAAAAGCATTGCAAATACCACATCAATAAATAGAGATGTTTAGAGTATTTCATGCATATGTAAGGACAACTGGATGTTGCAAAAGACTTCCTTAAAGTGATTACTCAAATATATTTTGCAGGTGTGGTGGTGCACACCCTTAATCTCAACACTCAGAAGGCAGAGGCAGGCTCCCTGTGACTTTGAGGCCGCCTGGTCTACACAGTAAGTTCCAGGCCAGCTAGAGCTACATAGTGAGGCCTTGTCTTTAAAAACACAAAAACAGAAAAGGTACATACTGTTCTCTTAAGAGGATGGTGCTGAGGGTAATGGGGGCAGCAGGCCTTACCAGTGTTGTGTGAAGCCCAGGGAAGGCATCACACATTTTCAAGGAACCCTCACAACCACCTCACCAGGCTAGCACCATTACAATCTCCATTTTACAGACAGAACTATGGAGGCTGATGATGTGACTGAACATGGAGTTGGAGCAAGCAGTTTGAAAGCAGGTCTGCTCCAAGCACCTTCGTAATTCTCACCCATCTATTCTTTCAACACAAATGTGGAAGCTGACAAGCTAGGGCATGAACCTCAAGTCCCTTGCTCTAGGCTATAGAACCCAGTGACAGAATCAAGTTGTTCTAAGTCAATACTTACTGCTGGTGTAGAGGACTTTGGCCAGGGTCATCTCCAGAATGGCACCACGGCCCCCTTCACCGATCATGTGCAACTGGGGGTAAAGAAGTCAACTTTCATACACTGTTTATATAAAACGGCTTTTTGTACAAAATGAATATGTACTGGATATTACAACTGTAGCACACACTTGGTGCTTGAGGTTAATGAAATTTGGGGCAGCATCCTGACACATTTGGGATTTGATAAGTACCATTATACAATGTCTCTGTATACCCACATTCACAGTTCAAGAAACATTTGCCAAATTTAAGGTTGTCTGGCATGGAACGTCTCTTGTGTTCTCTGCATATTAATTTAGTTACCGAGAGGATCCAAACCGTGGCTTGGGAAATGAGCACAGTATGCTAGTAAAATAAACATGATGTTGACCAACCTCATCAACGACAACCAGACCCAGCGTGCTGATCCTTCCGGCTTCGATCAAGGCGTTCACCAGGCTATGCCCTTTCTCAATAGTGGCGATATACAGCGATTTCTTTTCCCTCCTTTTAGTGGGAGGAAATCTTCCTTTGCTTCCAGCATATTCTTCAACAAAGAAACCAAGTTCTATACCAAAACTTGATAAACTGGAAATCTAGAGTCGCAGTTAAATAAACAAAAACACAAATAGGAGATGGCGTTAAAGTTCTCAGAGGGATTCCCTTAATGTAAAATGGTCCCCATCGGTGGGTGCAATCTAGGAACGCCTATCTAGGAACTGCTGCAAAAATAAGGTGATGATCTTTACAAAATAAACACAGGTAACTCTTAAATTATTATACGTGCATGGGCGTTCTGTCCATCGGTATCTGTGCTCTATGTGCACGCACTGCCAGAAGCCAAAGGGGGTGACGCATGCCCTGGGATGAGTTACAGATGTTGTGAGCCACCATGTGGGTGCTGGGAATTAAACCCAGGTCCTCGGCAAGAGTATCCAGGGCTTTTCACACTCTCTCCAGCCCTGATATGTATAACTTCTAAAGTATATAATGTGAAAATAAATTTTACCTATCTCCTTTTATATATATAAAAAAAACATCTAATTGACTCATTTATTCTGATAAGGTAATGAGTTAGTTTCTACTTGAAAAAGCAGGCTAAATATTGATGGAGCATTTAAGATATAGTTTAAACCACCAATTTAGTAGAAAAACTACATGCAATTACTATTTGAGAGTAACTAAGTGCCCTGTGCTACTTCTGTAATCCAAACAAATAATGACTCAGTTAACAATTACACATTCGTGCTGATTTTAGATCTTAAGACGTTCTATTAGAAAGCAGCAGCTGTTTGCATGCACACACCTTTTCTTGGACAATGGCCACATATGGAAGAATCATTAAGACATCTTTCTGTCGGCAGAGCAGTTCTTGTAGCATTAAAATCTCAGCCACAAGGGTTTTCCCACCACTCGTCGGCAAGGAATATATTAAATTTTTTCTTTCTTGCACAGAACTTAATGTTAAACAAGTATGCTGCCAGTCTGTAGAATTTAAAGAAAAACAGCAGAGATTATTTCCCCCTTCAGTATTCTCAGGAGCTTTTGTGAGAAGAAATCGGGGATCTCAGCGTGGCAGTCTTCATGAGGATCACTGTAATTCTTACAGGTGGTAAACGCCCCAATCCTGGATGTGCATAGCCAGGTCTCAGCTCAGCCCTTGTCAGCAGGTGGGCAACTGGCTCGCCCCTACAATCGTGACAGATACAGGTGTCGTTCCAGCAGAGCAGACAGCTGCCTGGGGACAAGGGGCCAATATGTACAGAGAAGGAGGTCTAAGGACCTGTGTTCATCCTAAAATCGTCCTATGTTCTACAAGATCATTTAGGCTTACCTCCCTCACCTACCTACCCAAGAGCCTCTCAGGTAGAAACTGAGGAAGAAAAGAAAGTACACAAGATGTTGCACTAGCCAGAAAAACCTTCAGTTAGCTCTCTTATGGACTTGATCTTTGAATGGTCCAAATACCATTTTAAATAAGGACTATTTAAATCATAAAAGGCTTCAGTTACTAACAGATACAACCAGGGTCTTCCCACCCCCAATTTAGTAAGAAATAATTGATGAAAGCAGAACATTACATGAAAACTAGTGCTCTGAAGAATTTAGAGGTTGAGGATGCAGTTCAGTTGGTAGAGCTCACCTAGCATGTATGAAGCCTAGGGTGATCCCCAGCACCCATAAAAGGGGTCTGGTGGCTCATGCCTGTAATCCTAGCACATGAGCAGTGGAGACAGGAAGATCAGAAGTTCAAGTTTATCCTCAACTACACAGCTAGCCTGCATTCCACGAGGCCCTGGATAAAATGATAATAATGGAAGTAAGTAATGTGAAAATGTACATCAACAATCTTCAAAATGCATACTAGTATTTTTTGTGAGTGGATGTTTAGCCTGCACACACACACACACACACACACAGGCGTGCACGCCTGTGCAATATATATATCCTGGTGCTGGGACTTGGACCTGGGTCCCCTGGAAGAGCAGTCAGTGAGTGTTCTTTACTGTTGAACCATCTTTTTATCATTAGAGGAACAGGCAAACAAAGTAATAATAAATAAATATATAATAAATAAATAAGAAGCTCAACTGTAATCTACAGGATGGGCCAAACAGGAAGGGAAAAAAATCCCAGTCATAAAACCCAGCGAGCACAGAGAGAAGTCGCCACTGGACAGTGTGTGAGAAAAGTGACGCAGCATCACAAAACGTAAGACCGCACGTTGACTTCATCAGCATTCTTCCAGGATTCTCCACCGACCCAGTAAGAGGGTGTGAACAGTCTGCACTGGATGTTCATTGCATCACTGTCTAACAAGTACTATGGGGTGGGGTGGGGTAAGCTAAATGAGTTATTCCAAGTACGTCATTCACAGCTTAAACATAGGAACTAGGCCCGCGAGATGGTTCAGTGGGCAAAGCCGTTTGTTGCCAAGCCTGACAACCCAAGTTTGACCCCAAGGACCCCCACAATGAAAGGAGAGGACCAAATCCCACAAGCTGTCCTCTGACCTCCAGACGCATGCCATGGCACACGTGTCTACATCAATACACATCCAAGTATACAAAACACACAAGTGGAAAAAAGTTAAAAACTATTTACACACCTGATATACGGTTTAAGAAAAACCCATCCCAAACTTAAAGGGCTTGAATGCATTGTTTCACGAATTAAAGTGAAGCAGAGTGCGGTGGTTCACATCTCTAACCCCTAGGAGGCAGGGCAGGCAGGCTGCAGTGGATTTGAGGTCAGCCTGGTCAAAACAGAGCTCCAAGACAGCCAGGGCTACACAGTGAGGCCTCACCTCAAGGCATTACAACAGTTATGACCGAATAACAGATACAAACAACCTTATTGTTTAGTGATTCTCAAGTACTTATAATGACTTTTTTTCTTTAAAAATATTTAGAAAATATTAAGCTGACGGGTTTGGCTTAGTAGCAGAGGGAGTGCTTAATGTGTAAGGCCTTAGGTTTGATCTCCAGGTCATAAATAAACCAAAATATTTAAAATGTACATAATGTACCTCAGATTGGTATCACCCACCAGTTATCAAACTACAGAAGTTTATACACAAACTTAACTATATTCATTTTACACACACGCACACACCATACATGATGTGCACACTTGCACTCACACACAGCGATTTACTGAGGCTTTTAGACATTACCAACATAATGTCATTACAAATAATTTATGTGTATTTGGCAAAGAATCTAACTACACGGTAAAACCATTGTTTTGCCGTATCCTGTTTTTTTGATAGATAAGGCACTGTTTAAGGAACAAGGCCAGTTCAAGAGGCCGACAAACCAGCAGTTGGGAATTCTCTAAAGCCCAATGTACCAGGGAAAAGCTAGTTACATAAAACACTGAGTCCAAGTCCTGCCTACGCACTGTGCTACATCCCATACGTCCAGTACTTGGGAGGCAGATGCGGAAGGATCATGAGTTTGAGGCAAGGCTGTGCTACCTGAGATTCTGTCTCAAAACATGAAGGCTGGGAATGTAGTTCAGAGGCAGAGAATTTGTCTATCACGTTCAATGTCACGGGTTCAGTCTCTAATACCACAAAATGCCTACACAGCTCAAAAGCAAAACAAAAAAAGCAGGGCCCGAGAAGCCTGCCCTCAGGGGAGTCCCTTGGCAGCAGTTCGGACTGAGCAAAGTAGCCAGCAGAAGGGCAGAGGCAAGAAAGCTAACGTGTATCTTAGGAGTTGGGTTTTTGCTGAGACGGTCCTCGTAGGGCCCAGGCTGGCCTTGAACTTGCTGTGTAGCTGGGAATGACCTGATGTCCTGACCTCCCCCTCTTGAGGGGAGGGCTGCAGGGGTGAGTGCACACTACACCCAGCACTGTTAGCTCGTGAGCCATGGGTCTCACAACTTACAATTTTTTGGGCTCTTCTGTTTTATGTGTAGGAGTGCATGTCTAGCCCCAGAGAGGTCTGAAGAGCACCTCAGATCCCCTGAACCTGGAGTTAGAGACAGCTGTAAGCCACCATGTGGGTGCTGGGAACCAGATCCCAGTCCTGAGGGAATCAAGGACTCTTAGCTAGGAGCCCTCCACAATGGCTGATTCTTATAGTCTGATGTCAGACTTTATTTTCCTGTCATTCTACTTCCCCAACCCGATTGTCTTCTGAGTTGACAATCCACGTTTCAAAAGTTCATTCGTTCTCCAGAAATATTTACGCAGTGATGCTGGATGGACTGACCTCCTATATGGCTCCTGCTGTCCCTGTCTAAAATGGTATATCTGAAATATATGCAAGGACCCAGGACTTTTGAAAAACACTGCATAATTACGATTACTGCAGTCTTTTTGCAATTAAATCTTAGCTGTCCTTAAGTGTGTTTAACTTTAACTGCTAGTACTGATTTCTTTCACTTAAGATTCTGAGCAGTCAAAGGAATTTAAACAACTAAATTGTTAGAGAATTCAGATGCAGCCAATACCAAAGAAACAATAAAAGAACTAATCAGAGAAGAAAACAGTGAGAGGCCAAGCATGAAGGAATGAAAACTCAGCGGTGTGGTCAAGAGCAGAACACGAGGCCACTCTGGAAGCATGTCTGGGCTTGGATTCCTTAGGTAACTTAAGTGAGGGCACAGGAAGGGAGGGGACTGAAGACCACTTAGGCAGGGGACACAGCCAGGACATCTGGCTTGAGGAGGACCAGACGGAAGGAAGGAAAGAAGTCCATGATAGGGATGCAGGGTGAATACAACTCATCTATGGTCATTCCAGAAAGAAACAGAACCAGGGATCCACCTGCTTCCACCGATTCCAATTAATGTTCTAGTATTATTTGAATTATAAAATTGGCTTCCATTTTATAAAAAGTATTACCATATAGTTTTTTGATTCCTTTCAACTGAGCATAAAGGTCTCTCACTTTGCTCGGGAGAGAATAAAAAGGACCGAGATCATCAGCCGGTGACTCGATTGCTTTTCTGGCGACACTGATTTCATCAGACAGGAGAGTCTCTCTGAGTTGCTTGCTCCTAGAAAACACTGGGGTCTGGGCGGTGGCATTCCCAGTCATAGCACTTTTCAGGCGGTCCGTAATGCTCTTCCTCCTGTCGGTCTCCGCAGAAGCTCTGACTTTGGAGAAGTCATCAGTTTGCTGCTGCGGTCGCTCTTTCCGGCTACAGGCTGGTTCTTCATTTGATGATTTATGTGAGTTCCCGCCTCCTTCCTTAGTACACTGACCACCCAAATCATTTGAAGAGTTCTGCATACTTTCAAAGTATAAAATCTGAGAAGAAGGCACATCAAATAAAAGCTCATTTTCAGGTTCAGGTCCAGCAGGGACATCTGGATCACTCTGGTTCTTTATACACTTATTATTCTCAGAGTCGGAAATGCCGAGTTTGTTTGTGATGCCGTCTGAACAAACATCTTGGGTAGCCGAGTCCGTAGCAAGTGTCCTGTGTTCAGGCGGCTGCATACACTTCTGCTCTAGGTCATCAACTTGGGCTAAAAAAGAATTTTCTGCAAAGCTATCATAGTCACTGAACATGTCCTCTTCGCTGTCGTTTTCCTGAAACAAAAACACATAAATGAATTCCATCTTCATCAAGAATAAAAAAATGTCCCAGCAAAGGACTATACTAACCATATCACTATATGCAAATTATCCTCTGAATACATATTATCATCACCAGATAAAAGAAACAAGCCCAGAGAGTTGAACTGACCTGCCTAAATAGTGCTGCTGGAATATAGGGTATCAGGATGCTTTAAATTTTTTTTTTAGCTAGGAAAGGATCTCATATAACAGAGGTATGGCGCCTTGAACCTCCCGCCTCTTTCTCCTGCGTGTATCACCATACCTGGTTTTATGAGGTGCTGGGAATCAAGCGCAGGGCTTTGTGCTTGCCAGGTAAACATTCTACCAACTCAGCTACATCCCCAGCTCAGCCCAAGGGCTGATATTGGAATTTCTTAATTATTTATTTAGGTGCTGAAGTGTGAGCCCAAACCCCCAACATTTGGTATTTTAATTTTTAAAAAAAATTTTATACGCTTTGCTTGCATGTCTGTGTGAGTGTTGGGTCCCCTGGAACTGGAGTTATAGTCAGCTGTGAGCTACCATTTGGGTGCTGGGAATTGAAGCCAGGTCCTCTGGAAGAGCAGAGCCATCTTAACCACTGAGCCATCTCTCAGCCCCAGAGATTTTAATTCTTAAACCTGTGCTAAAGCATTAAGGAACGAAAGAATGGTAGCCGCCTATCAGGTTGTGAGTTCATAGATGCTTCTAATAACTGTGCTGATTCCTACCCAGGCACTAACCTAGAGGCTGGCCTGTTACAAAATCATGGTTGTACCACTAGACACTACAAGCAAATTCTGTTCTGAACTTGGACTTGAGACAAGAGTGTGCACACTCGTGGGGTGGCTTACTGAACAGAAAAGATGTAAACTGGGAGGTAATAATTATTTATTAGAGTTACAGCTTGAGCTTCTCAGCTTCCCAGGGCCCGGTTACTGTGGTAAATTCTCGATAATATGGCTAGTTTAATAAAGTAACCAGCATGTCACAGGTCACCAGTAAAAAGTTTTATTAGTAAAGTAGAAACAAGTCATTTTGAAGGCTGGCCTTCTGTCAAACCAGTTAACTGCGCCGCGAACACTTTTTATGCGAGGGATGGTGTGTGTGTGAAGGCTCAAGGCGGTGTCTCCCAAGTGTGTGTGTGTGGGGGGGGGGGGGAAGGCTCAAGGCGGTCTCCCAAGTGTGGTGAGCAAGGATAACCAAGATGAGAAGAGCCCACGAAGGTTACTCATCTAACCGGTCAGCCGTGTGCCCCTGGGGCGTTTCAACCCCCCGCAGCTGTGCGGGTCGGCACCGCAGCCCTCGGTGATGACGGGACCCGGCTCTGCGGGGCATCCGCGGGGCATCCGCGGGGCATCCGCGGGGCATCCGCGGGGCTGTACCTGGGCGGGCTCCGGGCTCCCGGTTTTCCGCCGGCGGCTCCCGGCCGCCGCTTCGTCCTCCGGGTCCCCGGCGGGCTGGAGCTCGGCCGCGGCGGCGGCGGCACGCAGGCTCTCTAGGCTGCCGCGGCTCCTCTTGCGGACGGACACCCGCCGGCGGATGCGGGGCCCGCCGTCCTCCATGGCTGGGGCGGGGGGCCGGGCCGCCCGAGGCCCAGACTCAAGCCACCGCCGCTCCGGTGCTCCAGGTGCCCGGGCATCGGCGCTGCATCTCTGCGCGCCACAGGCGGTGTGTCACGTGACTTCCGGCCCGGGGGACAGAACGGTGCCGTGCGGAGGCTTTGAAATCCTGTCCGCGTTCGCACCCGGAACCTTTGCTTCGAATCCCCGGGCCCACGGGGGAAGAGTGCAGGAAAGGACCAGTCGGGGCGATTAGGGAACGGGAAAGGAAGAGGAGGGGCGGAGGACCATGTTCGCTGTGGTTGCGGTGTGCAGCGGAGTAGGGAGGAAGAGCTGGATAACCGCGGCAGTCGGCCTCGCGGATCGCGGAACTCACGCGGGTAAAGTCCCCGGCAGAGCCCTCCAGCCGCAGTCTGCCTCCGATTGTCGATGGCGGCTTTGCTGTTAGCAAAAGCACTATTTCTCCACGACTAGGTTTAAGATGGGTGGGAAGCTCCTTAGACTGGTTTCTCAGAGCCGAAGAGGACTTTGAGGTGTAGTCAACTCTTTACTTTTAATTTTCGTTTCTATGCTTCTCTGTCAACGACCTGAATCTTTTTCTTGTTTTCCCCTTTGGGACGGCAGTGCCTTTTTGTTACTTCTGTACACATTTGCATTACCAGCTGGTAACTGTAGAAAGGGGGAAAGGAAGGTTTTATAGGAGATATCCCCTTTAATCGAAAGCCTTAGGAATCACTTGTTTTAAGTCCCATTGCGCCCCCAAACCTAACAGGACGTTAACCAATCACTGCGTAAGAAGAATATGAAACCTTTATTTTATAGTGAATGGGTTTTTTGTTTGTTTGTTTTTGAGACAGGATCTCACTGTTATGTAGCTCTGGCTGTCCTGGAACTCTCTCTGTGTAGGCCAGGGTGGCCTTGAACTCAGCGATCCACCTGCCTATGCCTACCAATTGCTGGGATTAAATGTGTGCACCCCGTGTCCGCACTGTGTCGTGCCTTTTGAGTCTTGTAGCCTCTTTTAAGACATTAAGTCTTTGTTAGATATTAAGTGAATGAAAATAATCGGGTCATTGCCATTTCTATTTAATGACAGCGCTGTGGAGAAGAGGCTGTTCACAGTATCAACGGGTAGCCAGCAGTGAGGACCTGGTAAGATTTCTTATTTTTTAAAGAAAACGTTTAATTATTTGTGTGTACATTGAGGTGGGGGGAACTGTGGAAGACAGAGAGGGCAGTAGATCCCCTGGAGCTGGAATTAGAGGTGGTTGTGAGCCACTGGATGTAGGTGCTGGGATTCTAGCTACTGTCCTCAGTAAGAGCAATTGCTTTTAACCACAGACATCCATCCAGCCCTAGAGTTTTGCCCCTTATATTACTAAGCCATTTCCAAATTCGGCCTAGTTTTTTCATATTTTAGCTAGTTGGAATTCAATTATAGGACAAAACAAAATAATGTTTGAGTTTGGAAAGTATGACTTACTGACTATATCACTTGGGTTTTGAAGAGAATTCCTAGATTCAGGCTTCTGTAATACCATATTTTTCTTCCTAGATATTAAAGGATATATGACTTGAGAATTTCTAAAGATAGCTTGGGTAGATAGAATAATTATAGATAATGGAATTTGGGGATGGCACTACCTTTAATTTATCAGTTTTGAAAGGCTACCTTGATAAGAGACAAATTAAAGTTGTTTTGTTCTCTTTGGGACAAGGTTCTCTTTGGGACAAGGGCAACCCTGGCTGTCCTGGAACTAGCTCTGTAGACCAGGTTGGTCTTGAACTCACAGAACTGCTTCTGCCTCCTACCAAACTAGTTTTACTTTAGGACATTAATCAGCTGCTTCTAAACTGTAGGTATATTTTTTATGGGTTTAAAGTATAAACATGGATATAGGTGCCTAATGACACCATACAAGTACTAGAGTTAGCTAGAGTTGAGAAGAAATATAGCTTATATCTCAGCTGACTATAAATTGGATTAAGAAAATTCAAGGCAAGCTAGACATGGTGGTACACACATATTGTAATAGCACTTAAGATGCTGAAGCAGGAGGGTCTTTGAGTTCAAGGCCACCTTGGGCTACAACAACAAAAACAATCATTTTTTGGCTTTTTGGCTAAAACCAAATGTTTAAAAAAAAAGCAAGAAAACAAAGAAATCTTAAGGACTGTTAAATACCAAGGGATTTGTCTAAACAAAATGTATCTATCTTAGTCATCTAATTCATATATCGCACTTGAAAAGAATAAAGGACATTTACTCTTGTTTTTTAGTTCATGAATCCCACTGTGACTAATGAAAATTATGTGTCTTTTCCACATACTCCTTTGTCACAGTTAAGGAAGATTATAGATTTCAAAGCCATTTCTGAATGAAGACCCTGTGCCAGGCTGTGGCGGTACAGCCTGGAATTTCAGCATCTGGAAAGCTGATGCAGAAGGGCAGGGAGTCTGAGACTACCATGTGCTGCATCACAAGCTGTAGACAGCTGAGGCCACATAGTGAGAACCTATTTGAAGAGACAAACCCTCCCCTAAAAAACAAACAAACAACTAAAAACCATGGGACAGGAACATAGAAAAGGGACTGTGAGGAGGAAAGAAGAGTTGGAAAGGGCAGGGCACAAAGAGGGTCATGGAATATGTTGTGTTAGTCCTATTTGAAAAGCAGAAAGGGATATTATTGGGAATGAAGAAGGGGCCAGCAAGAGGGGGGAGGCAGGTTGAGTGAGAGCTGTGGAAGGTAAGAACAAAGTATAATCACACGCACGAAGGCAAGCATGCATGCATGCATGCATATATACAGAAATGTAATCTCACATAATGAATACTGTTTCTTTATATGCTAACCAAGAACTTTAAAAAAGTTTTAAATGTCTCTATACTGGCAACAAGTATGCTTATAGTAAGAGGGAGGCACTGTTATCAAAAACAGCAAGGATAGAAATGCTAAATGGGCCCACACGGACTCATGTGGCAGTCTATTAAGGTGATATTAATGAACCTTTCATTGCAGGAAGCCATGGAACATTACCTATTTATAAAATGTTATAGTGAGAAAACACAGGACAGAAAATTTGGGGATGAGTAAAGTTAGCAGTTATCCTAACTTAGGAATTGCATGTTATCTGTTGTGCTGTACCTTTTTCTTAAAGTTAAACTGAATTAATTTTAAGGGCTGGAGAGATAGCTTAGTGTGTAAGAGCATTTACTACTCCAAAAAGACTCAAGTTCAGTTGCCCCACACACATTGGACAGCTAACAACTGTCTGTAACTCCAGCTCTAGGGGATCCATTGCCCTTTTCAGGACTGTGTGGGCTCGTGCTCTCTCTCTCTCTCTCTCTCTCTCTCTCTCTCTCTCTCTCTCACACACACACACACACACACACACACTTAATATATAAATCTGAAAGACAATGAGAAAATTATATGTATACCAAGGAATTATCTTGAAATACAAATTTTTAATTGAATGAATTTTAAATAAACTAAGATACTTTGGTCATCTGCAATCCGAACACAGCATCTGAGCAAAGAATCCCTTTATCAATGTGCTTACCTTGGAAGTCCTTTCTGTAGAAATGATTTTTTCATTACAGAATGTTTCATGAGGTAATCCCTCTGTAGCCAGACTGACACAAAATAAAGTACTTGTGTAAAAAAGTATAGCTATAGCGTTAACTTTTATGACTTAACATGTCTTAACATGTTTAACAGTCTTAACATGTTTTCATCATGAGGCTTCTTTTATCCTAGCCAATCCCAATGGAAAACCCCTATAAGGAGCCCCTTAAGAAGTGTATTTTGTGCGAGAAGCGAGTAGATTATAAGAACGTACAGGTGAGCGTTGGTTTGACTCTGTGAACTTGACTAAGATTCTCTTCTTTTTTGTTCATCTGCTCAGAGGATCATGTCACTGTCCTTAGGCTTTATGTAGGACGGATTCAGCAACTTGATGATATCTGATCTGGTTATAACTTCCTGTGTTATCTCTATTCAGTTCAGAGCCCCTTGCTCCCGCAGTCATATTATTGGCTAAGTATTTCTCCTCTTTATTTTTGCACAGTAGTTCACTGTACATTAATAGACAGAAGTGCTTTGGGGAAAGTTCCTCTTGTGAAGTTGACCTTTGCAGTTCACTGTCATATGCTATCACTTTAAATACTGTTCCTCCGTAAGCTTCCAGCAAATTAGAAAGTGCTTGATATTAGAGTTAAGTATTTTCATAGTAGTATCAAGCAATAGCTACCTTTGAAGGAGAAAAATCAAGAGATTATAAAAAACTACAATGCAGCAGATGATTGTGCGAAGAGCCAAGGACAGCACCTGGTATCTAGAAAGTGTTATTAAAGTGTTCAATAAGAATAAGTTAAAGTAAATGCCCTAGTCTGTGTGTTTCCAAAGAGCTCATTCGATAGCCTGCCATGACGGCCAAGTATCCAGTGACTGGCTGTAAGCAGCCGTGTTTTAGGTGCCTGTGGGAGTCAGTAGCCCTGGCACCTAGCAGATAGGCTGACTCATGTTCCTTAGTCTTGTCAAGTCTTAAAGGGTGCTTTTTGCTACAAGGTATTTTATCTCATGTTATTAACTTTATCTGAAACATATTAAATATTTACATAACTTGAAGGTCATTTCTAAAAAATTTTTAAATTTACACGTTCAGGGGTGAATAACAAATATACTAATATTATTTTTTCCCTTCTAAATATAACCCCCAAACAGCTTTTGTCCCAGTTTATCTCTCCATTTACCGGATGCATTTACGGAAGGCACATAACAGGTACTTTTTTAAATCTTAGAAATATAAATGTAGGTAAGAATCACACTGATCGCTTCTGTTATTTCAGGAGACCGGCAGGTTTTCAAATCATGCTGTATCACTATGAAGTCCCTGCCACAGGGACTGGAGTGAGGTCCTTAGGGAAGGAGTTACCTTCAGTGCAAGGGGCAATTGCCTTCTGTACTCACACTTAACTTCAGGGTGACAACATACAGGAATTTGGACTTAAGGAAAACTGTATCTTGGGTTTAGACAGGTGGCCCAGCAGTTAAGAATGCATACTGCTCTTGCAGAGGACTGGAGTTCGGTTCCCAGCACCCACCTCAGGTGGCTCAGAATTGTCTCTAACTCCAGCCCCAGGGAATACAGCGTGGCCGGCTTCTGCAGGCACCTGCACTCGTGTGCACATACACCACCTCCGTTAAAGACAGCAAAACTAAATGTTTTAAAATTGCTGTTCTTAGACTAAAACCTAGTGTCAGCAGCTGGTGGCTCTGTCCAAACTGTCATTTGCTTTTTTGTTTACATAGGGCCACATGGTTGTCATTGAGTTACAGTAACAGAATCGAGTGTCTGAGAGACCAAATGACCCACAGATTTTTTACTTCCTTCACAGAAAAAACTTACCAGTATTCAACTTAGAAAACTGCTAATGTACTTTAATTAATAAATGTAGTATTAGCATTTCTGATGTGTAAGAAAGCACCTCTTCTGTTTTCACAGGTCTCTGTGGAAAGAAACAGAAAGAAATAACAAAAGCCATTAAGCGAGCTCAGAAAATGGGTAAGTCCGCCTGTACAAATGAATGGAACTAGTTAAGATTTTGCTCATTGTCTTTGTGAAAAACTTTAATTATCTCTTTACAGGGTTTATGCCAGTTACATACAAGGATCCTGCATATCTCAAAGACCCTAAAGTTTGTAACATCAGATACCGGGAGTAAATTGTGTAAAGTTACTGCCAATAAACCTGGAAGTGGCCACATCAGCACTGATTCAAACTAATCTGAGTAGAAATGTCTTTCAGTGGATTAGGAGGGATCGACCCCTCCACACCAGTGAGTATTCTCTGGACACACTGCTTAAGATGGTGATGTTACATTATACACTTTGATAAAAGTGGTACCTCATGGTTGTCACGGCTTGATTATGGAAGAGGAGGGCTTCTATTAGAATTCCACCTTAGCCCAGATTCTGTTGTTGCAGATGGGATGGTTTTAGGGGAATGGTTATAGAAAGGTAGTGTTTGAATGCCATGAACTGGCTGTGGAGTTCGGCCTGCTTGGAGTCATTTTGTGGTTTTGGTGAGCATGTATGCACAGGGCGTTGTGGAGGCTAGAAGTTGTTATCGGGCTTCTTTTTCAATGTATCTCCACCTTTTTATATAAAAATTATTCAGATTTGTGTGTGCCTGCCATGAGGGCAGATGTGGAGGTCAGAGGTCATTGTCCAGGCGTTGGTTCTCTCCTTCCAACCATGCGTTCTGGTGACAGAACCCAGGTCTCCAGGCTTAGCATAAGTATCTCAACCCATCAAGCCCTCGTGCTGGCCTATTCACCTCATGTCTGGAGTTCACTTGGGCTGGCCATCACTGAGGCTGACCAATCTGACTCACAAGCCCCAGGGAGCCTCTTGCCTCTGCATCCTCGGGGCTGGGACTACACATGCACACCACTGTGCCCGAGTCAAACAAAACAGCTTGGCCCTTCGGTCAGTCCTCTCCTTTAACCAGTTTTCAGGTTGTCAGGCTTGTGCGGCAGTTTTACACCGAGCCCTACTCCCTTCCCCACCCCCACCCCACCCCCTGGCCTTTTATCTTAATGTTGTTGCTGGGGTTCCATACACAAGTTCTCATGCCTACTTGGCACTTTGCTGGCCTGAGACACCTCCTGGGCTCCTGGGGTCGTTTTCTAGCTAGTAGATCCCTGATGTTGAGGGTTCTCTTTGCAGAGGTTACACTGGGACTGATTGATACTGGGCCAGTCCCTGTAAGACAAACTATTCCTGGACCAGTGTGTCCTTAAACAGATAGTGTTCCTTACAGGAAGGGATGGCACATAGACACTCTGCTTTCAGTCATCTGTGATGGGAGAAGGATCTATCGACAGCTATGACTCTTCTTCCCTGCCGTGAACAGCACGCATTACTACATCACCAGTGAAACACCCCAGCTGTTTGTACAGATCATCCCCTCGGTAATAGGTGGCTTCCAGAACTGCCAATGCATAACAACACCCAAGTTGAAGTGCCACTGCTAGATATGATTATGTCTTAAGTAGTTTCTCTAGGAAGCCACAGTGGAACAACAGGGGGGAAGTGTACGCTCAGTGTTAACGTCCAGAGTGAAGTGTGAAGGTACCATGTGTGCATGTCATGAAATAGGTGGGAAACAATGCATCTGCAAGTTTCCAATCCCTGGGCTCCTGCCGTCTGCCTGAGGAGGGAACCACACATGGATGCACGCTGTTAAGTCCACCTTAACGTACTGTCAGCATTTTAAATAAACAAGAGCTGTTCTTTTTTTAACTTGAGATTTATTTTAATTCTTTTGGTTTTTTTTTTTTTTTTTTTTTTTTTTGGTTTTTCGAGACAGGGTTTCTCTGTGTAGCTTTGCGCCTTTTCCTAGAACTCACTTGGTAGCCCAGGCTGGCCTCGAACTCACAGAGATCCGCCTGGCTCTGCCTCCCGAGTGCTGGGATTAAAGGCGTGCGCCACCACCGCCCGGCTCTTTTGGTTTTTTAAGACAAGGTTTCTCTGTAGCCCTGGCTGTCCCAGGCTGGCCTCAAACTCAGAGATTGGCCTGCCTCTGCCTCCTGAGTGCTGGGATTAAAGGTGTGTGTCACCACTTGTCTGGCAGGGCAGATTTATTTTTATTTATGTTTATTTCACTGCGTGTGTGCTGTGTGTGAAAGTGAGAGACAGAGAGAAAGCCAAAGAGCTCATTGACTCCCCTAGAGCAGGACCCAAGGCCTGTGAAGGAACCACAATCTACAGGTGGTTGTGAGCTGTCTAGTGTGGGTGCTGGAACCAAACTCCCGTCCTCTGGAGTGCTTTAAGCACTCAAATACTGGGCTCTCTCTTCAGTAAGAATCTTAATGAAGTAGAGAAAAATGAGACTTGACAGGCTTTAGATTTATTACATTTATTTATGGGGGTTTATGTCTGTGGCACAGTATCAGAGGCACTTGTGGAAATGGTTCTTTCCTTCCATGGTGGGAGTCCCAGGAATCCACTCAGGTTGCCAGTCTTGTCTGCAGATGCCTGTGCCAGCTGAGCCAACTCCCAGGCCCAATTTCATAAACTTTTGTGCTTTTTTTCTGTGTTGTGAAACAAGGCTAGTTTCTCTTTTCCAATGTGAAGAGTGTTCTAGTTAAAAGAATGCATCTATTTAAGTCTTTCCCTTGATAACTTACTTGGAGGAAGCAAAAGATTGTGGCTTTGAGATAAAAGCATCTTAGCTGGGTGTGGTGGCATGGATCTTTAATCCCAGTGTTTGGAGGCAGAGGCAGCAGATACTTGTGAGTTTGGGGACAGCCACAACTATACAGAGAGCCCCAGTCTCTAAACAAACAACAAAAACCAAGCCAAAAACCATCTGGTTGTAGTAGAGAAGTTGCCTACCATTCACATGGCCCTGGATTCCATTCCTGTACCACAAATATAAATACGGCAAACAATCTCCATTTCTAAAACGTACTTCAGATGTGGATGGACAGAGGCTAAGACACTAGACAGGGGTTATGAGATAGGAGAGAAAGAATCTACAGGGGCAAGGAAGACAGCAGAACACAGATATAAAAGGAAGCAGGACCACTGTAGCAGAGGGCACAGAGAGAGGAGGAGGCAGTGAGGAGGAGGCTGCACCTGAGCTGAACCTGTGCACATTTACACAGCATTTATTTACAAAGTATTAGATACAAATAGGAATTTCTAAGATACTTTATAAAACATTAACTTACATATTATAAACAGTTGAACAGTAAAAATACCTTATTCACACATTATGGACAGCTGAATACAGTAAAACATGGACTTTATGTATTACTCCAGTAGGCAGACAGTAAAAATAGAAGAAAAAAGTGGTCTGAACCTCTCCAAGTCAAAACTATCATCTAACAAGAATCAAAACGTGGGAGAGCGAGGATATTCTCCATCCTCCTCCGTGCTCCCCATCTCTGTGTCCAGATCCAGGCTGCTTGAGGACGTTCTGTTTGGGTGACTGCTTCGGGAGTCTGTCCCAGGTCTGCTCTCTGTCTCCAGCAGTCGCGTTTTCTTTACAGGCCATGGGTCCTGCGTGTCTACAGCTTTACGCTTAGTCGTCTGGGTTGCACGGGCTGGACTAGTGTCAGGGCTGTGAACATACTCCACCATTAAGGTCAGCTTAGCCACATCAAGATGGTGGTTCGTGTTACATCCACTTTGAGAAATATGTCTATTTTTCAAAGAAATAACACAAGAATGAAGAACTTCAGACTCTGGGAAAAAGGTTCGTAAAGCTTGACAAAGAAGAATGTTCTCCTGGGGGTTGTTTTGGACATTCTTCTCTCCTAGGAAAAACAAGAAAGAGCTTAACATGTGCTTGTTTCACAATCTTTTATAATTAACTGTGTCAATAAAGTAAAAATGATTCCAAAAGATGGCTCATTCAGAATAAGAATGACATAACGCTAAATTCCTGTTTGTGTGCAACGCTATTCTATGAAAAATCAGTCTGCTTTTTCCTCCGACACAGCACACCCACTATGGTAGCATAGTGTAATCATTACTACTTGTGCCCAGCGCATGGGTTGGTGGGTCAGGACGCTGGCTCGTGTGGCTGTGAAGGCAGCATCTGCAGTGTCCGTTCGCTGCTTACCCGCTGCTTTAATCTGCGCTTGCTGTTCTTTTCTAACTTCTTTTAGTCGGTTTACATCCATCATTAGTTTCTCCACTTCTCGTTCACTTTGTTCAACTTTTTGGCATATACTCTGCAGAATAAAATAAGGGCACAGATAAAACATTCCAGGTTTGTGCTAATGAGGACTTACAAAATAAGATTCTCAGACTGTAAAATACCATTAACCTTTTATGTAAACCACCTTAATAACAAGCATTTGATGCTGCTAAGGATAGAGCTCAGTGTACAGCACTTACCTAGAATGTGTGTAGCCCAGGTTCAAGTCCCAGCATGTGCCCCACCACCAACAGAACTATGATTTCGGCATTTGGGATGTGGAAATAGGATTAGCAATTAACAGTTATCCTTATCTATAGGGAGTTCAAGGTTAGCCTGGGCTGTATAAGAGCCTGTGTCTTTTTTTTTTTTTTTTAAAGATTTATTTATTTATTATATATACAGTGTTCTGCCTGCATGTATCCCTGCAGGCCAGTAGAGGGCCCAGATCTCATTACAGATGGTTGTGAGCCACCATGTGGTTGCTGGGAATTGAGCCTGTATCATTATACGCCCCCACCCCCCCAAAAAAAACACACTAAATTAAGTAAAAAGCGACTATGTTTTTTGTTTTAGGGAAATCACAGAAGACTACAATTTCTGTGAGAGAAGCTGTATCTGAAAAGCAAACTGATGCTATGTATCTCAATTTTAAAATGAGTAATTTCATTTTGGAAATATACCTAACAAAAGCTTATATAGGATAATGATGTTTCTTACTGTTAAATCAAACATCAATTTCCAAAAAGGTCAGAATTTAAGTATGGCCAATTGTAGTGGATATTTTTTATGGTATTTGCCCAGAACTATTCAAATAATCGAATCATTACCAATGTTCACTGAAGGATAAATGAGTCAAGAAGCATGGCACTGAGAGAAAAGCTAAGAATGATCTACTTGGAGAACAGAGAGTGAGTGCTGAGTGTTCTAACCACAACGATGCTGACACAAGGCATTTGTGATATAACCCTTCTATCACATACACACACTTTACAAAAGGTTTTCCCCTTTTTATACAGGGTCTCATGTAGCCCAGGCTAGCCTCAAACTTACTGTGTTGCTGAGGATGGCACTGAACTCCTGATCCTCTTGCCTCCACCTCCACAGTGCTAGAGTGGCAGGTGTGCATTACACGTGGCTTTACATGAGTTTTACCTGTCAATTTAAAATTTAAGAACACACTGCATTAAAAATAAAAGATTTTGTGGCAAAGTGAAAATGTTTAATGACACATCCTTTGAAATCACAATACAAATTCCTGTTGTCATCATTGTCAAGTATGTCAGTATTTATGTGTTGGGGAAAAACTTGAGAAATGGCAAAATAAAAATAATAATCACTTGAAAATGGTGACATTCTCAGCGGCCTCCCAGCACTTGGGAGGTAGAGGCAGGTGGATCTCAGTGACTTCTAGTCCAGCCTGGTCCACTTAGTTCAGGCTAGCCACAGCTACATACTGAGACCCTGTCTACAAACAAACAAAGCTACTTGGTTTCTTCCCACAGCAGAAGGGAACAAATAACAGAGACTTAGTCTTGGAACATTTAGTCCTAAATGGTACGTCTATCAACCCCTCCCCAGAGCTCAGGGAGCTCTATGGAAGCGGCAGGGAGAGAATGTCAGAGGGAGTGGAAGATGCCAAGAACACAGGCCCTCTGAATCAGCAGGATCAAAGCTCCACGAACTCAGACTCAGGTAGCATGCAGAGGGCCTGCCTGGGTCTGCCAGGTCCTCTGCATATCTGTTATGGCTTCTAGTTTAGTGGTTTTGTAGATCTCTGAATGTGAGAATGAGTGGGTCACAGTTTCCTGGGCCTTCTATTAGGCCTTTTCCTTCTGTTTTCTCCAACTCTGATGTATTGTTTTTGTTTTATTTTATTTTATTATTATCCTTTAGAAGTCTGGTTTTTTTTCTTCTTTCTTTTCTTCCCCCTCCCCAGATGTTTTTTTTTTTTTTTGTGTGTGTGTGTGTGTGTGTGTGTGTGTGTGTGTGTAATCCCAGTTGACCTAGAACTTCAAAGTTGGCCTTGAACTCTAAGATCTGCCTGCATCTGCCTCCTAAATGCTGGAACTGAAGGTGTGTGACACCAAGGCTTATCTGTTTGTTTTCTAATGAGACCAAAAGGGAGTAGATTTGGATAGAAGGGGAGGTGGAGAGGTTCTGGGAAGAGTAGAGTGAGGGGAAACTATAAAAAAGACATATTATATGAGGGAAAAATTTACTTTCAATAAAAAATTTACTTAAATAAAGTGGTGACATTCTCAGTGTTATTTTCAAAGTTTCTGTGTTATGTATTCATTACAAAAAATAGTATGTGAGAGTTAGAGAGATGGCTCAGTAGTTAAGGGGATCTGAGTTAGTTTTCTAGCACCCACATGGCAGCTCACAACTGTTTGTAACTCTAAATCCAGAGGAACAAATGCCCTCTTCTTGCCTTCGAGGGCAGTAGACACACACATTGTAACAAAAAGACTCTAGGCAAAAAACGAATCACATCAAAATAAATCTTTTTTTGGAGCTGAGGATCGAACCCAGGGCCTTGTGCTTACTAGGCAAGTGCTCTACCACTGAGCTAAATCCCCAACCCCCAAAATAAATCTTTAAAAAATAGTATATAATGTTAGTAGTATACAAAGTGTGTTAACCTTTTTTTTCCTTCCTATGCTCTACTGACAAGTGTGGCTGCCATGGAAACAGGCTTTACATACCCAACTGTGGAAAACAACTGACCAATGTTTCCAGTTTGAGACTCATGATTTCACAATTTATTAGACAAAGCCTCATGTGTCCCAGACTGGCCTCAGATTTAGTATGCAGCCAAGGATGACCTTGAACTTCTCATCTTGCTGCCTTTACCTCCCCAATGCTGAAATTACAGACGTACACCATCGTGTAGTGCTGGGGACCACACTCAGAGCTTTTTGAGTTCCAGGCAAGTGTTCTACAGAGCCCCACAGTGCTTTCTTTTAAGCAGTATCCTCGGAGGACTGCTCCTAGCGATGACTGAGCATGGTGAGGACATTAGTATGCCTATGGACAACTTCGGGTCACTTTGTCCAATTACGGATTTAACATTTTCTTCTTTTAAGAAAGAGGCTCTCTCAGTCAGGCACAGTGGTGCAATCCCTGTAATGCTTGTGCTGAGGTGAGAGCAGATTCCGAGTCAAGGTTATGCTCAGGTAAGCTTCCATCCAACAGTACACCCGAAACTCCTCTTGACCAGCTGTTCTCTCCACCTCCCTGGGGTCAGATTCTGCTGTAGTCCTCAATCCCTCCAATTTATTTACACTGACCCCATGACTCTCCTGCACTTGGGATCCATCCTAGGACTCCATACTAGAATGCTGGAGTATGCCTGTGCTTCTAAATATCTGCTTCCCTCTTCGTCTTCAAAGACTGAGGGCTGGGCCTGGTGGCACATGCCTTTAATCCCAGGAGAGCCATTTTAAGTTCAAGGACAGCTTGGTCGACTATATAGCAAGTTCCAGGACAGCCAGGGCTCCACAGTGAAATGATTTTCAAAAAAAGAAAAGAAAAGAAGTAGTTATAGTCATGATATACTGAGCAAAATTAAACCTGTATACCTATCCCCCAGGGGTGGTAGTCTCTATTATGGAATTCAATGGAATACAACATATATTCAAAAACTGTTAATTTTTCTCTGAAACAATTCATAGCAATCTACTGAGATGAACTCTGAAGTGGTCCCTAAGTTACCTTCAATTCTTCTTGTATAGCAGCGTACATTTCATTTATCTTGTGCACCTCCTTTAACGATCCATCTTCATAAAAAAACTGAGAACTATTTAAAAAAAAAAAAAAGATGGTTTCCTTGGGTAGATGTATAGAACTTTAAGCAGACAAGTCTAAAAGGAAGTATGGACCAGCAGTGAAAATACTCCAGTTCCACCAGGATTCACTTAGTCTTTACTGTCTGAATAAGACTCTTTTTTTTTTTTTTAAGATTTACTTATTTATTATGTATACAGTGTTCTTTGTGCATGTACACCCTCCCTGCAGACCAAAAGAGGGCAACAGATCTCATTACAGATGGTTGTGAGCCACCATGTGGTTGCTGGGAATTGAACTCAGGACCTCTGGAAGAACAAGCAGTGCTCTTAACCACTGAGCCATCTCTCCAGCCCCTGAATAAAACTCTTACCTGTGTGTTCTCACTGCTCTGCTAAAGCCAGTGGACGTACAGGAAGCAGATTCTGTTTTATAACCCAGTTGATCAGACATTCCCAGATTGGCAACCACCAAAGGTACCCTATGAAAAAGCCTGATGAAAAAAGTTTAAAATTGAATTTAAAATAAAAGGACAACATCTGTCATCAGAGCACGCTGCTTTCCTAACAGTATTAAAATAAAAACAACTCCCCATTATTATTTAGCATGATAGAATTTTCCCGGATAAGCTAAGTTGAAGCAACTAGTTTTTTGTTTCATTATTTTATGTGTATGGGTGTTTTGCCTGCATGTATATCCATGTACCACTAGTGCCCTTGGAGGCCAGAAAAGTATACGTCTCCCTGACACTGGAGTTTACAGATGGTTGGGAGCTGTCATGTGGGTGCTAGGAATTGAACCTGAGTCCTCTGAAGAGCAGCCAGTGTTAAATGCTGAGCCCTCTCTAGCTCCTGAAACCACTAGCTTTTTTTTTTTTTTTTTTCCGAGACAGGGTTTCTCTGTGTAGCCCAGGCTATACACTGTCTATTAAACAAAACAAAAACAAGCAAACAATCAAAAACTATGGTGATATTTTATTTGTATTAAAATGTTATTTGTATGTTAATAAATAAATCTGCCCGGGGGTCAGAGCTATTAGCAAGCCATAGGAAAGCAGGGCAGTGGTGGCGTACGCTTTTAATCCCAGCACTTGGTAGGCAGAGCTAGGTAAGTCTCTGTGTGTTCAGGGATACAGCCAGTATTGGATACACATGCCTTTAATCTCAATACCAACCATAGAAAACCTGGAGGTCGCCGGGCGGTGGTGGCACACGCCTTTAATCCCATCACTCGGGAGGCAGAGCCTGGCAGATCTCTGTGAGTTCGAGGCCAGCCTGGGCTACCAAGTGAGTTCCAGGAGAGGCGCAAAGCTACACAGAGAAACCCTGTCTCAAAAAACCAAAAAAAAAAAAAAAACAAAAACCTAGAGGTCTATACAGACAGACCGTGACGAGGCAGTTGTGTGGTTGGGTTTACAACCAATGAGAAGGCAGAACAGAAACTATATAAAGACTTTAACACAGGAAGTAGCTCTGGTTTGGAGAGGTAGGACCACCGCAGGAGGAAGGGTAAGGTTTTAACTCTTAGCTCTGACCACTTGGCTTTCTTCTTTGCATTGGTTCTGTGTTTCTTATTTAATAAGACGGTTGGTTACATCTACAAAAAACCATTTGCAATACTGTTTAAAAAATTAACTTGGTTATATTTATATGGCATACATGAACTTTATGTTGATATTTGAGTCTGCCCCACTCCCAAGGTATCTCAGTGGGTATATGCAAAAACTCTAGATTCTGAATGAAGTGTCTGGTTCTGTCTAATCCTAAGTGTCTGAGATACGTGATACTCAATTTTAAGGTATTATGTTGAGATTTATCTTCCATAAGGAATCAAAGTAATTTTAATTGGTAGTACTCTTTTAACTTAATTCTTATATTCACAGAGAATGTAATTTATCATACCCAAGGTGACTGCCTGAACTCACTGCGGCAGGTCATCAATAAGTGCTGTCTCTGAAGAATTTGTTCCAGTCCACACTTAAATAAGTATGGCAGTAATGCTTCCAGTCCCAGGACACAAGAGTCCAAGTCATCGCTGCACCTGGGCTTCCCCCTCCTTGCCTAGCCTTTGTTTTCTCACCTATTACTAACAGAGAATAATACTTACTTTGTTGCTACTGGGACAACTTGGGCAACACTGTATGAAAACACTTAGAGCCACAAAGCACTATAAAAAGCTAGTGTTTTTCTATTAGTTTAAACTAGCCAGAACTAAGCAATGCTTACCCGGTCTGAGGTTTATATAAGGCGTGCTCCAGGCAGTGAGTGGAACAGCTTTCTGTTGCTATGCTTGGTGTTAACAGCAGAAAAACAAGCTCTGGGCTTGAAAGATGCGTCTGTAAGTTTCTGTGCAGCAACTGCTCTCTAAACGTCATTATCTGATCCGAGTGACGACGGAATTTGTACCAACCCACCACAGTCTGAAGAGAATATGGGAAAAATTAAATATATGCTGCTTACAATTATTACACGTCTTCTTATAGCTCAGCAATAAAACTGATGGTCGGCCGGGCGGTGGTGGCGCACGCCTTTAATCCCAGCACTAGGGAGGCAGAGCCAGGCGGATCTCTGTGAGTTCGAGGCCAGCCTGGGCTACCAAGTGAGCTCCAGGAAAGGCGCAAAGCTACACAGAGAAACCCTGTCTCGAAAAACCAAAAAAAAAAAAAAACTGATGGTCTTGCGGCAGTAGCTGCAGTGTACCCAATGGCTCCAGCACGCGGGACGGAGGCAGCAAGACTGTGGTGCAGCCCTAACTGTCCCAGAACTCGCTCTGTAGACCCAGGCCGGCCTAGGGTGGGATTAAAGGCATCACCACTAAGCCTGACAAAACCTGCAGAACTTAAAATAGTTCTCCAACTGTTGGTCAAGTTTGGGTTATAAGTCAAGAATATACCTACTTATATACTTTACTTTTATAAAGTAAACAAACTGACATAGTTACTTTCCACTTAGCAAAAACCCTACAATTTTAATGCAGAAAAATAAAACAAAACAAAAAAACCTTCTTGTTAAGTGGTGGTAGGGCACACTTTTAATCCCAGTACTCAAGAAGCAGGGGAAGGCAGATCTTTCTGAGTTCGAGGCCAGCCTGGTCTAAAAACGAGTTCCAGGATGGCCAGGGCTACACAGAGAAACCAAAACAACAAAAGCAAACAAACAAACAAAAATCCCAAACACCAAGACAACCCCCCCCCAAAAAAAAAACCAAAACAAAACAAAACCTTCTTGACTTACTGGGTTGTTTTTTTTTTAGACTGGACCTTGTGTACCTCAGGCTGACCCCAAGCTCCATTTGTAATCAGGGATGACCCTGAACTTCTGATCCTCTTGCTTCCTTCTCTAGTACTCTAGTACTGGTATGTACCACCATACCTGGTTTTGTTTGTTTGGTTTTTCTTCTTCTTGCTTTTTTTAATGTGCTCCACATTCTTTAAAATGTGGAACCCAGGTCTTTAGATGAGTATTTTACCAATTGAGCTATATCCCCAGTTCCTACTCTAATTTAACAACAAAACAAAACATTTGCTATCTTGCAATCACTATCTTCTGTTAGAATTTATGTGAAGGAAACACCAACGCCATTGTTTCACATACCAGGAATCACTGCCTAGAAACACATTTATGTCCTATGTACACGCTTGATTTGTAAAATGTTAAGCTGTTTTAAAAAATTTTAAGATCATATGAAAGGTTTTTGTAATCTGTAGCATGCAAAAAATTCATGATTAATAGTAATAACTGTTTTAGATTGGAATTCTCATTATTGACTTATAATTAAAAAAAAACCACTATATTTATTTGCACATCAAAGTGAAGAAATTAGAAATGGCTCTTATACCTCTAATCTCTGCATTTGGAAGGCTGCGGAGGATAACAAGTTCAAAGACATAGTGGGCTACAGAGTGAGGCTATGTCTCAAAAACAAAACTCAGCTCATCCAGGTTAACAGCAGGTGCATTCTCCAACCTCGCCATCTTGCTGGCCCCAAATACAATTTTTTTAAGTTCAACCATTTCCTTTAAAACAATTTACACTTTGTGTGTGTGTGTGTGTGTGCATGTGTGCATGTACATAAGTGTTCTACCCATGGGGGGCTCAGGACAGCCTACTGTTCTCTCTCTCCACCATATCGTTTCCACAGACTGACCTCCGACGGTCATGCCTCATGCTTTAGTGCTAGGGAAGTGAACCCAGAAGCTACAGCCACAGCCTGTGTCGGATCTATGAGGTTGCCTAGGTGGGCCTCAAACTTGAAATCCTCCCACCTTGGCTCCCCACATACTTAGGATAACATGTATACACTCAGTATCTAAAAAACACTTCTATTATTAAATCTACTTTCATTCTAAAATCAGAGATGTGTGCCAGCATCCCCAGTCACCAAAACTATTCCTGAAATCTACTTTTATAAAATTTTGGGGCTGGAGAGATGGCTCAGAGGTTAAGAGCACTGGCTGCTCTTCCAGAGGACCTGAGTTCAATTTCCAGCAACCACATGGTGGCTCACAACCATCTACGATGAGATCTGGCGCCCTCTTCTGGCCTGCAGGCATATGGGCAGGCAAAACACAGTATACATAATAAATAAAATTTTAAAGACAAAAATGCATTACCTCGGGAAAAGTTTTTTTTTTTTTTTGTGGGGAGGGGGCATTTTGACTTTCAATAACTTTATCTGAAGACTAAGTACATGGAGGATTTAAATTAATTGCTGTATAGGAAGCTGTCTCTGCATTTATATCAAATAGTAACTGCAAAGCCAGGCTCTGTGACACACACCTCAAGTCCCAGCCACTTACTAGAGCAGTTTGAGACCAGAAGACAAAACAAAACAAAACAAAGACTGCAGCTCTGTGAAAATAACAGAAATGAGTTATGTTCTAGAATAAATCAGACTGGCAAAGACTGTGGTTAAGCAATAAACCACAGAGAAGTCCACGTAAATCATAGTAGTCAAGGAAATAGTAAGATGGATACTTTCTTTTCCCATTTTACTGTATATGCAGGAGTGTTTTGCCAGCTTGTATGTCTGTGTACCATGTGCATGCAGGTGTTCATATAGGACAGAAGTGATCGTATCTCTTGGGACTGGAGTTACAGCCGGTTGTGAGCTGCCATGTGGGAGCTGGGAACGGAACCCAAGTCCTCTGAAGAACAGCCAGTGCTCTTCAGCACTGAGCATTCTCTTTAGCCCCAAGATGGATACTCTCCATGATTAGTTTTGCTTTTAGAGAAACATTGCTGAATTTCTGGGAAGAATAAGTCTTCTTATATGTTCTAATGAATACCACTAATACCACTTAAGGCTTCTGTAAAAGTACTATGTTTTTAGGATCACAAAATAGTACAAACAGTACTAACAAAGAAAGGATAATACCTTTTTGACATTTGAAAGAATTTTCTTCAGTGCGTGTTCGTTTACTTCACCTAAAGAATTATAAAAGCTATAAAAATCAAAATTAAAGATATTTCAAGTAAGCTAGAAATTTGAATAATTTTATTTGCATTTTAAATGTTATCCTAACCCATTACTATACAACCAAAATGCATATCTACTTGCCTATCATATGAACTCCTAAAGTAAATAGTAGAGAAAATTAAAAAATTAACACTTACATGGTAGAAACATTAGGTCCATAAGCAAAAACAACAACATAAAAGACTAGGTATGAGCTTTGTCTATCATACTTTTAAACTAAAACAGAACAATATACTATTCATTAAATACAAGTATCAGAAAGTTCATATAGCCAGTTCACTTCTTAATAACTGATAAGCCCTATTGGAAGAGTAATGAAGAGCAGTAAAAAAAGGTTAACTTATTCATTGTTAATCCCAAAAGCTCTATGTTTTGGGTATCTGGGGAGACTGGGGAGGAGAGGATGAATATGGTTTAGTCCAGTGCTTTGTAGCTGGACTTCCAAGATACAGAAAGAATAATTCTAGACAACCCAAACCTTTACTTCTGGCTTTGCTTTCTCTTCCTGTAAGACTCCAAGTCATGGTTCCTTCCCTGTACAGGTGCAGTTATGTGTGTGCACACATGCAATCAGGTGCACACGCACATAAAAGCCAAAGGGTGATGCTGTTTTCCTTGCTCGCTCTGGACCTGGAGCTCATAGACTTGGCTAGTTGTGGCCAATGCGCCCTAGGGATCTTCCTGTCACCTCTCTCTGCCCTCCTCCCTGACACTAGGGTGACAGAAGCATGGAGCTTTGACATGGTTGCTGGGGATCCAAACCCAGGTCTTCACTCTTGTGTAGCAGGTAGTTTAACAATGAAGCCATCTCCTCAGTCCTAGCCCTTCCTTTTAGCATTAAGATGACGATATTCCTTTTTACAATGCTGAAATGATAAACAAAATCCTATAGGATTCTATAGTTGTTTTTTTAATGGAAATCCTCAAGTATATACTGGAAATATTTATTACATAAAACTGACCAACTATATTGCACATGGCAACATTTTTAAGCTGAGCTTCATGGTACACGCCTACAAATCTGACCAGCATTAAGGCAACAGGTTAAGGCAGGAGAACTCTCAGTTCTGCCTAAGCTATAAGAGTGAGTTTAAGGCCAGCAACTTAGTAAGACGATGTCTCAAATAGATAAAGAAACGACTGAGATTACAGGTCAACCCAGTATGAGTAAAGCCCTCGGTTCAATCTCCAGTACCACAGGGAAAACACAAGTAGCCTCTATTAAAAACGTTTTAATGGGCTGAGGGGTAGCTGGGTGCACTGAAGGACATCTGCTATGACATCAGTGACTTGGACAAAGACTGAAATCATGACAAGTCCAGAAAAAAGTTCCTGGGTTCAACCCCCAGAGAAGGAAAAGGGGACAGAGAAGGAGAAGAGAAGGAGAGAGGAGAGAAAAAAGAAAAAGATTTTTATTGCTGTATTTCTCTAGTATGGTTGACTTCTAAGCGACTCAACCTGGTGCAGTAAGTACCTCAGGGTATATAGCATAGACTAATAGTACAGATGTGTGAGAACACTGAGTACCTCAGGGTACATAAGCATAGACTAACAGTACAGATGTGTGAGAACACTGAGTACCTCAGGGTATATAAGCATAGACTAATAGTACAGATGTGTGAGAACACTGAGTACCTCAGGGTATATAAGCATAGACTAATAGTACAGATGTGTGAGAACACTGAGTACCTCAGGGTATATAAGCATAGACTAATAGTACAGATGTGTGAAAACACTGAGTACCTCAGGGTATATAGCATAGACTAATAGTACAGATGTGAGAAAACTGAGTACCTCAGGGTATATAGCATAGACTAATAGTACAGATGTGTGAGAACACTGAGTACCTCAGGGTATATAAGCATAGACTAATAGTACAGATGTGAGAACACTGAGTACCTCAGGGTATATAAGCATAGACTAATAGTACAGATGTGTGAGAACACAGAGTACCTCAGGGTATATAAGCATAGACTAATAGTACAGATGTGTGAGAACACAGAGTACCTCAGGGTATATAAGCATAGACTAATAGTACAGATGTGTGAGAACACAGTACCTCAGGGTATATAAGCATAGACTAATAGTACAGATGTGTGAGAACACTGAGTACCTCAGGGTATATAAGCATAGACTAATAGTACAGATGTGTGAGAACACAGTACCTCAGGGTATATAAGCATAGACTAATAGTACAGATGTGTGAGAACACTGAGTACCTCAGGGTATATAAGCATAGACTAATAGTACAGATGTGTGAGAACACAGTACCTCAGGGTATATAAGCATAGACTAATAGTACAGATGTGTGAGAACACTGAGTACCTCAGGGTATATAAGCATAGACTAATAGTACAGATGTGTGAGAACACAGTACCTCAGGGTATATAAGCATAGACTAATAGTACAGATGTGTGAGAACACTGAGTACCTCAGGGTATATAAGCATAGACTAATAGTACAGATGTGTGAGAACACTGAGTACCTCAGGGTATATAAGCATAGACTAATAGTACAGATGTGTGAGAATGCTGATTATATGTCAAGTTTCTAGAAAGAGTTTTATATGGAAACATTATAAAAGCCAGGTGTGGTGGCACATGCCTATAATCTAACACTTGAAAGGCTGAGACAGGAGAATCTGGAGTTTTAGGCCAGCCTGGGCTACATATAGAGACCCTGTGTTGTCTCCCAACTCCCCAAAAGGATATACAGTAAAAAATTCATACTTAAGTGCCTACTTTTTAAGTTATTAAGTTTTAGTGTTCACTGACCTATTTTCAAAGAATTTCTAGACCTTTGAGAAGAGCCAATCAGTGTATTCAGTTGAAATGTCTGAGAAGCAATGTAGTTAGTCCACCGCTGGTACAGTTCACCTGTAAACTGCAGTCAAAGTCTTCCAAGCCTTTCCCCCCATGTCTGCTTCCTACTGTCTGCCCTTTCTCTTACCTTCCCCCCATGTCTGCTTCCTACTGTCTGCCCTTTCTCTTACCTTCCCCACGCCCTTTAAATATACGGTA
Source organism: Peromyscus maniculatus bairdii (assembly GCF_049852395.1). Classification (NCBI taxonomy): domain Eukaryota; kingdom Metazoa; phylum Chordata; class Mammalia; order Rodentia; family Cricetidae; genus Peromyscus; species Peromyscus maniculatus. The sequence goes on from NC_134861.1 coordinate 93,417,234, forward strand.
ACGTTCGGAGATGAAGGGCTGTATGAAATAGCTCACAGGGTTGTATCTTGACAACCTTGTAAATTATAAAGCTGGGTATTAATGCTTAGCTAACCTGGACTTCAAGAGATGTCATCAGAAGACTGTTTTAATAGACTCACCTATATGATCTATAAGTGGGAAGCACCAACATGACAAGTTGTTAGAAAGCCTAGAGGCCGGGGCTTAGCAGAAACTTGCTCAGCAGCATCCCCAACACCACACACACAACCATTAAAAAGAAATGTCGTCTCTTCCTCTTCTGTCCTACCATTAAATAGTCAGTGCTTCTCAACCTTCCTAACGCTGCGACCCTTTAATACAGTTCCTCATGTCGTGGTGACCCCAACCATAAAACGATTTCTGTTGCTACTTCATAACTGTCATTTTACTACTATTATGAATCGTAAATACCTGTGTTTTCTGATGGTCTTAGGTAACCTACAAGTTGAGAATCATTGCACTAAGTAGTTCTGTGTTTTCCACTAAATCATGAACTTCGGCCTATTCTGGTTTTAATTGAAGATGAAGTGTATATAAACTTTGTGAATGAGAGATATTTCCAGACAGCTCTACTCATGTCCTCTTTACCTTTACCCTAAGTGCTGACAGGCCCAGACATTAGTGGATGGTGATCTCTGCAGCCCAGACACTACTTAATTGGTCTAATTCTTAATGTAGTCATCCAGAAAGACTGATTCACCTTTCATTGTCTCTTAATCCTTTGCTGGTCCAGGCCCTTCAGGAAGTCATTTTTATGATGTCCCATGAAGAAGTCATCCTTCATCAAATGGTTTGTATGTCCACTGTATGTTATGTTAAAGGACTGCAGCAGAAGACTCACTTTTCCTGGTGCTCGGGTAAGAGCATGCCGGGCTGCTGGGCCACACCCTCTCCCCACCTCAGAGCCTTCTTTACTGGGCATGCCCCTGTGACGCACAGTCTTAAAGATGTCCACAGAGAGTGTGTGAATGTGTGAGTGTAAGACGGTGATTAGCTTCCTCTGCGGCTGATATCAATCATAAACAGACTTTAAAACGACACTATACTATGGCTACATTTGTTTGCTTGGGGAAATGTATTGTCTGTATTTTTCTATGGATGCTGACTCATTAAGACATTAGGAAATGCAGGGTATTAGCAGCAGCAGCTCTGCTACCCTCTGTCAAGCCAAGGGGTAAACTTTCACTAGAAAAATGCAACAGCAAACAGGTTAAAGAATATGTTGGTAACAAAAAGAGAGAAGCGATTAATAAAGCGGAATCCAAAGATGGAAAAAACGACTGTAACTGACATGAGAATACAATAAGAAGTGAGAGGACTGGGGGAGAGGATGCAACCCTCACAGTAAACGGGCTTTGCAGGGGAAGCGGAAACAGGCTGATGGGAAGGCAACTGAAGAATCACAGGCGGGATTGACACGCACCAGTGTGCCTTCAAACAAACGACAAACCTCCTTCTGTGTACAACCGGTACTAAGACACTCTGCATGTGTTTTCAATTACTTAACTCGCACAGAATTATTTTCATAATGGGTAATTTACTTGTTCTTACTAATACTGTTACTCACCTAAAAAGCCGGTAGCATGGAATATATTTCTGAATGTCTAGAAAAAAAAGATTCAGGATATTAGGAGTGTAGTAATCGTTTGCCCACCACACTGAGGCGTGTTTACCTCATGCTCCTGGCTTCACTATGTGCAGTTCTTCAATTACACTTCAGACACACCCCTAAGACAAACTACTCTTACTATTTCAAAGGTGAATGAGCAAAGAGGAGTCACGTGACTCCCCAGCGACACAGGGCTAAAAACCCTACCTGGAGTCCCACTTGGAACTACATGTTCTAGTCACTAGCCAAAGACAAACACATAGGACCCAACTTCTGATCCTCCTGCCTCCACCTTCTAGGTGTGGGGATCACAAGTGTGCACCAGTATACCCACTCATATATTTTAATAGTCTGAACACACACACACACAGAGGCGCGCACACACACACACACACACACACACACACACACACACACACACACACACACACAGAGGCACACACAGGCAAGACGGCTCAGCAGGGAAAGGAACCAGCTGACAAGCTTGACCGACTCAGTTCAATCCCCGAACCCACATGATGGAAGGAGAACCGACTCCAGCAGTTATGCATGACACATGTAGCACCCACAACAATTAAAATGTTACAAAAAAGTAGTCACAATTATGCTGATTAGTCAGCATATAAACTACCAAAAACCATACAGAGCTAGGTGACTCACCAATTGTATAAACGACTTTAACATTATCCATTTGTGAATCAGTAATGCTGTTCTTGGCTTCACCTTTCATTTCCCCAAGAAGAAAACCTTCCTATGAGAAAAAAAAAACCAAGGGGCAGTCTATGAAACACACTGGATAGGTACTGTTCTGACTCCTCATCACATTTTCTCAGTAGTTCCCAACAACATAAACAAATGTGGACAGCTGGGAGAGGCTGTGTGCAGAAGGCAGCCTGACTCTCAAGGGCTGGGTAATCATCTGGGCAGGCAGCACTAGAAGCACGTCAGTCAAAAGCAGACAAGCTCAGGACCTCTGAAGGGCTGGCCCAGCAAAGCAGTCAGTCTTGGAGCATGAGGTTCCTGTGGGCAGCTGTGAAGGGAAAGCCCATGACGAAATATCCCAGATGAGCAGCAGAGCCTGGACTTTACATGTGTTTCTGGGAGTCAGTGGTTTCTTTTCTTTTTTTCCCAAAGTGCCAAGAGAAGACTTTATTGATCTTTAGAGTTAATGTGGCAACCCAAATAAACATTAGGATTAATAGTTTGACTTTTAACACTAGGGTTAAAAGTTGATCTGGGGGCTGGGGAGATGGCTCAGTGTTAACAGGACCCTGGTTCAACTCCCAGTACCCACACCCAGGGGATGGCTTTGTCTGAATTCTGCAGGCACTGCATGCACATGATGCAGACATGCACATAAAACAAAAAGTTTAACTCTGAGTTACCACGCAGAACAAGTTCTCAGGTAGGTATGGACAAACCCTCTGGACACCTGTTTAGTTTTTGCCCTGGGCCCTTTCTTGTACTCCAGCCAGTCCTGGAAGCTCAAACCTAGTCTACTGCTGTGAAGAGACACCATGTCCAGCACAACTCAAAGAAACATCTAATGGCAGGTTTGCTTACACTTTTAGGGCTAGTCCATTACCACTGTAGAGACGATCGCAGCACACAGGCAGACTTGGTGCTGGAGAAGGAGCTGAGCAACATGCTGATTCAAAGGCAGAGACAGACACTGGGCACACACACAATCTACAGACACACCTCTAGGGACACAACTGGGGACTAAAATAAGCCAGTGGCACACCTATAACCTCAACTCCCGGGAGGTAGGGATGGAAGGGCATACATACCCTTGGTTATGCTGGTAGCCAGTTTAACAGCCTATCTAAAACCAAACTCCAAGAAGCCCAAGTTCCCACTGTAGCTGGAATTTGTCTTAGTTATCTCCTCATCTAATGTATGGACAATAAGTAAGCACTCAGGTCTAGCACAGGAATTTAAGACTTCAGGGACAGGGGTGTGTGAATGGTGCTCACAGGGGAAGTCTGACTTCTAAGCTATGGGATGACACAGTGATCAATGTTTTCAGATTTAAAAATGTGTAAAAAATTATGAAATAGTAGAGATGTGGAATTCAATTTCAGCATCGGCTTCCCAAGGGGTTACTGTGTACCTGTTTTCTTTTAAAATACAGGCATCCAGGTTTTTTCATTCCAGCGAATTCAGTTATTCTTTTAGGTGCATTTAAAGATCAAGTGTGCTTGACAGTGAACTTTTCTATTCATTAAAATTAGTTAATAATGACTGGGCAGTGGTGGCATACACCTTTAATTCCAGCACTTGAGAGGCAGAAGCAGGTAAATCTCTGTGAGTTTGAGGCCAGCCTGGTCTACAGAGCAAGTTCCAGGACAGCCAGGACTATACAGAGATACAGAGAAACCCTCTCTCTCTCTCAAATAAATAAATAAATAAATAAGTAGTTAATAATGCCTTGCCCCCATTTTATTAAAAGTAAATAAATAAAGGAATGTTCCCAACATCTTTTAAAAGAACCAAGTGAATAAAAATCCATAACTGCAAGTATTCTTGATTTTGATACTCCCAAGGTCAAAAACTAGGAAAAATATCAGTCAATTCTAAGTACTACTATTCAGAAAACAACTCTTAAAATTTTCAGTTAAGGAGCTGGAGAGAATGTTCAGTGGTTAAGAGCACTGACTACTCTTACAAAGGAACAGGGTTCAGTTCCCACTGCCCACATCTCTACCATTCAATACCAGGGGATCTGATGCCCTCTTCTGGCCTTCACGGGCACTGCCACAGTGTAGTCCACAGATGTTCAAGCAGGCAACACACACACACATCTTTAAACAACAACAAATTTAGTTAAAATAGCTGAGAAACTACGGTCTATCAAAAAGACGTAGTTTACAAGGTCTAATCTTACAAGCTACAGATTTAAGGACAATTTACCTATGTTCACACTAAACACCTTCCAAAATTAGTGCCACAAATACACATGCATTTTTTTTTTAATATGAAGTGCTTAAATTTGTATGCCACCCTCCTGTAGGGCCATGCTAATCTCAGTATCATGTGCTGCCCAAGCGAGTTCGACACACATTTTAAAAATGTCATCTACTTGTTCTTTGCTAGGTGTTGATCTATAAGGCAATTTGATATAATGTACCTAAGACATACTAACTACAACCTTTATTGTACAATCCTTATCTTTAGGACCGTGCTGAAAAGCAACTTTAGGCCACGAAGACCTCATGCTTTAAAATGAAGGGCACAACACTTCACGTGCGTTACTCGACACTGTTCAGTACCATACTCTCCGAACTATTTCAGCGCAGTCCCCAAAGCTCATTTTAGACAGTCCTAGTTTCTTTCATTACGTTACTAAAAATTTACTACAAGATGTTACTTCCCGACCTCAAAGTTTTACAGTGAGTTTATTGTTTTGTTTTTGAGACAGGGTAGCCCTAGCTGTCCTGGAACTTGCTCTACAGACCAGGCTGGCCTCGGATTCAGAGATCCGCCTGCCTCTGCTTCCCGGTTCACAGTGAGTTTTTAATCTCCTAAATTTTAAAAGCAGACTTACCATTTTTCTTTTTCCACTTTCACTCAGCGGCTTCGAAAGCAGGCAAAAGTTTCAAGATGCACTTACAACATCTGACCCAGGACTAATTTGCATTTGAAACGGAAATCTGCATTTGTAGCAGAGAAAGTAGCTGGGCCTCACCATCTCAGGCCAGGTCTGAGCAGCCACCGTAAGCCCCAGAACCCGGGGTTGGCCAACCAACTCCCTGCAGCGGCTGCCAGCCGCGTCTACCCCGCCGGGGCCGGGCCTCCCGATGGTGGCCGCGCACGCGCGCTGCCGGCAGGGACCGGCGCGGGTCCCCGGCAAAGGACCGGGCAGTGAGAGCGGGAAGCGGCCCGAACCTCCCCGTGCCCAGCGGGAGGCCGCCGGGAACTTTCCTTCCCGCCCAAACTTGACCGGATAAAAAGGGCCCGGATGAGAGCCGGGGAGGGCGCCCCGGTCCGCGACCCCCGCACGGCCAGCGGGAGCCGCGGGCAGGGACGGCGGGAACCACAGCCGCGCGCCCGCCCGCCCGCCCGCCCGGCCGGCTCACCGTGTCTGAGTCGGTGTTGAGATGCTGGAAGGTGAGCGCGCCCAGCACGAAGCCGGACAGCAGCCCCACCGTGCTCTCGCCCTCCATACCGCCGCCTCCGTCGGGACCGCCGCCGCCACCGCCGCGGCGCATGACGGGAGGGCGGAGGGCGGGGCCGGGGCGGGGCCGGAGGGGAGGGGCGGGGCCGGAGGGGAGGGGCCGGAGGGGCGGGGCTTGCGCCTGCGGACAGGGAGGGCGTGGTTTGGAGGGAGCGCAAAGAGCGCCCTCTAGCCCGGGGAGGGTGAGTCCACTTGGCTGAGCTACCTGCAGCATACAGACGAAATCCTATGTGTGGGTAGTTTCAGGCAACTAATGGTTGTTGCTTGGCAACATTTTAATACCGCAGATAGGTCCCATTTTGGTTTTCTAACTGTATTACACTGCCCTTCACCTATTGAAACTTAGAAGACCAATAACCAGTTGGGGGGCGTTGCCTTTTCTAGGATATTCCAGCCGTGTTGCATTCTTCTATGTGTGTGTGTTTGGTTCTTTGGTTTGTTTGATTGCAATTAAAAAACTCCAGATCTAAGTCTAGTTTAAAGACTACATTTGAACATTATGAGTTTAATGATCAGCCTAACCATACTGTGCTGTGTCATGTGATATAAGTAAAGTGAATGGGAAGACGTGGGATTGACGCATATTTCACACGCGTGCGCATACACAAGTACGAAAAGCGATGGTTTTTAAATAACCGAAAGTTGGCGAAATGACAGACTACTGAAATGAATTAGTATTGCATGTCTGGGTTTTGTCGTGCCATGGTCAGGATTGGCTGGTCAGTGTCAACAAGGAAGAAGGCAAAGCTACACCCTGCTGTGGGACGGTCTGTATGTCGAATTGCTCTGATTGGTCAATAAATAAAACACTGGTTGGCCAGTGGCCAGGCAGGAAGTAGGTGGGACAAGGAGAGAGGAGAATTCTGGGAAGCAGAAGGCTGAGGCGGAGAGACACTGCAGCCGCCGCCATGACCAGCAGCATGTGAAGATGCCGGTAAGCCACCAGCCACGTGGCAAGGTATAGATTTATGGAAATGGATTAATTTAAGCTATAAGCACAGTTAGCAAGAAGCCTGCCACGGCCATACAGTTTGTAAGCAGTATAAGTCTCTGTGTTTACTTGGTTGGGTCTGAGCGGCTGTGGGACTGGCGGGTGACAAAGATTTGTCCTGACTGTGGGCAAGGCGGAAAACTCTAGCTACAACACCCCGTTGCCACTAACAGCATGTGGAGTTCTCTTCCCCCTTAGGGGATTTCAGGATAGCAGTATGACGCGGAGGAAGGGGTCACTAAAAGACATCTCATACATGAATTTTCAGCACAGGGGTTAACAGAGATGCCCAGGAAAGCATAAGACACACTGAAGCATGGACGTGAGCGTAAGGGGGAGCTGCACCTACATCACATATGTATATAATGGATATAAATTTTTTGTGGGACATATCATATGTATCATATATATATAATTATACATGACGTAAATTGCTGTGACATTTAATTTTCAGAAAAGTAGTGTGTTTATCTAAAGAATTACATGAACAGGAGGTCAAGGATGACTGTGATGGCAGAGGGAATAAAAACTAGAGTACTAGCCAACAAAAGTCCCACTCAGCACCTGATTTTCCTGCCCATTGACCTCTGCACTTCCTTTCCCTCCTTGTGAAAGGGTTTTCATTTACCTGTATTCCCTAACATGGAATTGTAGGGGGAAGGTAGTTTCCCTCATCTTCTCAGAGTACTAACTCTTAAATAAACCTGACTTCCTTCCAGCTCTCATTCCCTGAATATTGGCTTTTAAGAATGGAACAGATGAACTTGGGTGGCTCTGGTAACATTTCTGCTGAGCAATTGCATTAGTTACTTTTCTACTGCTATGATAAAATACCATGACTAAGGCACCTTACAGAAGGCGGGGTTTATTTGGGCTTACAGTTCCAGAGGGCCAGGAGTTCATCACCATTAAGTGGGGAGCATGGCAGGCATGGTGACCGGACTAGCAGGCTGAAAACATCTTGAACCTCATGCAAGAAGCAGACAGAGCGAACCAGAAATGGTACAAACCTTTTAACTCTCAAAGCCCGCCCTCAGTGACATACTTCCTCCAGCAAGACCACACCTCCTAAACCCACCCAAACAGTGCCACCAATGGAAGACTAATTATTCAACATCCCAGACTATGGGGGCATCTCATTAAAGACACCACAGCAATGTTCGTGATAATTTGCCCTGAACATCCTCACTGGACTAAATTGCTGTCTGAAAAACACATCACCATGTTGTGACAATACAAATGTTATACAAAGGCAAAACCCACTAGGCTACATACTTCCTGCCTTTGTCCAATAGGGACAAGCAAACATCCTGATGTACTTCCTGCCTGTTGCCTCCTGCCTACATTTGAAACAAGCACATCCTGCACAGTTGGAGCAACCAAGCTTGTTTACAGATGTGAAAACGTGTAACTGTTCTCTTACATGAACAACCCCCAGCATTCCAGGAGGTCATCTGTCCTTGGACAAGTGGGGCTCACAGGTCAGAGGCGTTTTTGTTTTCTAGAATTCTTAGGCACTGATGGGTTCACAACATGCCCCCACGGTTGGACACTCCTGCCTAGCCAGTTCCAGGTCAAAATAGCCATTTCCGGGTCAAGGCATCTCCGTGACCAGGATCCTGTGACTTTGCATGGTTGCGTAAGAGCGCGCAATGCAACCATGTGATCTGCACATGCGTGAAGTAGTTACATCGACCTGTGTGCGCCTGCGCTACCCAGCCTTTCTAAGCCGGCGCCATATTCCCGGCTTTCTCTCTCTCTTCTTCTTCTCTACACACATGTCTTTTCCACAGGCCTGGGCACTCCTCTGTCCCTTTCATCTTAATAAAACTCTTGTTAGCGGATTCTGTCATGTTTCGTGACATTTCCTCGCAGGGAAAGAGCACCGCTAAATAACTAACAGGCACAGCAATTTAAACTTAAAGCGTAACTTTACCCCTCGCAGAACTAAGAGTAAAGGAGTGAGTATGTGTTTGTGGGTTGTATGGTGAGGGAAATCTAACATTGTTTTAACACCCCCGTCTCCCCACTGCAGAAACAAAATAAGAGGGCATTGCTTTGAGCTCAGTTGTACCAAGTAGCTGAAAGGGAAACCATATGTCCTTAAGACCTCTCTTGAAGCTAGAGTGGCCTGTGTCAATGAGGCGGGTACAAGGTTGCTACTGGTGGAAAGCTTATTGCTAAAGCTTCAGTGAATGCTTTAAGCTGTGTTAGTTAGAGAAAACATCTTCAACCTGAGTTAAGCAGAAGGACACCTTCTTTAGCTGTATCAGTCAAATCTTTTTGGGTGATTTATTTCCTGTCTTTGGAGGGCTGTTGACCTGTGCAGTTGCATCATGGTCCATACATTTCTGCAGCATCATGCTCTGAGAAGGGCTTTAATAGTCTGCTGTCCTATTCAGTTTTTTTGTGATTGGGTGAGGGGGCAGTCTGTGTTTCAATTTGTCCCCAGGGCCTGCAAGGTGCAGAAGTGGCTCTGCAATTCCTTGAGTGTTTCTTCATCTGCTACAAAAGGAGGAGATGACATCAGGAAGTGCAAGGAAACTTCACCAGCTGAGCTAATCTCATGGTCATTCCAGACAATGGAAACACGAACGTAACTCAACATTTTGGGTAGAGCATCCTGCATAACTCCCACTCAGGGCCTGGGGGCAAGGGTGATACTCTTCAGGTTCACCGAGGTCCTTGATGTTTGACCGAAAAGAATTTCAGCAGGAGTTAGAGTGAACCCAAATGAGTGAGTTTATTGGTTAAGCAGAAAGGCAAGACAAACCTGAGCCACCAAATGTGAGCGGCAGGAGAGGAACGCACCTAAGCGCCTTGGCAGTGGCCATATTTGACCTAGAGGCTTTGAAACAACTTAGTCCAAAACTGGGTTTAGATATTAGGGGAAGTATAGGCTGGTAAACTTACTTTTCTTGCCTGCAGAATTTTGTCCTTGAAGAGACTTTCCAGAATCATCATGAAGGCTTGCAGCCAGAGTGAAACAGCATTAGTGTGGCTATATTCCTGCTGAGCTCCTCCTGGCCTGGCTCCCGAGACTTGTAGAACCTAGCCCTCATCCATTTTTTTTTTTTTTTTGGTTTTTCGAGACAGGGTTTCTCTGTGTAGCTTTGCGCCTTTCCTGGAGCTCACTCGGTAGCCCAGGCTGGCCTCGAACTCACAGAGATCCGCCTGGCTCTGCCTCCCGATTTTTTTTTTTTTTTAATTTAACCAATACCTTCTGTTTCTATTATCTCTATGTGAATCTTGTCTGAGAGTCTCCAAAGAATCAAAGGCCTATGCAAAACTTGGTTCAGGAAACCTGGAAAACAGTGGAACCTGAGAAATCTGAGGAATTCGCACTTGGCATTTTATCTTTGGGAGCTCCTTTCAGGTTGCTTTAAAGGTATGGAAATTAACCGGTTAACTGTAAATAGAGAGAAAATAGAAATGCCCAGGGCCAAGGAAAGTGCTTCAGTCCTTAGAGGCTAGACGCCCCTGCAGCCACCAAAGACTAAATTCATTCTTAAGGTGCCTCTGAGTCTTCTTTCCACGGATCCATGTGAACCCACACACCATTGCCACAACACATTAGGAAAGGCTTTTGCTAAAGAGCCTTGACTCTTCACTAGGGCAACCAGAAGCAGGGTGAAAACTTGACATTTCTGCTTCTGTTTTGTGTCTGTGTCTTTAAAGGCACAGAGATAAATCTCATTGTCCTTAACCTTTTTCTTGAGTCAGCTTGGGTTTGAGGAACAGCAAAACTTTGCAGGTCAGAACATCTCAACTTCACCACAGACAAGGACGGTTTTCTATAAAGGAAAGACCTCATCCAGCCACAGAACTAATTGTTTCTCAACAACCACCTTTTCTCCCTTAAATGAAAAGACTTTTGAGACCACTTTGCAGGATTGGAGGTGAAATTAGGTCAGGAAGACCAGGTCTGCTTAGTTACAATACACTTTGCCTCTGGCCCAGTTTTTCCTCTATTTAAACCTAAATCTACCCTGAAGATGAACTTGGAGGCATCAGACTCCTATTTGTTTTTTTTCTCAATGGTGCCACATGGAATCACTTCCTCTTCCTGCTGTTCACCTTGTATTTTTACATGGTGTATTTGCGTGGATGGACAAATCTAGCCTTTCAAGGCTGCTGGAGGCCATATATTTGCCCTAGAAGCTCTGGTTCTACTCTAAGAGATAAAATGTTGATCAAATGGATCCTTGCTTGTGCATGGGTCACAGGTGAAGGGTTCACAACGCGGCTACATTTACTGGGCAGACACTTCCGCCTAGCCACTTCCGCATCAAGAGCGTCCCGTAGCTAGGATACCTCCGCCTAGCAAGTTCCGGGCCAAGGGGTCTCGCGTGATCAGAGTCCCGTGACATTGCATGGTGATGTAAGGGCGCAACATGACCATGTAGTGACGTGACCTGGCCACGCCCCCAGCCGGTTTTAAAAGTCCGGCGCGATATTCCCCACTTCCTCTTCTCCACGCACGTGTCTCTCCCACAGGCCTGCACTTTCTGTCCTCTGTTCTAATAAACTCTATAAGCGGATTCTGTCGTGTTTCGTGACGTTTCCTTGCAAAGGGTAAGAACACAACGCAGACAAAAACCTAACATTCTGGTGCCGTGCCCGAGCGGGCGCTCCCGGCGGGCGCTCCCAGGCGCTTTCCGCCGGGGAATCTGCTCCGTACGCGACAGACCGCTCTCCATTCGCCTGAATCGCATCCAAGTTCCATCCAACACCGACCGGATTGGTGAGTGCCCCCGCTTTCGGCCAGCGTAAACGGTTTCCTGCACCTGTGTGTTCGGCGCCTCACACGTGTTCTTGAGACCGGGGGAACCCCCGACCACGGTCTTCATTGGCTGCGGTCGGCCCCTATCGCTGGCCAACTGGCCCAACTTTTCTAGCCATCTCCCACGCCTGCAGCCTGAGATATTTTTTGCGTTGGGGGCCACCGTCGGGGTGCGCCCCCGTCAATCCACGTGGGTCGACGACGCGCCCATTTTTCCGACGGGAGGACAAGCGCTGTCCGGATTCTCGGAGATTCCACCCCCACCGTGGAGGGGGCCCCTGCTTCTTTGGCTGACGAGCCTAGAAGCAGCCTGTGCCTGAAATCCGTCCTAGACTCTGGGGACGCCTGAGGTCTTGGCTCCGGATTACGTTTATTTTTATTTTTATTTTTATTTTTCTGCCTCTGCTGCAGACATGGGAAACAAGGCTTCTAACTCTGTTACTCCTTCCTCTCCGTTGGGCTGTCTTGTTGAAGCTTTAAAACCTCTCAGTTTAATGCCTCACATAAAGATTTCTAAGCTAACTCGTTTATGTTGAAAAAAAAAAAATAAGATGGCCAAAGTATGCTTTAAAAAATAAAAAAGGGCCGCTAAGCGGCTCCTTGGATCCCGATGTTTTGCGGGAGCTATCTAATTACTGTCAGCGTTCAGGCAAATGGAAAGAGTTGCTTTCTTCTCTCTCAATGCTAAACTGTCTCTTCTCGTCTCCTTCTCTCCTGCTCATATGCTCCTAGCTATACGTAAACCAGAGGATTCTCTGACTCCGGAATTTCTGACTCTAGATCTTGCTAAGGAACCAATAATTAAAATTCATGTTCCATCCACTCTCTCAGATAAAAAGTAAGCTGGGTTCTTATACGTCTAATTCTGCTTCCTTCATTAAACAATTTCAATATATAACTCAATCTTATAGTCTCACCTTTCATGATATATACATGATACTTTCTAATAATTTACTCTCGGAGGAGCGCAGGCGGGTATGGGAACAGGCTAGAACCCACGCAGACGAAATTCAGAGCGGCCCACCAAGGCTCTACTTCAGTTCACCAGCTTAGACCTGGAGAGCCCTGAGGGCAGGCAGCTGTTAATGAACCACTTTGTCTCTCAGAGCTTCCCCGACATTAGAGACAAACTTAAACGCTTGGAGAATGGCCCACTGACTCCGCAGGCAGACATGCTGGCGATAGCTTTTAAGGTGTACCATGGTAGAGATGAAAAAGCCCATAGAAGGAGCTGCCAGATGCTGGCAAGCACTGTCCGACCGGCTCCCCGAAAGCCGTCTGGTTCCTGTTACAAGTGCGGGAGAGAAGGCCACTGGGCACGGGCGTGCACCAACGGCACACGAAAGGCACTGGCAAAGCCTTGTCCAAAATGCCACAAGAGGGGTCACTGGTCAGCTGACTGTCCTGATGTCCCAAGCGACACAGGAACGCCAGATGAGGATGAATGTGACAACGACCCTCCGGCTGACTTTGTAGGCGTGGCCTACAACGAGGATTGACGCTGCCCGGTTTCCGCCCCGGCCACTCCCATCTCACACAGGGAACCAAGGGTAGTGATCAAAGTTAATGGGCACCCCATCTCGTTCCTTTTGGACACCGGAGCTACCTACTCTGTCCTAAGAGAGTTTTGGGGGCCCACCTCTCCTTCTCGTCTCCCTATTGTCGGGGTTGGGGGACAGCCTTATCTGCCTCAACAGACACCGCCACTTAATTGTATTTCAGGGGCATCCCTCTCACACACACATTCTTAGTGGTGCCAAGCTGCCCTGTACCTTTAATGGGGAGGGATCTCCTAGCTAAGGTAGGGGCGTCCATTTCTTTCGCCCCACACATGTGCCTTATCCCAGACGCGCCAGCGGCTCCCCTCCTCCTCCTAGCCACTAACTCTACAGACTCCAAATATGCTTTTCATATCCTCCTGTCCCACGCTGCTATTTGGAGGGAGCATGGACTTCTCACAGCAAAAGGAGGATCCGTGTCTCAGGCCATATAATGACCATGCAGCAGGAAAAGTTAAATATCTCCTCAGACCAGTTCTAACACCAGGTCTTTTTTCCAAGCCTCCAGCTGTTCCAGACAGTCTGTTAACCCCTCTTTTATGTCATCTAAGGTCTATTCTATGGAGCTATGAGGACTGTTCACTGCCTCAGCCATGTGACAATCCTTGCCCATCTCCAGTACACATTGGGGATCAGGTTCTTCTTTCCCCTCCGGGTCAGCGTCCTACACCCCTTTCCCCTAAGTGGCAGGGACCCTTCAAAGTAATTCTTGTAACCCCTACAGTTGCTAAACTCGAGGGCTTTCCTCACTGGGTCCACCTGTCTCACCTAAAACCTTTTATCTCACCTCCATCCCAGAAGAATCTCTCTTCATATACAGTGAAACAAACAGGGCCTCTCACTCTCAAGCTCCAGAGGACATCAGGATCCCCTGCTTTGCCGCCAATTCCAGAGGAATAAGGTACCACCCCTTCCTTTTCCAACCAGGGCCACACAGAGCCGGAGGCAAAAAGGACCATCAAAAATATCCAGGCGGTAAGGAATAATGTAATACAATAATTTATCATTGTTCAATACTCAGCAACTGATCACCTGTGTTTCCCAAGTGTTAACCTAATAAGGAGAACAGGTGTCTTAAGTAAACTACCAAAGCAGGTGCCTTAAGTGAATTACCTCTAATGAGGCTTGTCTCAGATAGGAATTAAGCAGAGCACTAAGACCAGATCTACCTCAGGTAAATGTCACATGCCTCTATCTGGACAGGCCAAATCTACCTCAGACAAATGCCAACTCCAAAACAGAATAATAATGATTCTTTCTCTCTAAGCTCTCTCTATGTCAACAGTATCTTGTCAAATGGGAGGCCCCCAGCCACGACACAGGAGCTCCCCAGCACCAGCACGGATGGACAGCCGCGGAACCAGGAGAAGACAGAACGTCGTTCCAGGACCCCCATCATCATTCCCGGACTTCACAAGATACCCTTCACACCCCCCCCCCCAAGAGCCAACCGACGCCCACTATTCAGCTGGAAGCAGTCTTTGAGAGAAACGTCGCCCCCGTACCCAGTCAACCACAATTTTTCTTTTTTTAAAAGTAAAAGAGTCGGGAATGAAGGGTTCACAACGCGGCCACATTTACTGGGCGAACACTTCCGCCTAGCCATTTCCGCATCAAAAAAGCGTCTTCCGTAGCTAGTATACCTCCGCCTAGCAAGTTCCGGGCCAAGGGGTCTCGCGTGATCAGAGTCCCGTGACATTGCATGGTGATGTAAGGGCGCAACATGACCATGTAGTGACGTGACCTGGCCACGCCCCCAGCCGGTTTTAAAAGTCCGGCGCGATATTCCCCACTTCCTCTTCTCCACGCACGTGTCTCTCCCACAGGCCTGCACTTTCTGTCCTCTGTTCTAATAAACTCTATAAGCGGATTCTGTCGTGTTTCGTGACGTTTCCTTGCAAAGGGTAAGAACACAACGCAGACAAAAACCTAACAACAGGGAGGTAGGTGAAAGGGTTTTGCAGTCAAAGGGTATCTTTGTGATCAGGGGCCCAAGGAATGCCACAAAATCACACCAGGAAACATGTAGCGGTAATGCCCGCATTACTGATACCCGTTCACCATGTCCAAGCGAAGGGCTGTGGATTAAAAATAGAGACAAGAGACAGTGAGTCATTCGTCACGATTGGATGTCGAATGCCATTTATTGAAAGAGGGAAGAAACCTTAAATACAGGCTTACAGCACAAATGGAGGAACCCCCGGAGGGCAGAAGTTCGCTATCAATGGTCTACATTCCAGACCCAATGTTCAACATTCTTGCATCTAAGTAGTTAACGCCCAAAATGCAGGATACACAAACAAGGAACTTCCCTTAAGCATTCAGAAGGGTGGATACCGGCAGGGAATCTGAATAGGGAGGACATCTGATCAAGGTCAGCAAGCAAGGCCGCAGCCACTCACAGTCGGGGGCCAGGGCCCATGGCGCCCACAGGTCCCCCCTTTTTATTAAATGAGCTTCTGTCTTAGATTGCGTGGGACCAGCAGACCACCTTACCCATCATAGAGACACCTGCCCAGGCCACACAAGTGCTCTGTCTTAGGTTGATGGCAGCCCCCCAAGCATTACCCGTCTCTGAATACTCATTATCATACAGACTCAACCATGTGAGCTGTAGAGTGACTGCTGCCAAAGATCTCAAAGTGGCACTGGGCTTGCAATCTGTGCGACACAGAAAAGACCAACAGAAGTCCTAACCCACCCATAGACAGGAGGCTAAAGGCAATTGAACCATTCCCTTCTTAAACAGCCTTACTGCAAATTGGAGTCCTTGTAAGGTGGTATCCCATAAGCAAATGGAACTTGAGTTTCAATAATTTTTTACAACTTACAAAGCCAATTATAATGTATAGAAGTGGAATTAAATTTATCATGCCCAATAAGAAGAAAGATTAACTAACTGTGGTAGCTACTTTTGCTGCCAGGGTCTCCATTGTGCTAGCTGTAGTAACCAATTATGAAATAGCAATCCCAGAAACAATAGCAGCAGTGGCCACCACTGCTATAACAGCAACAACGGCAACAGCGATGTCAGAGTCTCTTCTGGAGCGTGTGAGCATCATCTGTGTCTAGCTGCCATGGTCCACTGGCATGGACACAGCTCCAGGAACACGAACCACCAAGGCCCATTTTTCTTGATCCCAGCACTACTTAGGTTGGCAGGTCTGCAAGAGAACAACTGAGAAACATAAAGAAAACAGAAAACAAAAACAGCAAACAAGGAGCAGAACTAATGGCCCCAATAATGGCTACATTCAGGCTCAAAAATTTTGAGGTATCTTCAAAAAGGCTAGATGAATTTCAGGAGGCAAATAAATGTTGCACAGAGCCATTCCTGAAAAGTAGGTACTACACCAGCTTGAGGGGGGTTGCAATATGCGAAAAAGGCTTAGCTGGCAGCTACTGTTAGCAAATGAAGTTTATTGACCTTCAGAGTTATCCTTAATCTCCAAGGTGTGATACATTCTCAATGTTTTTTGAAAAAAGTTACCATACATTACCTTCTGAGGAATCCAACCACATGGCTACAGTTCCTAGGTTTACAATAATGTTTGCCAAGGCTGGCCGTATTGGGCTCTCAATCCCCATTGGCATCAGAAGGGGGGAGTTTTTTACGAAGGCCCAATAGGTCTCTGCCATGTTGGGATTCAGCAGCAGCCACAGGGCGCACACAGCGTTCAGGAACCCAAAGAGGAACTTCATTGTCCTGTGGAAAGACACAAACAGATCCCCGGGCCCACACCAACACCAGATCGGGTACCCTCCAAGTGCCAGTAGAAAGATCTTTCCATCGCACCAGAGGATGATTTGCAACAGGAGCCCTCCAGTGCTTATCTGCAGCAGATACTCCAGCAGAATCCACCGATAAAAAATTTAAAATATATAAAACAAGGGAAAGAATAGAATGTGGAGAGGAGAGATGAGCCCCTAGCTCCCCCCTTTTTACTTTAGCAATATAAGTTTTTAAGGTACGATGGCAGCGTTCTACTATAGCTTGCCCTTGAGGATTATAAGGAATACCAGTCTTATTAACAATAGAAAAATCTTGGCAGAATTTTGAAAATCCCATACTACTGTAGGTGGGACCATTATCAGTGTTTATGCATTTTGGCACTCCCATGTAAGCAAAAGCATGAAGACAATGATTCTTTACATCCTTAACCTTTTCCCCTGAATGGACAGAAGCAAAAATTAGAGAAGAATATGTATCAATAGACACATGGACATATTGTAATTTTCCAAAGGAAGGCACGTGTGTGACGTCCATCTGCCACACATGATTAGGTAAAAGTCCTCGAGGATTAACTCCCAAATGAGGAACAGGTAAAAATTCCACACAAATAGGGCATGATTTAACTATCTGAATGGCTTGTTCCCGGGTTATGCCTGTATGATAACGGAGAGATCCAGCATTAAGATGATAACACTGATGCAACTGAGTAGCCTTATCAAAGGCAGAACAGACTAATGTGACAGCCATACGAGTAATGGCGACAGCCCTCTGATTACCTTCACTTAGAGGTCCAGGCAATTAAGTATGAGCTCTAATATGGCCCACATAAAGGTTATATGAGCGAGACCATATAAGTCCTTGCACTTGCAATAAGTATTCATGAATGGAAGAAATGGATGGTATGTAGGCTGTTGTTTCCAAAGGCATGTGGCACATAATGGCATGTGCCACATATTGACTATCGGTATAAATATTTATACTCTCATCAGAAAACATTTGTAAAGCAAGCAACAGCGCCTGTACCTCTGCCACCTGGGCAGAAGTGCCCTGGACTTTTATTCTCTTTACTATGTTACCAGAAACCACCACAGCAAAACCATGTGAAGTGCCATCAGTAAATACCACACGGGCCTGAGGAATAGGAGTCATTTGTACTATCTTGGGAAATATAACAGGATGCAATTTAAAAAATTGACACACATCATTGGAGGGGTAGTGAGTATCAAACTGACCCTGCATGGAGCATGTCAATATGGCCCAATCATTATCATTAGCTTGCAACCATGCTACTTACCAAAAGTTTGAACACTGATCTTGATTCCCTTAAATATAATCTGAGCGACAGCCTGTGGATAAGGAGTGATGATTTTTGCTGGAGAAGCTGGGGAATGTACCCATAAAATAGGACCTGTTTGCCAAAACACTCCAGTAGGTGAATGAGTAAAACAAAATATCAAATACAATAAGGGAGAATTAAGATCTATATACTGTACGTGAGCCTGTTCCAGGGCCTCTTGCACACGTTGTAGGGCTACACGTCCTTCAGCTGTTAATTTACGGGGAGATGAAGGGTCAGGGTCGCCCTTTAAGACATCATACAAGGGGTGAAGCTGACCTGTTGGAATTTTTAAAGTGGGCCGAAGCCATTGAATATCTCCCAGAAAGGTTTGGAAATCATTAAGTGTGCGTAGCTGATCCATACGCAGAGTAATCTTTTGTGGGCGTATGCCCGTGCGTAACAATTCATGACCTAAATAATGATAGGGAAAAGATACCTGTACCTTTTCTGGGGCTATCTGTAAATTAGCCAGGCTAAGAACCTCTTGTAAATTAGAAAAGGCATCAAAAACAAGTTTTTTATCTTTAGCAGCCATTAATATATCATCCATGTAGTGAATTATATAAACACCTGGAAAAGCTTTTCGAACTGGAGCTAGGGCCAAAGACACATAAATTTGACATATAGTAGGGCTATTGGCCATTCCTTGAGGCAATACCACCCACTGATATCTCTGATAAGGTTCCTTAAGATTTTCTGAAGGAACACTGAAAGCAAAGCGAGGACTGTCCTCGGGATGCAAAGGAATGGTGAAGAAACAATCCCTCAAGTCAACCACAATTAAATGCCAATGCTTAGGAATTGCCACAGGGGCAGGCAAGCCAGGCTGTGTTGCTCCCATGAGAAGCATGGTTTTATTTACAGCTCTAAGATGCTGTAATAGCCTCCATTTTCCTGATTTTTTTTTAATAACAAATATAGGTGAGTTCCAAGGTGAAGTGGAAGGAATGATATGTCCAGCATCTAACTGCTCCTTAACCAACGCATACGCAGCCTCCAATTTTTCCTTAGTAAGGGGCCACTGCTCCACCCATACAGGGTCATCACTTTTCCAAGTGATTTTTATCAGTTGTATTATTGAAGGCTGCTGTGCAGTGACCTCTATGGAAAAGACCCTAATCCTCTAGTATCCCCAGGACCCCTAGTGACACAGTTTTTGTCTGCCGCAGGGAGCGGGTCTCCTTGCAACATTTTCCCTAAGCCTTTGCCCGGGCAGTAGCCCTGACTCTTCAGCATCTGTTGTACAGGCTGTGTAGTAAGCACCACTCCCATGCCATCCAACACATCCCGTCCCCACAAGTTTACTGGAATGTCAGGTAGCACAAATGGTTGAAAAGTTCCTGCATGACCTTCCTCATCCTTCCAATTTAAAAGTAGCTTGCTCTGTAATGGCGTCTGAGCTGTGCCAATACCTTGTAGGTTAGAGGTAGAATCTTTAAGGGGCCAAGCTTCGGGCCAATGTTTTAAAGAAATAACTGAAGTGTCAGCGCCAGTATCTAAAAGACCCCAAAAACTGTGATCATTAACTTTTAAATTTAGCATGGGTCTTTGTTCTAAGGTGGAAACCCAGCATGCTAGAGGGCCCGTAGAGCCAAATCCACCCTCACCTCTGTGTGGTTTAAGAAAAGGATTATTAGTATGAAAGCGGGGCATCAAAAGCAGTTGTGCTATGCGAGCACCCTGGGGAATAATTGTCACCCCTTTACCAGCCTCAACCATAATTCTAATTTCCCCTTCAGAGTCTTCATCTATCACTCCTGGAATTACTCTAATACCTTGCATAAGAGCGCTACTCCTGCCCAGAATCAGTCGTAAAGACCCTGCAGGTAGTGGACCCATAACTCCAGTACCGAGAGCCTGGGGACCCATCTGAGGTGTTAAGACTGCTCTGGTGGAGGAGCAGAGGTCCAATCCTGCGCTTCCAGGGGTGCCTCTGATAAGGTCTTGGACAAAAAGGGGTTCCTTCGAGGAACAAACTGGATGGGATGGTGGGAAACTGGGGATGGGACAGGTGTATCCAGGGCTCCGTACACCTGGCTTCGGGGGGTCTGGAGCGGACCCCGCTGCCCGTTTCCCGACGGTGGTAACATATTTCCCTGAGCATAAACCTTAGATCGGCACTCATTACTCCAGTGATGCCCCTTTTTACATCGTGGGCAAAGTCCCGGTGTCTTTGCCGTTGCTTGGGCTCCAGGACAATTTTTCTTAATATGACCTTGCTGGCCGCATCCAAAACAGGTTTTTGGGCGGTTTCCTCCAGAATTAATCCCCCTCATGGCTGAGGCCATTACCTGTCCCATGATGTGATGCCCATCTATATCTCTACATAGTTTAAGATAATCATTTAAGCTCTTATTTTTATGAGGCCTAATGGCCTCCTTGCAATATTTATTGGCATTTTCAAAGGCCAGTTGCTTTACTATGGGCATGGCTTGATCAACATCCCCAAACACTCTCCCTGCTAGTTGAAGCAGGCGATCTACAAATTCTGCAAATTGTTCTGACGGCCCTTGAATACTTTAGATAGTTGTTCACCAGCAGCTTTATTAGGTAGCCCTTTCCACGCTCTGGTAGCGGCCACACTAATCTGTGCATAAACTGCAGGATCATACAAAATCTGTGCTTGTAAAGTGGCATACTGCCCTGTACCCGTGAGCATCTCAAGATTACGAGCCGGGAAGCCTGCAGCAGCATTTCTATTAGCTGTAGTTTGACAATGTTCTTGAAACTCGCTCCTCCAAATTAAATAATCCCCCCCAGAGAGAGCAGCGCGACACAACTGCATCCAATCGCTAGGGGTGCAATTTAAGGCAGAAAAAGATTCAAGTATAGCGGTGGTAAAAGGAGCATGGGGCCCATATGACATCACAGCTTCCTTGAGCTGTTTGATGCTTTTAAAATCTAGAGGATTGTGCTCCCTTTGTCTCTGCCCTTGAGCATTTTGAGTCTCTATAACCGGGTAAGCAACTCCCCCCGTCAATCCCTCCATGGGTGCGGAAGGAAGGACCTCCGTGTTGCAAAAGTCAGGGTTATGGGTTGGAGGTCTATCCTTGTGAGAAATCTGTGATTTCCCTCTTAGGCATCTAGCATCCTTTTCTGATCTGACTTCTACATCATGACCCTCTGAAGATGACTCTGCAGAATCGGAAGATGACTCTGCCGAATCAGAAACATCAGAAGTTTGAAGGGTTCTGAGAGCCTCCTCTATCTGAGACTCCTCCAACACAGCTTTAGCTTCATTTAAGTGCTCTTGGACTTCAATATCATCACTAAGCAATGCATCCTTAACCAAGCGCCACAAAGAAAAAGTAGCTAAGGATACGGAATCAGGCCCTTCTTTATGCAAATATTTCTGTAAGTCAACCTTGACCTGTTCCCAATCTGGTATATTAAATCCTCAGGAGACCAGAAACCAAGGACTAGCATTCTGGAGGATTTGAACAAAATCTTTAGCCATCTTGCTCTTAATAATAGTGCCTTGCCGCCTCAACAGTCCAATTAATTGTTCCTCCAGGAGTGACTGTGAGCTAGCCGCACCCATTTCAATCCACTCTTACCTTTAAAATGCCGGCTGGCCTTCCAAGAGTGTCCGTCAGCTGGTCCTTCTTTCTCAGATCTCGGTAGGAACCTCCATTTGTAGCGGTCACTGCCCGCATTACCGATACCCATTCACCATGTCCGAGCGAAGGGCTGCGGATTAAAAATAGAGACAAGAGACAGCGAGTCATTAGTCATAATTGGATGTCGAATGCCGTTTATTGAAAGAGGGAAGAAACCTTAAATACAGGCTTACAGCACAAATGGAGGAACCCCCGGAGGGCAGAAGTTCGCTATCAATGGTCTACATTCCAGACCTAATGTTCTACATTCTTGCATCTAAGTAGTTAACGCCCAAAATGCAGGATACACAAACAAGGAACTTCCCTTAAGCATTCAGAAGGGTGGATACTGGCAGGGAATCTGAATAGGGAGGACATCTGATCAAGGTCAGCAAGCAAGGCCGCAGCCACTCACAGTCGGGGGCCAGGGCCCATGGCGCCCACAGAAACAGACCTCATGCAAGGGTTTTACTGGGGATGGTGTGTGTGTGTGTGTGTGTGTGTGTGTGTGTGTGTGTGTGTGTGTGTTCCTATGCTCGTGTGCTCGTGCACGCACACATGTTGCCTCTGAGCTGGGATAGAAACAGACAGGGGTGGGCCAGGCTGTGATGGAGGGCTCCATAGGGGTATGGAGCATGAGCATAGGGAAAACATGGCAACAGTGTGATGGTAGAAAAGTGTACCATTGGCAATTAGTGATGATGGGGTCCAGGCTCTGAGTCCTTGAAGGCAGAGAGGAGGGTTCCGAAATGTGGGTGGGTCTTAGTTGATAACATTCCTCCCTTTTGTTTATTATAAAAGGTAAGAAACGAGAGCCATGCTCTCTAGACTGCTTCCTGTTGTCTGAGGGCATCGACATCTTTGGGGACCCAAGAAAGCTAGAATGCTAGCCAAGGCTGTGAGGAGCAGGCAGTTTCACTTGCTGTCCAGGCTCTGTGGGACCATCTAGTGCTAGGGAAGTGCAGACTGCATTGGAGTGGCTCTCAGTCTTTAGCTGATTGGAAACCTGCTGGAACAGATATATATTAGGGGCAGAAGGCAAAGTTAAGGAGTTTAGGGGAACGTTTTTATATTGGGTGTACATTTGAAACTTCCAGGCCCATGGTCCTGGTAGTTGGGGGAGTTGAATCCCAAGACTAGGGGAGAGGGGAGGGAGGGAGGGAGGGAGGGAGGGAGGGAGGGAGGGAGGGAGGGAGGGAGAGAGAGAGGGAGGGAGGGAGGGAGGGAGAGAGAGAGAGAGAGATCCCACCATCAGGAATAGGCAAATAGAGAAACTTTATTCTTATCTGGAGTCTGTGTCACCTGTGAGAGGTGGTGTGGTGGTATTGTGTTCCCCAAAATATTGTGTACTCTAATAAATTTATCTGGGGTCAGAGAACAGATAGCCACTAGATACAAAGGCTAGAAAATGGTGGCACTCACACCTTTAATCCTAGCATTCCAGAGATAGAAATCCCTCTGGATCTCTGTGAGTTCAAGGCCACATTGGAAACAGCCAAGCATGGTGACACGCCTTTAATCCCAGAAAGCCAGCCTTTAATCCCAGGGAGTGGTGGTAGAAAGTAGAAAGATATATAAGGCATGAGGACCAGAAACTAGAGGCATTTGGCTGGTTAAGATTTTGGCTGGTTAAGCATTCAGGCTTTGGAGCAACACAGTTAAGCTGAGACCCATTCCGGATGAGGACTCAGAGGCCTCCAGTCTGAGGAGACAAGACCAGCTGAGGATCCGGCGAGGTGAGATAGCTGTGGCTTGTTCTGTCTCTCTGATCTACCAGCATGGACCCCAATAACTCGCCTCAGGTTTGATTTTATTAATAAGAACTTTTAATATTCCTGCTACAAGGTGGACCTAAGTCACTTCCCTGAAGCTTATATTATTTTCTTAAGTTTACAAAAAGGGGTAAGAAGTTTTAGATATGTTAATTAACATTACCACTTGTTTGAAGTCTGTATTGCAATCCACACTGTAGAAGAGGCAGTAGACTCTTGCCTTTGAGTCCTAGTAAAAGTGTGGGAACCCAAAACTGATTCTGGGCTAGAAGCCCTAGCACTCTGTCCAGAAGGCTGGACATATAGATTGGACAGAGACGTTTTAAGCGTGATTGAGAAGCACTTTTAAGTCCAGTCTTAGAAGAAAACCAAAGGAAATTTAAAATCTTGAACTTGTGACTAATAATAATAGTCATTGCTTTACCAGCTTATCAGAACTCCATCAAATGAAATTCTGAACTTTAGAAGTTTTAGTATATAGGGAGGAAAAAAGAAATATGAAACATTTTTTTTTATTTTTCATGTACTTTAAATCATCTTCTTAGATCTTTACAACTTGCATTTAAATGCCTTAAAGCACTTTCTTAGACCTTCAGAACTTACATCAACTTTCATATCCTCAGACCCTTCTACACCTTGTATTTACATACCTCAGAAGGCTTTTCTAGACCCTCAGAATTTATGTCAACTTTCATATCCTCAGACCCTTCTACACCTTGTATTTATATACCTCAAAAAGCTTTCCTAGACCCTCAGAATTTACATCAAATTTAAGCTTCTTCCCATCCAGTCATTTACTGTGAGACTCAGGTGGTTGATTACTGACAAGCAGTCATTGTGAAGCAAGTCCCTTTAAACAAAGGAAAAGTAAAAAGTTACTTGAAACTTTATCTCTCTTCAGAGTCTGGTAACAGGTAAGCTGGAGATCCAGTCGCTCTAGGAAAGTGAGGCCTGAGGCTGAATCTAAATGAACTAACAAGGCAGCTGCCCCCTTGGGGAAGGAGTTGGTATGCTTGTTGCTGAAGAAGCTAGTTAGTCAGTATCACCAGAGATACGAGAAGGATAAATCAGAGGAGTAAAGTTTAATCCAAATGGCCCATGAGTCAACTAAAATGACAGACTTGCCCACTACCTAGATAGACAGTTGCTCTAGGCTCCAGTGGTCTCCACGGCTTTGTTGGGGGCAGTGGTCATAGGTTTCCGGCTATTGTATAGGACATTATTTAATCTTCAGCTGCCACACAGAACAACATTGGCCTTTGGCTGCCAGAGTATTTTGATACTCTTTTAGCATCAAAATAAAACTTTAAACCATCCAAATAGCTTTAACAAAGTGAGCAAGGACAAAGAAACTAGACAAATATTACTATGAATTGCTTGAGTAGACCATAGGAATTTATTATCAAATATACCTTATTTATCAAACATATGCTATTACTTATCTAAGTTTTTTGTTAACTGGAGTAGACCTTTACTCTCTTGCCTTCTTAGAGCCTCCTGGGGACACCATTAAGCAGGATTCTGAGGTCTTCTCTGGGGCCCATGGAAGAAGTGTCCTGGCTATTTATACTGTCAGCGGCAGACTGGAGAGAAGGACACTGGTGGGATTTATGTGCCATCTCTGAACCACACAATCACCAAAGCTCTTTCTAATCTGAAATTCCAGTGTTACTGATGTGGTTAGGGTCAGAGCCTAGCAGCCCTAACAGGCTAGATTTAGCCACTTGTCTTCGACATGCCAATTAAACAAGCAAGCAATGTTGAAAATGGATTAAAGAGATTGCTTCAGTGTGGCCACCTTGGGAAGAGAAACAAAGATGTTCATTGACTCCACTGTGTTCATCTTCAGGGTCCTAATGCTAGTCTGTTGTGCTTTGAAAGAAAATGGCCCCCAAAGGGACACTATTAGGAGGTGTGGCCTTGTTGGAATAGGCATAGTCTTGCTGGGCTTTGAGTTCTCTTCTGTGTTCTGGTGGAAGATTCACCTCAACTCCCTTCCCCCATCTCTTTCCCCAAACCTGCCCCTTCAAAGCCTGCCAAAGACAGCTCCTCCCTGAGAGATGCTCAAGACCACTCCCATAGGGTATTTAAGCTGCATCCAAGAAATCTGACTTGTGGTTTTCCGGTCTCTTGTTCCTATCTCCTCTCTGAGGGGCTGGAGAATTATCCAGGAATGCTTTACCCATTAAACTGGAGGTTTTTGTAATTCGGCCTGATTTGATCTGATTTGGATTGCTGCATCAGAGGATAGGCCTATCGGGATGCAAAAAAACCTTTCACTGCTGGGCGGTGGTGACACAAGCCTTTAATCCCAGCACTTGGGAGGCAGAGGCCAGCCTGGGCTACAGAGCGAGTTCCAGGACAGGCTCTAAAGCTACACAGAAAAACCCTCTCTCAAAAAACCAAAAAAAAAAAAAAAAAAAAAAAAACACTTTCACTATACTCAAGCTACTCCCAGTGTCTCAGTCCAACTTCCTGTTGCCTACAAGATATAGGACTTTCAGCTACGTCTTCAGCACCATGTCTGTCTGCATGCCACTGTGTCCCGCCATGATGATAATGGACGAAACCTTTGAAACTGTAAGCCACCACCTCAATTAAATGTTTTTCTTTATAAGAGTTGCTGTGGTCATGGTGTCTCTTCACAGCAATAGCAACCCTAAGACAGGGTCACAAAGAAAGGGGCATTGCTGTGGGATGGTCTGTATGTCAAATGTGTTGCTCTGATTGGTCAATAAATAAAACACTGATTGGCCAGTGACCAGGCAGGAAGTATAGGTGGGACTAACAGAGAGGAGAATTGAGAGAACAGGAAGGTGGAGGGAGACACTGTCAGCCGCTGCCATGACAAGCAGCATGTAAAGATGCTGGTAAGCCACGAGCCACATGGCAAGGTATAGATTTATAGAAATGGGTTAATTTAAGATGTAAGAACTAGATAGCTAGAAGCCTGAGCGATTAGGCCAAACAGTTTAAATAATATAAGCGTCTGTATGTTTATTTTATAAGTGGGTTGTCAGACTGCCGGGGCTTGGTGGGACCTGGAGAGAAAACTCTCCAGCTACAGGGCATCCACCACAAGTGAAGTATCTGGATAAGCAGGTTTACTCTGGATCAAGAGGGTATGCTTGGAAAATCAAACACCCAGAGACAGGAGGGGCACTTATTTTTTATCCTAACTCAGGGGGTGACTGTGTAGGGAAAAGGGGCCACAGCTCCAAGGAGAAAAGGGCCATTGATCCAGGCCATCAAATTTCTATAATACCACACTTTGTGGAAACAACAGTTTTCCTGGGTGGTGAATATTGAAATATTTGCATAAACATCTCATGAGATGGGAATGTTAAAAAAATATTTATATTCTAGGCCAGGTGTAGTGGCACACGTCTTTAATCCCAGCATTGGGTAGTCAGAGGCAGGTGGATCTCTGAGTTCAGGGTCAGCCCGGTCTACAGAGCATGTTCCAGGACAGCCAGAGCTACACAGAGAAACCCTGTCTTGAACCTCCCCCAATAAAGAGATTTGAATTCCTTGTCTTGAACACAAATTTTATAGTGTTTGATAAAAAAAAGATTTTCTAAGATTTATTTATTTATTATGTATATAGTGTTCTGTCTGCATGCCAGAAAAGGGTACCAGATCTCATTGTAGATGGTTGTGAGCCACCATGTGGTTGCTGGGAATTGAACTCAGGACCTCTAGAAAAACAGCTAGTGCTCTTAACCGCTGAGCCATCATTCCAGCCCCCGACATTTCTTACACTAACATGAGATTTAGGAGTTGAGATCAGGCCTAGTTACTCCAAGGTATGTAAAACACGTGGTTTTTGTTTGTTTGTTTGTTTGTTTTTTGTTTTTTTTGGCATTGCCCTAGGAGACTGCACACACACACACACACACAATTATACAATTATTTCTTTTTATTTCTTTATTTATGAGTCACTGTGTGAGCATGCTTGCTTCTCTGCATGCCTGTCTCTGACTTGGAGGCAGAAGAGCGTGTTGGGTGTCTTTTACCACTGCCTGCCTGCTCCATGGAGGCAGGCTTTCTCCTTGAACCTGGGACTTGGGCTTTCCAGGGTACAATAGAAGTTACCAAGCCCAGGGATCCTCCTGGAGAAATTCCATTTTAGAAGTAGCTTTGACTCAGTTTTGAGGATAAAGGATGGTTTTGGACTTGGTTGGATGTGTGAGCAGCCCCCTCTGTCCAGAACTACCCAGGAAGCACAGACTGAGAAGTGACTCAGTTCTGGGAATTGGAATCTATTCCAAACTCCAAACGCATCAAGAGGAGTTACTGAAGTGAGTAGGAAAAGAGTGAAGGTTGACTTGAATGAATTACCTACATCCAGGATGTAATTCACAAGCATAGTAAGTGCTTTGGAACACTTAGCAGGTAAAGCATCATGCTCAGAGGCATGATCAATCCCAAAGATGGGAGGAGAAAGACGACCGCTGACCCAAATCATCATGGCCAAGTTAATTAAGTCAAGTATTTAATTAAAGCAAGCTTGTTAATATTCTGAACCACCCCTGGGCACCAACCTGCGTCCTGTCGTAAAAGCCTCATTTTAAGGAAAAACTCCTCCCTTTCCTCTCTCTTTCTTCAACTTTTCCTCCCACGAGGTGTGCACCCTCAACCCCCCCCCTTTCTCTCTCACTTCTCCATCTTTCTTTCCTATCCTTCTCTTCATCTCTCTATTATAATAAACCATTTCCAAGGCGGATGCAGCATCTGGGTTGTGAATGACTGTCCCCTGCCCCCACCCCCATGCCTGTATGGCGTGGGTCGCCTGCCAGCCTGCTGCTGCATTTGCACAGCATGCCAGCGTGTTTCCCTGCGCACACGGGATACCGTCGGGGTCCCCCATATATCATAACAAAGCTTTTTTATTCCTGTACATGGGCTGCCTCCCCTCAAGGTGGGGTTTGAGAGGTCAGCATTGGGGTGAGGAGACAAGGCTTTTATACAGGGGGGGTGGGGGTCCAAATGGGGGTTCTGGCTGGCAAAATAGGTGGGGTTGCAGGAGCAGAACATCATAATGCGTTAGTACTGAAGACCCCCCGAAAAAAGACATGACTGTAAGGTAGGCATAACAAGGTAGTCAGTCATACATGGTCATATAACCTTTTGAAACAAGTGGGTTGCAAGATGGTTTTAAACATCTTTTTTGGGTTGTTTTGTTTGTTTGGTTTGGGTTGGGTTTATTGAGACAGGGTTTCTCTGTATAACTGTCCTGGCTGTCCTTGAACTTGATTGTAGACCAGGTTGACCTTGAACTCACCACCTGCCTTTGCCTCTTGCCTGCTGGGATCAAAGGTGTTCACCACTACCACCACCACCAACGCTGCCACCTAGGTATAAACAACTATTTGAAACAAAAACGTGATTGCCATTCCTGGAACAGGCAGTACAGAACCGTTTGTAGTTAAGGTTGAGCAACAGAGGTTTAATCATAAAAAGGAATGAACCGAGTTTGTCTTTACTGTAAGATGGCTTTAAAGCCTACGATGGAGACAGGCTGGTTCTTCACTACCTCATCAATAGTTCTCTAAGCATGATCCAGGAGTCACAGAATGTGTATATTTATTTTATTCACGCTTATATTGAAATAGTTTATATCATTGCATGATACAAATTTCACTGTGTACGCATACATTGGTGTGTTTCCCTCTGGTAACTGTCCCCAGTCCTTCAATATCTCTTGACTAACTTTAAAAGTTGCTTTTGGGGGCTGGAGAGATGGCTCGGTGGTTAAGAGCACTTGCTGCTCTTCCAGAGGACCTGGGATCCAGCACCCACATAGTGGCTCACAGCCTCAGGGGATCTGATGTCCTCTTCTGGCCCCTGAGGGCAACATGCACAAACACATGCAGGCGTTTACACATAAAAGAAGTAAATTTATCTAAAAACTGTGAGTTGCTTTTCACAAGACTCAAGTGGTTTGTGCTTAGATAGCCACCAACCTCTGCGGAGGCTGACACAAGAGGATCGCTCTGCAGAGCCCGAGACTTCAGAACTCCGCGTGGTCAACCCAGAGGTACATTGGTTTTAGTTTCATCTCTTTTGCTATGATAAAACAAACAAACAACAACAGCAACAACAACCACCCCACTCTGGCCTCTGGGCGTGGTGGCACATGCCGTTAATCCCAGCAGAGACAGAGTGATCTTCAGAGATCTCGAACTCAGGTTCGAAGCCAGCCTGATCTACAGATTGAATTTCAGGACAGGCAGGGTTACACAGAGAAACCCTGTCTGGAAAAAAGCCAAAACCAAACCAAACCGCAAAACACTCTGACCAAAAGCAAGCTGGGGGAGGAAGGAATTCAGAGAAGCTTACAAGTTTCAGTCCATCACTGACGGACGGGGTAGGAGCTTGAGGTAGAAACACTGTTGTGGGCTTGCTGGCAGGCAGGCGTGTGCTTGGTCTCCTGCCAGAGGAATAATATGCCATCCACAGTGGGCTGAGCACTCGTACAAAAATTAACAGCCAAGACAATCCCACATGGGTGTTCCACAGGATAGTCTGATCTGGGTAACCCCTCCCTTCTCAGGTAATGGTTAAAGCTAACTGGGACACCATCTCAAGAAAAAAATTAATTAACCAAATTGTTCCTAGGCCCCACAGATGAAATGAGTCAAAACATTGGGAATGATGCCCAAGCAGTGAAAACATTTCAATATACTGATAATGGGAGTCTTAAGTTTTATTTTATTATTATGGTTTACTTTATATGAATGAGTGTTTTTTTTTTGTTTTTTTTTTTTTTTGGTTTTTCGAGACAGGGTTTCTCTGTGTAGCTTTGCGCCTTTCCTGGAACTCACTTGGTAGACCAGGCTGGCCT
Source organism: Peromyscus maniculatus bairdii (assembly GCF_049852395.1). Taxonomy (NCBI): domain Eukaryota; kingdom Metazoa; phylum Chordata; class Mammalia; order Rodentia; family Cricetidae; genus Peromyscus; species Peromyscus maniculatus. The sequence continues at coordinate 93,447,664 of NC_134861.1, forward strand.
CGAACTCACAGAGATCCGCCTGCCTCTGCCTCCCGAGTGCTGGGATTAAAGGCGTGCGCCACCAACGCCCGGCATGAATGAGTGTTTTGCCTACATTATGTCTGTGCACCAAATGCTTCTGTGATGCTCTTGGAGGTCAGAAGAGGCATCAGATCCCTTGGCTCTCGAGTTACAGACAAATAGCAGTGAGCCGCCCTGTGGGTGCTGGGAATCAAACCTGGGTCCTCTGGAAGAGCAGCCAGCGATCTTAACCACTGAACTCCAGCTCCAAGTCCAGTTTTATAAATAACTGCTTTATGGGAGATTATTGATGCTTTTGTGACCGAAATTTATGCGTGAATAATCTTACGAGGTGATGAGTAAGCTTGGACAAGTCTTGCTTCAGCACCCTAAAGACAGTGCACCTCAGCTCTGTGGAGGAAGAATGAGCGGCAACACAGAGCCTTTCTTTACCGGCTCCCGGCAGTCTTTCTTTGAAGCCCACGGACAGGAAGTCACAGACAGGTTTGCCCACGCAGTGGAAAAAGAACCAGACGGATTGATGGTTCCTTGCCTGGCTGGGAAGTGGGCTGTGGGGTTTTAAATGCTGCAGTCTGGATTGATTGTCCTTCCTCTGAAGTTTGTCCATGCTGAGGGTCTCTCCAGAGAGCGCACCTGACGGAAGAAGCTGTGGGAGACCCAGCCTATAACTAGGAGAGTGAGTCAGGCTGGCTTCAAACACGCTGGCGCCTGGTGGGCGTGCTGAGAATACCTGAGATAACAGAAAGAAAAACACTTTGTAGACTCTGAAGTGGCTCCTCCTTGTTATCATTACCTGGCTAGGCATCACAAAGAAAGATGGGGGTGCTCAGCAGAACAGGAGCCGTGCCCCGTAGTCAGCGTATGTTCTGAAAACTTGCGAAAGTAGCCTTAGACTACCGACGCATTGGACCTCCCCCCCCCCCCCCCCCCCCCGGCTACCGCTAGCAATGCAAACATCAGTTTTCACCATCCCTTGAAAATTAAATTATCATAGACCTGGGTAGAGAGCTGGCATTCTAAGCTGCCCAAAGAGACAGGAGGAATAATTATCCCTGTGTTGTGTACATTTCCTAAGAAATTAAACACTCCATCTTGCACGAAGTGCACCCCCTGCCCCCACCCCCCGCCCCAAACCCATCAGAGTGACTAGGACTGTCTCTGCCAGGGGAAGCAGTAAAATCTGAGAGTCCCTCTCAGAAGAGCAGAGTCAAGCCGCAAAGACGACTCTGAGACCAAACCGGTGTCCTAGAAGAAGCAGAAGCCAGCCAAGCCGCCTGGAAGAGGTTTAGTCCAACTGAGTCACCTGGCAAGGACGCTCTCCAGCCTGCTGAGCTGCCTGCAGGCTGTGCAGCGTGCTCCGGGTTCCCAGCTCTGTGAGCTGTCACGGTGTCGGGGTGGGCTTTGGTGAAGCAGTTGTCTTTGAATCATTTCCGCTCTTACAAGTAACCACTCACCCATGCTCCTCCTGTAAGTAACCCCAATAAAACTCCATAGTTCACCACAGGGGACTTGGGAGTTGTCTGTACTTTGGTCTGTTGTGGGCTCCCTGTCTGGGGTGAATAGACCCGTGTATTTTGTCTCTCCTATACAATATTTTATATTTCCTATTGAGATGACACACTTTTCCTTCCCAGAAGCCCCCTTTTCAGGACAGCCTCTTGGAGCTGCTGTCTCAGTATCCACCTCAAGGCCAAATACACAGAAAAGTGTGAATTTTTCTTCCTTTAATCAGGCATGCTTCCCCAAGGCTCTGTGCTTTTTCACACTTTTCTCCGAAGTCTCTGATCTCTTCTTCCAGCACCTGGCTGCTTGTCAGCCTCCATCCCAAGTGGCATTGTGTTTTCTCTTCCTCTTCCATTTCTCTTCTCCTGGCTGCCGCCAAGATTTAGAACTTGCCTGCCGTGTTGTTTTTTTGCTGAAGCTTTAGGACAATTGTCCGCGAGCTTCCTGTCTTCTGTCTTCAAATGACATTTTAATTTCATGTATTGAGGCTTTTGTCTGTGTACCTCGGGCATGCCTGGTGCAGGTGGAGGCCAGAAGAGGGCATCAGGCCCCTAGAACTGGAATCAGATGGTCATGAGCCACCTTGTGGGTACTGAGAATTGAGCCAGGGTCCTCTGGAAGAATAGCCAGTGCTCTTAACCACTGAGCCATCCCTCCAGCCCCTTTCTTTTGGTCTCAGAAGGGAAGCCCAGTTTCCTTTGTAACAAACGGTTGCACATGTAGAGGCGAATTTTTAAATATTTGAGCTGTATCTTAGTAAAGCCAGCATACTTTAAAGGATGGATTTAAAACACACAGGCAGCAAAAGTTCCTTTAGCATCGAGCATCTGAACGAATACTTTTTTTTTTTTTTTCCGAGACAGAGTTTCTCTGTGTAGCTTTGGAGCCTATCCTGGAACTCACTTTGTAGACCAGGCTGGCCTCGAACTCACAGAGATCCGCCTGCCTCTGCCTCCCGAGTGTTGGGATTAAAGGCACGAGCCACTGCTGCCACCGCTGCCGCCGCCGCCGCCGCCACCACCACCACCACCATCCAGCCAAATACTTCTTGATTAACTAAAGGGATGTAGAAATTTCTGAAGTGTCCACCAATAACCTTTTAATCATTCCCTTCTGAACAGTCTCCTGTGCCAGAACTTTACTGATAATAACCATCACGGGTATATGAAAAGATTCAGATTTCACATACATGCACATATTCGCATTAATCACACATACATGAATTAGATACACATCATGTACATATACACATCACATCGTGCACATATACATATCACACATACACAATAATACATGGGACACACAGACACACACACACAAAGATTTTTATTTTTATTTTTTTGGGATAGGGTTTCTTTGTGTTGTTTTGGTGCCTGTCCTGGATCTCTCTCTGTAGACCAGGGTGGCCTCGAACTCACAGAGATCTGCCTGGCTCTGCCTCCCGAGTGCTGGGATTAAAGGCGTGCGCCACCACCGCCCGGCATGCAAAGATTTTTTAAAGGGGACTGTGGGTAAAACACTGTGCAAATGTGAAGAACTGAGTCTGAATCCCCAGAACCATGTGAAGCTGAACATGTAGGACACACCAGTAATTCTGATGCTTCTATGGTGACACAGAATCAGAGGCAGGAGATTCCCGGGAAGTTCAGCAGCCAGCTAGCCTAACATACACAGCAGCGAAGGACAAGAGATTGAAAGTAAGGACTATTACCCAAGGTTGTTCTCCACCCCCCATGTGTGCTGTGGTGCACACGTGCCCTCATTTGCACACCTGCACACATACTTGACACAAGATTGAAAAAGAAACAAATGCAAATTCTTTCTTGTAGTGAGAATAGTATTCTGAATCCTACTTAGGGTGTGTCTTGCAGCAAGCTACCACTGAGCTGTTCCATGTGTCTGGCTGCAACAAAATCAGCCATCCTTGAAAGGTAGGGTAGTATTTGCTAAGACCAACGGAATCACTGGTGAGGGCATGGAGTGCGCATAAACATGTAACCTTCTGCTCAGGGTTACTATTGCTGTGGCGAAACACCATGACCAACAGCCATTTGGAGAGGAAAGGGTTTATTTGGCTTACACCTCCTGAATCACAGCCAACTGAGGGAAGCCCCATCAATCGTTAATTAAGAAAATGCCCTGCAGGCTTGTCTGTCTGCAACCTGCTCTTATGGAGGCATTTTCTCAATTGGGTTCCCTCCTCTTGGATGACTCCAGCTTGTGTCAAGTAGATGTAAAACTAGCCAGCCCACCTTCCCAGGTGCTTTTATCCACGGGGAGTCTGTAGTCACCTCTACTGAGTGAGGCAGCACTCTGAACCCAGGCTTCACCTTAGCATCCCTGTGGACTTGGAACTACCAACACTGCAGCTTGGTGGGGGTTGGTGGGGGTTGGTGAATTTGAAGGCAAGGCAGCTATGGGTTGTGGTTTACCGCTCCTTGGTAAATGGTAAATGGTGTTTTCACCAGCGTGAATGAGTCATTTTCTTCGTTGTTGGTGCCTTCGCAGTTTGGGAGCAGAGGTTAATTTCATCTTTTCCCAGAAAAGCCACACATTTCTTCTATTTAAGTAAATTCGTTCTAATTCCACAATGGGCCGAGATCACCAAATGCTCAGTCTAGCAAGACATAGACGTGTAATAGGTCTGACTCCCTGGCTCAGTGGTTTGAGTAAAAATTTTTAAGTCTCTGGTCCTGAAGACAAGTAACCACTGTCAAATGCTTAAGTTGCTAAGAAAGGGTGTCATATCACTGGTGTCTGTTGAAGCGGGCACCTGTTGACCTAGATTGTCTGTCTATCCATCCATCCATCCATCCATCCATCCATCCATCCATCCATCCATCCATCATCCATCCATTTGCTTAGCACATTTAGTGAACACCTTCAGTGTACTGAATGTATACAGATGCCGGTGGCTCAGAAGTAAGACCAGAGAGTCCATGCAGTGGAGTTCACCTCACCTCTGCTCCTGAGAAACCCTCGGATTCCCAGCTTGGGGTTCAGTGTGCCCCTGCACCTTTGTGTTACTCTTGTCCCCATACTATATTTACTGGACTTCGGTGGTTTTTTGTCTGCTTTTCTCTTTTGTATACAAGTTGCTCCATGAGGACTTTCCCTCATAAGAAGCGGCAGGTTCCATAAAGCCCACTCGTGTACAAACCCGCACACTCAGCCCCACAGTCTGACACATAAACCAGGTTTGGTAAGAATCTGAACTGTCGGGCTGGAGAGATGGCTCAGAGGTTTAGAGCACTGGCTGTTCTTCCAGAGGTCCTGAGTTCAGTTCCCAGCAACCACATGGTGGCTCACAGCCATCTGTAATGAGATCTGGTGCCCTCTTCTGGCCTGCAGGGATATGTGCAGACAGAACACTGTATACATACATAATAAATAAATAAATCTTAAAAAAAAAAGAAGAATCTGAACTGTCTTTTCCTCACTCGATCCAAATGTACACTGTTAAAAAATAATAATAAAAAGTTCAACCCTGACAACCTCAAGTCCTTTCTAACATTAAGCATCTTTATCTCCAAGAGCTAAGGAGCTGCATTGTTATTGCTTACAGAAAAGTCTCTGTGACCTTCCACCAGGCAGGAAAATATGAAAAGATTTTTTTTAATGTCACAAAGTCTTAAGTTAATTTTTTTTTTTTTTGATTTTTCAAGACAGGGTTTCTCTGCGTAGCTTTGCGTCTTTCCTGGAACTCACTTGGTAGCCCAGGCTGGCCTCGAACTCACAGAAATCCGCCTGGCTCTGGGATTAAAGGCGTGTGCCACCACCGCCTGGCCCCAAATCTGATTTTTTAAATTTAGCTTAACTCCTATTTCAAAGTTAACTGGAGTTATGGATAGTTGTGAGCTGTCATGAGGGTGCTGTGAACAAATGCTCCTAACCACCGGGCCATCTCTCCAGAGCTAAGCTACAGTTCTTAAAGCCGTTTTTTTTTTTTTTGTTGTTGTTGTTTTTGTTTTTTTCATTTTTTCTCTTGAATAGTAGCAGAACAATAGTCACATACTGAGGTAGAACTAAGTTCCTAGTTGTAGTTCAAAGATTCACAAAGAGTATCCAGACATGGTGTTTCATGCTTGCAATCCCAGCTCTCAGGAGGTGGAGGCAGAAGAGTGAGTTCACGGGCTACAGAGCAAGACCTTGTCACATACACACATTTACATATATACAGTATATTTACATAAAGGACATATTAGTGATTAATAATAAGAGCTTTAACATATTTTCTTCCTTTGCAAACCACGTTTAGACTGAAGTGAAATATTACTTATAAGGTAGCACACAAGAAGTGAATCCACTAAAATTTTTATGAGATAATTTTTGTCCCCCTAACATTTTCTCCTCTGAACAAATACATAAGTAAATAAAAATATGTAAACACAGAGAAATGTTAGGTTTGTTGGGTCAAACTCTGCTTGCAATACTATTGTAATAATTATATGTCATTTATATTTTTAACATGGAAACACATGGGTTCTAGGTACACACAGAAAAGGAAGATGCTTTTAAAGTTGAGTTTGTTTTTATTGTTGTTGAAATTTTGTTTTTTATTTTATTTTATTCATTTATTTTTTGGAGCTGAGAATCGAACCCAGGGCCTTGTGCTTGCTAGGCAAGCGCTCTACTGACGGGAGCCATAAGCCTAAGCGACTCTTGACACACATGCTGCCATATTTGGGGTTTTCTCCTCTTTTCTTAGATCTAGGCCTTGCTTAAGTCTCCACAGCACCAGAACCTCTTCCCACAGATACCAGAACCTCTCCTCAGATATCAGGTGAATGAGCTGCAGTTAGGCAATTAGGCAGTTAGACAAGGGTAGATAGATAACCTTCAGAGCAACATTTCCTGCTGGCCAAACAGCCCATAATTAAGGTCCTTCCTGCTTACAACCCCCATAATTAAGTCCTTTCCTGCTTGCAACCCCCATAATTAAGTCCCTTCCTGCTCTCAACCCCCTTTGCCTACCTATATATGCCTTGAGAGTAAAATAAAATTTTGGAGCTTGATCAGACGTCCTGTCTTGCTCTCATTCTTTGTGTCTCGTGTCCCTCTCATTTGCCGGCCCTCCCTTTAGGTCCCTGTTGAAGACCCTGCTGGCCGGGGCACTCTACCACTGAGCTAAATCCCCAACCCTTGTTTTTTTGTTTTTTAATTATCGGTGTATGTGTGTGACTGTACAGAGTTCTGCGCACATAAGATGCACGTGTCTTCAGAGTCCAGAAGAGGGCGCCAGATGCCCTGGACCTGCAGTTAAGGAAGCCAAATGCTCCCTCCTGGGGGCTAGGCCTGCTTGCCTGCACCTGTGGAACTCCGGGGACAACTTTTGGTTCTTTTTTTCCAGGATGGGTTCCTGGGACAGAATTCAGGTGGTCAACTTGTACAGCAACCGTTTTTGCCTGCTGGGCCATGTCCTCAGCCTTGCTTTTTTGTTTGTTTGTCAGGGGTGGGGTGGGGTGGGGTGGGGTGGGGATGCATGGGGGCTGGGGTGTGTTATGACACTGCATCAGGGAGCCACCCCGCGGGCCGGGCCAGGGTATCCCATGCTGGAGGGAAAACATGCCCGGCAGATGCAAGGGCGCTATGGCGTGGACAGTCACTCATACCCCAGGCACTGCGTCCACGTGGAAATACGTTTATTATAATGGAGAGATGAAGAGATAGATACGTAGGGAAAGAGAGAGGCGGGGAGGAGAGGGGTTGGGGGTGCACACCTCGTGGGAATGGAGGGAGAGAGGAAAAGAGAGAGGAAAGGAGGGTTTTTTTTCTTAAGTCAGGACTCCGCGGCCCCAAGGGGCGGGTCAATACTAACGGGGTGGAAGAGGGTTGGGGCACATCTCACTCTGTAGCCCAGACTCTCTAGAAACTCACTATGTAGCTTAGGCTGGCCTTGAACATAAGGTAATATCTCCTGCCTCATCCTTCCAAGTGCTACATTGAATGACTTCCCACTCAGCAGTTGTGGAAGCGTCCAATACTTAGTGTCTGCTCAGCCTCACTGCTCTTCTCAGTATTTCCCCTAGGAGAGAGAAAACACAACTAAGTAATGGTCACTCCTCTATTTATCCTCATGGACAGACAATAACTCTAAAAAAAGGTTTAAGGCGACTGATTTTTGTCTATCTCTAGATTCTTTGTTAAATACACAGCAAAGAAGGCAGAATTTTAAATGATGAATAACTCTGGTGGCTTGAAAATGTTTATACCACACCGGCCGTCCTCAGGACTGTGGTGATATTCTGGGATACATAGCCTCGGCAGGGAAAAGGAGGCAGAACATGGCTCCTGGCCTGACGATGGACTCATCTTTGCGGAAAGTGTGTAGATACGGGAAACAAAGATCCATGTAAAACTGAAATGGCCTGTTAGAGAAGTTTCTCTGGCTCCCGAACAACAGGCACCACTGAAATCTCAGCCCACGACCATGGTGCATAGTCTCCCCCTCAGAGCCCAATGACTGAAGCAGGTCAGAAGGAAGCGTTGTCTTCCTCCTGGTACAGAAAGGTGCACTGCGCCCCTTCCTTCTCTCCAGCCCCAAAGCTCTCTATCTCAGATGGCAGACAGGAAGGATAAGAGCATCTGAGGGAAATCTGGGTGGTGGCTCTCATGAGGTGTGGCCTTGTCCTCCACAACCCTTTCAGCCAGTGGCCTCAGAACCTGTGGGATATTTTTCTTACATCATTAGCATCTCCGGGACAAATGGCTCCTGGAGGGGGTCCCGGCAGGTGTCAGTCAGGGAAGTAAACCGCAGGAAGAGTCTGGGATAACCATTCTGAGGAATTTGGGTGAGGCCTGCCTCTGTAGCAAAAGGTGGGTGAGGTCTGTCTCCACAGAGAGCAAAAAAGGTCACAGGTCATTAAAATCCACTCCCAGCCTTCTGAGCTGGAAAACAGGGATTTCCTTCATTAAGAAGAGGCCCCTGTGTGTTTACCATTCCTGGTTCCCTAGTGCTCTGTGGACACAAGGCCTTTGTGCTCCCAACATCATTTGGTACCCTTTTTAACTTTTTTTTTGGAGCTGAGGACCGAACCCAGTGCCTTGTGCTTGCTAGGCAAGCACTCTACCACTGAGCTAAATCCCCAACCCCCCATTTTAACTTTTTATTATGTTTATTTAGTGTGTGTGCGTGTATTACTCCCCCTGTGTGTGTGTGTGTGTGTGTGTGTGTGTGTGTGTGTGTACGGACATGCATGTGGAGGTCAGAAGACAATTTTCTGTTCCCACCATGTGAATCCTGAAGATTGAATTCAGGCTTGGTAGCAGACACCTTTACCTGCTAAGATATCTCCCCTACCCTTGACGGCCATTTTAAACAAATAATTAAAACCTTATACTCCATTGCTAATAATGAGGTGGGACAAATGAATGGTTCCATGTAAGCAGCAGCTGAGGAAGAACTGAAGGATTTGGAAGCCAAGTGTGGATGTAACCAACCGTCTTATTAAATAAGAAACACAGAACCAATGTAAAAAAGAAAGCCAAGAGGTCAGAGCTCAGAGCGAAAATCTCACCCTTCCTCCTGCGGTGGTCCTAGCTTCCCGAAAGAGAGCTACTTCCTGTGTGTAAGTCGTTTCATAGTCATTCTGCCTTCTCATTGGTTGTAAACACACCTTTAACCCCAGCACTTGGGAGGCAGGGGCAGGTGATCTCTGTGAGTTCCAGACCAGCCTGGTCTACAGAGTGAGTTCCAGGACAGCCAGGACTATTTACAGAGACTCTGTCTCAAATACCTGACCCCCTCATGAAAAAAAATGTAGACTAGAGTTTTAAGAAACCAGTAATTCAGCTGCCCATGGAAGTATAGTATGAGACTTAGCTGCGCACTGTGAACATCAGCACAACCTCCCCATGTGAAGAGTGTATCAAAAGGCCAAGCCTGAGACTGAGATTTTGGAAAATATTTAAGGTGGGCTGTGGAGATAGCTCACTGGCTAAGATGCTTGCCGCACAAGCTGGAAGACCTGAGTTTGGATCCTCGGAATGCTAAAAGCCAGGTGTAACTGTAGGTTCCTGTAATCCCAGGACAGGGCGGGGTAGGTGGACTGGGGCAGAGCCAGGCGATCCTCAGGGCTTGCTAGCCAGCCAGTCCAGATGAAAGCCATCCCAGGCTCAGTGAAAAACCCTGTCTCAAAATATATGGAAATGATAGAAAAGACACCAACGTGGACCTCTGCTCTCCACATACTCATGCACGGGTGAGTGTGCCCCTCACACTCATGAATACCCCAGCAAACACACACAATTTAAGGTAGAAGGTAAGTCAGGATTTGTTAGGAAGTTTGATGGTAGAAGTGGCTCAGTTTATAAAAGTCCAGCTCTTCCCTCAAACTTTCTTCTCTGATGCAGGAGAGCTCAGCGCCCTGCTGCCCTGCTGTATATTGAAGGGTGCTCATGTGCTGCCATACCATGTGGATCAGGGTTTTCTTAAAAGGATACAGTACAGCTCTATCCAGTATTATACATTTGTTCGTCCTAGATTCATGGTCTAAATTTTACTTTGCTTGTGTTTTGTGTGTGCACACAGACATACTGTGTGTGTGTGTGTGTGTGTGTGTGTGTGTGTGTGTGTGTGTGTGTATAGAGGGCAAAGGTCAACCAGGCAAGCTGTTCCTCTAGAACCATCAACGTTGTTTTTTGAGACAGCATCTCCCACTGAGACCAGAGGTTCCCTGATTTGGTTAGGCTAGCTGGCTGGTGACCCTCAGGATGCCCCTGTCTCCCTCCACCTTTCAACTGGGATTATAGACACCTGCCCTCATACCCAGCAATGGTGATCAAATTCATATCCTCTGCGTGTGCAGTGAGGACTTTACTGGCTAATCGATTCTGCAAGCTCTCTGCTTATTTTTATTAAATTACTCTGTACAAAGATGTGTCAGGGTTTTGTGTACTGTAAAAGTTGGCTGGCCAAGGAGAGAGGCAGTGAGTGGAGAGAATACTGTGTGTTGTGACTGTGCGCTCTTTCTTTCCAGAGCAAACCACTGGGAAGACTGTTACAGCCAAGTCATCAGGGGAAAACTTTGGTGTTTATGGGAGTTAAGCAACTTGCCAAGTGCATGCTTACTGTGGATCAGGTACTCCATAGTCATTGTACTACATGACCCAATCTTACTAGCCTTCACATAAACTCTTTAGAAGCAAGGGAGCCTTCGTGCCTCCCTGTAATCCAGATCTTCCCTGTGATCTGACTCTAAGGCCCAGAGCTTTATCTAAGCTTTCTGTAGGTGAGCCCAGTGGTCCTGGAACACTCACTGCCAAGTAAGATGGGCACGGGGGAGGTCTCTGAGCTTAGGGAAGCTCAGTCTTCAGCTTCCAGTCTTGCCACCTCTGCTATGGTTAATCTTAGGTGCTTAAGAATACCTAGAAACTGGGTGTGGTGGCTGGAATGAGAACGGCCCCAGGGGCTCATATGTTTGAAAGCTTGATCCCCAATTGGTGGTGGAACTGTTAGGGAAGGATTAGGAGGTGTGGCCTTGTTGGAGGAGGAGGTGTGTCACTGGGGGGCTTTGAGGTTTCAAAAGCCCATGCCATTCCAGTGTCTTTCTCCCTGCCTCATGCTTGTGTCTCAAGATGTGAGCTCTCAGCTGCTGCTCCAGAGCCTTCCTTGCCTGCCTGTTGTCTTACTCCCATCCATGATGGTCAACTGTGAACCCAAGTAAACTCTTCTATAAGTTACCTTGGCCATGTGTCTAGAGAAGTAACTAAGAAACTCAGAGAAGACTTGTTTTTGAGTGTTCCTGTGAAGGTATGTCCAGAGAAGGTGTGAGGCTCAGTAGAGTGGGTGAGAAAACCCTCCCTGAATGTGTGTGGTACCATCTAACTGGCCAAGAAGACAGTGAGAACAAAAACCAGAAAAAATTTAAATGTGTGGACCTAGTGATCTCTGAGGTCTATGGCTCTTGTCCGTGGACACTGGCATCTATGTGCCTGGCCTTGGTATCTCAGGATTCACACGGGGTCTCAGTCTTTTGCTTTCAGTCTGAGAATTTCACACTTCCCAAGCTTCCCTTGTCCTTTTTGTGTTAAAGATATATTTTTATTTTAAATTATGTGCCTGTTTCTGTGTGGCATGACATGTGGGTGCAGATGCTGTGCAGTCCAGAAGAGGGCGCTGGATCATTTTTGAGCTGGTGATACAGGTGATTGAGTCACCTGACATGGGTACTGAGAGCTGGAGGAGCAGTAGGAACTCTGAAACACTAGGGTGTTTCTCCCCTGGTGTTTGGGCCTTTGGACCTGAGCTAGGACACTACAGACATCCCAGGTTCTTCAGCTGGCTGCTGGTTTTGGCTTCCATGATTCTATAAGCCAAGCCCCCAATAAGTCATATACTGACATCTGCCTGTGTATCTGCCCGCTCACCTCCCAGTCATCCGTCTTCTGCCCCTTTCCTGTTGGTTTGTCTGTCTGAGTGTTGTCAGGATTCTTACACACCTGGACGGGTGGTAGGGTGTGATGCAATGAACAAAACTTGGAGGGAGGTTAGATGAGCTGGGGAACTTTTTTTTAAAACAATTTCCTTTCAAGTCATCTGTGAGCTGTTTCTTCTCTGGGAAATCGTGAATGGACCTACCCTTAGTACGCAACCTTTGCTTTTAGTAGAAAACAAAAGAAAGCAGAACCTTGGAAATCTTAGATAGAAGTCTTTTGTTGTTGTTGTTTGTTTTTGCTTTTTGAGACAGGGTTTATCTGAGTAGCCCTGGCTGTCCTGGAACTTGCTTTGTAGACCAGGCTGACCTTGAACTCAGAGATCCACGTGCCTCTGCTTCCTGAGTGCTGGGACTAAAGGCGTGTGCCACCATGTCTGGCTGACAACAAATCTTTTCGACATGGTAGAGGACAATTTTGAAAATGTTCTGGTTACTAGAAAAATATGCGCAGCACTATCCGTGGTTCCTAGTGTTCTGATTCACCATTTGTCTCTTATAAATTTGGTTGTTAGGAAGTCAAGTTCCTTATTATGAAAGTGGAAAAGCTGCTAAGGACCACCACCGCTATAAAGTGGACATCATGTTAGGTGGAGCTTGGCTCTCAGCTGTATGTAGATCTCATTCTAAGGATTACACAGGGCGAAGCTGCAAGAGATTTACAGAGATTTACATTTGTGCATGGCTTTGTCCTTAAGAATCCTGGGGGAGCCCGGGTGGTGGTGGCGGTGGCGGCGGCGGCGGCGGCGGCGGCGGCGGCGGCGGCGGCGGCGGCGGCGGCGGCGGCGGCGGCGGCGCACGCCTTTAATCCCAGCACTCGGGAGGCAGAACCAGGCAGATCTCTGTGAGTTCAAGGCCATCCTGGTCTGCAGAGTGAGATCCAGGACAGGCTCTCAGAGAAACCCTGTCTCAAAAAAAAAAAAACAAAAAAACAAAAAAAAAAACCAAAAACACAAAAAGAAAAAAAAAAAAAAAAAGAATAGCAACAAGAGGGGTAGCTCGGTGGGTAGAGAGCTTTCTTAGCATGCACAGTGCCCTGGGTTGAATCAGAAGCCCCGCATGAACCCTGAATGGCAGTGCACATTTGCAATCTCAGCACTAAGAAAGTGGAGGCAGGAGGATCTGTAACATGAATCTTAAATGGTCTTATTAATAAAACAACTCAGAGCCAGCTATTGGGGTGAATTCTGAAAAATCAGAGAAGCAGAATAAGCCACAGCTAATCTCACCTTGCCAACTTCTCAGCCGATCCTGTTTCCTCAGACTGGAAGCCTCCGAGTCTTCATCCAGATGGATTTCAGCTGACCTGCTGCTAAAAGCCTAAAAGCTTAAAAGCCTAAAAGTTTAAAAGAGCCTCTAGTTCCTGGTCTTCATGCCCTATACACCTTTCTATTTCCTGCCATCACTTCCTCAGATTAAAGGTGTGTGTCTTTCCCAAGAAAGACATAAGATCTCAAATGTTGGGATTAAAGGTGTGTGTCATCATGCCTGGCTGTTTACAATGTGCCCTTGAACTCCCAGAGATTTGGATGGATCTCTGCCTCCAGAATGCTAGGATTTAAGGTGTGTGTTTCCACTGCCTAACCTCTAGGTTTAAAATAGTGGCTGTTCTGTTCTCTGACCTGCCCCCCCCAGATAAGTTTGGGGTGCACAATATATCAACCATAGAATCAGAAGTTCAAAGTCATCCCTGGCTCCAATAGTGTGAGGCTTTCCACCTCAATTAACCTAATCTAGATAATCCTTCACAAGCAGGCCCAGAGGCTTGTCTCCCAGTGATTCTAGATCCTGGGAAGTTGAGCATCAATATTAACCATAATAACTCAATGTGACACCCAAACTGGTAAGCCATAATCTTCCACTTCTTGTAACCATACGCTCATGACATAATGCAAGGAACAGTCATTCCAACTTCAAGAGTCCCCATAGTCTTTAACAGTTCCTAAACTGTTCAAAAGCTTTGGTGTAATCTCTTTTGAGACCCAGGCTCTGTCTTAACTGTGAACTTTTATAACATCAAAAAACAAGTTACATACTTCCAACATACAATGATACAGAATAAATGTTCCCACTCCAAAAGCGAGGAATAGGCCATTGCAAGAAATGATCAGACCAAAGTAAGATTGAAACCCAGCAAGGAAAAAAAAAACAAATTCTGCAGCAATGTGTCCAGCCTCTGGGTTAGTGACAGAAGTGTCTGGACTCCACAAGGCTTGGGTAGCCCTGCCCCTCCAGCAATACTGCCTGCAGCACATATATCCTTTCTCTAGGACCAGTTCCACTTTGTGCTTTCAATTTTCCCAGTAGACATTCCTTGGTCCTAGCACTTCCAACATCCTTCCTAGCAGATATCCCATGGTCCTGGCATCTCCAACATCCTTCCTAGCAGACATCCCATGGTCCTGGCATCTCCAACATCCTAGTGGCTCCGTTAAACCTTGGTTTTCTAGAAATGACCTGAATGCTTCTACCTGAAGGTGCCATGGAAGCTTCCAAAGTAGGAAGGCAACTACGAGTCTCACCCAGCTCTGCCACCTATGAACCACATCAATGGCCAGCATGCTATGGCACAGGAGTGGCACATATATACCTCGGTGGTAGCCAACTGCTCTCTAACTGGAGTTAAGACCTGCTTAACAAGAGAGATTCGATGCCTGGCAGTGGAAACCTGGCCAACTAGTCAGTGCTAGTGATGTCCACGGCTATTGGAGGAGAATTTGCAACCATTAATTTACTAAATCAGCACAATCCCTAACAACTTGTAACCATTTGTTAAAGGTTAAGAGGAGAAAGCAAGGGCAGAAAGAAAGAATGTGAGCGCTGGAAAATGGGGAGGAGTACTGTGAAATGTTGTCTTCTGGGTATCATATGGCTGTTGCCCTCATGAATTAGCAGCAGCTGTGGTTACCTGCACAAAGACACAGCCCACCAACATTCCACCATGAATGGGGGAAGGGCTGGTAAGGCCCCATCTCTCCCTGAAGATTTATAAGCAGTTAATTTTTGTTGAGGGAGGTGGGTGTATTGGCTGCTTTGTATTGTTGTGATAAAACACCATGACCAAGGCAACTTATGGAGGGAAAAATCATTTGTGCTTACGATTCCAGAGGGTGAGAGTCCAAAATGGCGGAGACAGTATGGCAACAAGTGCCAGGCTTAGCAGGAGCAGGAAGCTTTGGGCTCTCATCCTGAGCCACAAGCATGAAGTGGGGCGGGGGCGGGGTGGGGAATACACGAGGCTTTGAAACTAGAGAGCCCACCCCCAGTGACACACTTCTTCCAGCAAGGCTGCATCTCCTAGATCTCCCCAAACAGCACCATAACTGAGGTCCAAATATTCAACTAGATGAGCCTATGATGGACATTCTCATTTAAACCACCAAAAGGTAGACATTTGAGTCGTAATTCTCAATGGTGTAGACACTGATAAACTTCTCAAATTAGTAACATTCCACCTATGCTCGTGAAAGCAGAATTTATTAAAAGGATCGGGGCACATTTTTTAAAAAAGCATGAAAATAGTAGGGAGGACTTGTTGGGAAGAAAGAATGTGGCGGCAGGTGGTAGGAGAGGGTAATAGGGAATATGGTCAAAATCGTGTGTGTGTGCGTGCGTGTGTGTGTGTGTGTGTGTGTGTGTGTGTGTGTGCGTGCGTGTGTGCGTGTGTGTGTGTGTGTGTGTGCGCGTGTGTGCGTGTGTGCGTGTGTGTGTGTGTGTGTGTGTGCGTGCGTGTGTGTGTGTGTGTGTGTGTGTGTGTGTGTGTGTCTTTATGAATGAATGAAAATGATAAAGAGGAGTAAACCACCAAACTGTGATTAAAAAAAAAAAAAAAAACTATCTTCCTTTAGTTAATTCTGTTGGGTATTTTATCACAGCAACAGGAAAAGTAACTAATATCGATGATGGTCTTCCCACTAGTTTCCAAAAAATTGTTCTTCATTTCAATTGAGACGTCTTCAGAATGGCCTTTACTGATCAACAGTAAAGTGGACAGGACCATTCAGTCTCTAAGACTGAATATTCCCCATAGTTCTCCAGAGGGCTCACCATAATTTCCCTGAATACTCAGTTCATGGCAATCTAGTTTTTTTTTGTTTGTTTGATTTTTTTTTTTAAGTCTTTCCCACTAAATTATTCTAATTTCTACTCACCACTCAGTGTCAGAGCTTCTTCCACATTTCCAGGCATTCGTTATATCACCAACCCCACTCCTGGTACCAATGTTCTGACTTACCTTGCCTTACACTGCCATATCTGAATGCTATGGACTTGGAAGTTTATAATGAACAGCAATTTATTTGGCTTACACTTTTGAAAGCTGGTAAGTTCAAGATCATGGAGCCTCACCTAATGGGAAACCTTTGCTGTGTCATAGTACTGGAGAGAACACCACCTGGATACATATAAACACGTACAATCAAGGATATGTGTGTTTCAAACTCTTTTTTTTTTTGTTTTTCGATGACAGGGTTTCTCTCTGTCATCTCTGTAGTTTTGCGCCTTTCCTGGATCTTGCCCTGTAGACCAGGCTGACCTCAAACTCACAGAGATCCACCTGGCTCTGCCTCACGAGTGCTGGGATTAAAGGCGTGTGCCACCACCACAAGGCTCAAACTCCATTTTTTTAAAAAAGATTTTATTTATGTGTTTATTTGTGTATACAGTGTTCTGCTTGCATACATGCCTGCACACCAGAAGAGGGCACCAGATCTCATCTCTACAGATGGTTGTATGTAGCTAGAGTTTTCCTGCCTTGCCCACACTCAGGACAAATCTCTGTCACCCGCCAGTCCCACAGTCGCTCAGACCCAACCAAGTAAACACAGAGACTTATATTGCTTACAAACTGTATGGCTGTGGCAGGCTTCTTGCTAACTGTTCTTATAGCTTAAATTAATCCATTTCCATAAATCTATACCTTGCCACGTGGCTCATGGCTTACCGGCATCTTCACATGCTGCTTGTCCTGGCAGCAGCGGATGGCAGTGTCTCCTTCTGCCTTCCTGTTCTTTCTTTTCTCCTCTCTGTTAGTCCCACCTATACTTCCTGCCTAGCCACTGGCCAATCAGTGTTTTATTTATTGACCAATCAGAGTAATTTGACATACAGACCATCCCACAGCAGTTGTGAGCCACCATGTGTTTGCTGGGACTTGAACTCAGGACCTCTGGAAGACCAGCTGGTGCTCTTAAGCCCTGAGCCATCTCTCCAGCCCAAACTCAAATTTTTTAATCAAGAACTCCTGCAATAATGAGAATAATCTTTCTATGGGGGCAGAGTCTTCATTATGGCATCACTTCTTACATGTCACACTTCACATTGGGGATTAAATTCCCAACACATGGCCAGACATAGTAGCTCACACTTATAATTCCAGCATTTGAAAGACTCAGACACACATTTTGTCTTTGTTATTCTTTTGAGACAGGGTTTCTCTGTGTAACAGTCCTGGCTGTCCTGGAACTCACTCTGTAGACCAGGCTGGCCTTGAACTCAGATATCCGCCTACCTCTGCCTCCTGAGTGCTGGGATTAAAGGCATGTGCCACTACTACCAGGCAAAAAGGAGACATATTAACAAGAGAAAAGCAAGCAACTTTATTAGCCCATCTGTGCACACCATTTGGAACAAACCTCACTGAGAAAAGACAGGTCAAAGCAATACCTCCAAACTCTGGCTCAACTTTGACAAAGAAGATATCAAAGTCTCGGTACATCTCATAGGGATTCCCGGAAGACCACCCATCCTTTCTCAGTGGGTGGGGGTCTACAATGTCAAAACTATTATGTTTATAACCTTGTGTTCACCCTCATTCTCTCGCACACATAACTGATGTTTTTCATGTGTCTGGCAGGCCAGCTACAGTCCCTAGTTACTGACTCAGACGCTAATCCCAGATGTCACTACAAAGTTGTTTTGTCTGTATAACCGACTGTAAGGTTTTGGCTGTAAATCAAAGACTGCCCTAGGATCGTCCAGGCAGTCTGAGGCAATTGGTCCAAAAGCTCTACGGTCAGAGCTGAGGCCTTCCAGAGAAGAAATTCTGACTGAACTGCTAGTGGGTCAGAGTTCCAGCTTTCCTTCCTCATAGCCTGTGCATTCATTACTCCCGGCAGCAGATCTCTATTTTGTGTCTCCTACTGTTGTACTTCCCTGGCTTAGCCCAGAATGACAGATGTGGGCAGTGGAGGTGGGCATAGAGAAGCAGAATCCATTGTTTTTTTCTTTTTTCTTTTTCTTTTTGGATTTCGAGATAGGGTTTCTCTGTGTAGATTTGCGCCTTTCCTGGAACTCATTTGGTAGCCCAGGTTAGCCTCGAACTCACAGAGATCTGCCTGGCTCTGCCTCCCAAGTGCTGGGATTAAAGGCGTGTGCCACCACTGCCCGGCTGCGGAATTTCATACAATGCACCCCATCACACTCACTTCCCGTTCCTCCCAGGCACACCCTCCCATCCTTGTACCACCCCACCCCCACCACCGCCCGGCCATATCACAGTTTTTAAGAACTCTCTTCGAAGGCTTCCTGTCTGGACTTGGGGGATTGTCACAGAAGCCTTCAACATCTCTCATTCCCAACGAGTCCGCAGTCACCCAGAACACTGCAAAAGAAGCTTCCTTGCCCATAATGGCCAGCATCATTACGGATCATAGGCTTCCACCTGGTTTCTGGTGGCGGAAACCATGAAACCTGCACCGGCACGAAGCAGAGGGAGACAAGAAAGGTCTGGTTGGAATGTGTTCAAGTTAACGACGACTGTGGAATGTGGAGAAGTCTGTCTGAAAACACAACAAACAAACGTCAAAACAAATAAAAAAGACCACTTGAGGGAGGAGGGAGGGAGGGAGAGAGGCTAAAAAGTGACTCTCTTCTCTCATCTTAGGGATGTAACACATGATAGAGCATTGGCCTAGTATGTGCAAGGCCCTGGGTTTGCTTGCTAGTACTGCAACAAACAAACAAACAAGTAAGTGTTAGCATGCTATTTTATTTGAACCCAGGACCTTGTATATGTGCTCTACTGGTAAGCTATACTCCCAGCTGCCTGCCTCCCTCCCTCCCTCTCCCCCACCTCCTCTCTTCCTATACAGGACTTGATATGTATTTATATCTCTATCATCTATCTATCTATCTATCTATCTATCTATCTATCTATCTATCTATCTATCTATCTATCTATCTATAGATGTATTGATATCTATAGCCTTGGCTTGACTAGTATTGGCTGTGTAGCCCAGCCTGACTTCAAACAGGAATCTCGCAAGGGCTGGGACTGCAGGCTTGCCTACCCTTCTTGTTTTAAGTTGAAAGGACTTGGAAACCAGTGGTTGCTAGAATAGGTTTCTCTCTTAAGTTTCCTTATTTGCATACTGACCACAGCTCCCCAAGTGGAACGATTCCTTCTACCCCTCTGCAGAAGACCAAACTGATGACAGTTGAGGCTGAAACTCAAACATGGTGGGAGAATCTTTTTCTAGACCATCGGCTGTCACTGGGGTTTAGGGAACCAAAGCCCCAACGTGGAGATTTTGTTGTCAGCATCTAACCCAAAGCGGTGCATCTGTGAGGAGAGCCTCTCTGGAATTCCCTGATCTGTGTTAAGCTCAGACTGCAGAGCTGAGCTGAATACACAACTGCCCCACCCCCACCCTGCAGTCTTGTTAGCCGAGAACCTCACCAGATTCCTGTAAAACACAATGTCTGTTTAGTTCATTCAAATGCCAAAGAGATGCCTTTCTCTAAATCTCCTAGACCATTTCATTCAGCCTCAGGTGTTGACAAAATTCTCCAAATCCCCATGCACTGGTTAAGGGTAGAACAGTAATGAATGGATTAGGCTTCATGGTTGTGTTAGATAATCTAATATTTTAGGATTGCGAAGGATGTTAGAAATTATGGAAGCATAAAAGGAGTATTGATTTATCACCAAAACACAAACATTTTGAGAGTGAAAAAGGATGCTGTTAAAGTATATGCCAAGGGGCTGGAGAATGTAGCTTAGTAGGTAGAATGCTAGTCTAGGATGCATGAAGCCCTGGTTTGGCTACTCAGCCCCAAGTGAACCGAACAAGATGGTGTACACGTGTTATCCCAGCACTCAGGAGGTAGGAGCAGGAGACTCTGAAATGGAAGGCCATCCCTAGCTATGGAGTGAGTTTGAGGGCAGCCTGGGATACTCACGTATACTCAGTCACACACACACACACACACACACACACACACACACACACACACACCAGATAATAGGTGAAAAACAGGCATCTGGACAACTTTCGTACTGAGCATTTACTATTAACTGAATTTTATGTTTAAAAAAGTGTGCATGGTTTTATTCAGAAATATGGACCTTGTCTTAAAACCCAAAGAAAAAGTGTTAATTGTGGGCTGGGTGTACTGGCCTATGCCAGTGGTTTTCAACCTTCCAATGCTGCAACCCTTTAATACAGTTCCTCACACTGTGGTGACCCCCCAGCCATGAAATTATTTTCGTTGCTACTTCATAACTGTAATTTTGCTACTGTTATGAATCATAATGTAAATATCTGTGTTTTCCTATGGTTTTAGGCAACCCCTGTGAAAGGGGTTCAACCCCCAAAGGAGTTGAGACACAGGATGAGAATCGGTGATGACCTATATCATTAATTCCAGCACTCCGGAAGCAGAGGCAGGTGGATTTCTGTGGGTTCAAGGACAGCCTACTCTACAGGGCAATTCCAGGTCATCTAGGACTTCATAGTGAAACCCTGTCTAAATAAGGAAGGAAGGGAGGGAGAGAGGGAGGGAGGGGGGGAGGGAGGGAGGGAGGGAGGGGAAGAGAGAGAGAGAGAGAGAGAGAGAGAGAGAGAGAGAGAGAGAGAGAGAGAGAAAGAAAAAGACAAAATAGAATGAAATGTTAATTGTGATGGAGTTCTAGAAACTTCGATCAGACTTAGGGATGAAAGGGCACTCTCCTTTTGTGTGCCCCTATAATTTCTCTGTCCTATTCAGCCACAGCATACAGTATTATTTGTTTGTTTAGTTTTGAGTCAAGGTCTGACTATGTAGCCCTGGCTAGCCTTTAACTCAAAGAGACCCACCTGCCTTGTTTTCTTGAGTGCTGGGATTAAAGGTGTGTGCCATCATGCAGGCCTAAATAATGATGGATTTTTACATAACTTCTTTCTAGATTAGTGTGGGCCCTAAAGCCAGTATTAAATGTCATTGTAAGAGAAGAAAAAGGCTGAGGATGTAGCTCAGTGGTAGAGTTTGCCTAGGAAGAAGGTCACACCAGCACTGTAGTGGGGACTGGAGTTATACACACCCAAGACCTCTGTGAACAGCAGAAGCTTGAAGAGGCTTCTGCCTTAGGGCTTTTGAGGGGAGCCTGACCATGCATCACAGACACCTCGATTTCAGATTTCTGCTTCCATTAAGGTAAAAACTCCAGGCAAGAAGGGAAGGAGTTCCTAGGAGGTAAAGCCTCTCCTTTCCTAAGGTTGCCAAGGTGAGCCTGTGTCTTTTGCAAGACCGTTCTGACTTTGCAGTGTTCAGGTGAGAAGGAACACTGCCCTTGTTGCACATTTCCGATTTCCGGATCCAGCTTTGCTTACAGAGCCATTCCTAATCAAAACCCCAAACCACAAGTTTGGTTATGAACAAGAAAACTTACTGGGGTGTGGATGCATTCAGCACCGGCATGTGGTAGCAGAAACAAGGGCTGCCTGTGTGTTTCCTCTGCAGGGGGGACTATGGGTGGACTATTCAGCTTCCCTTAGTCATTTTGGTTGGAGGAAATAAGGGAGGCTAGATATTTTACCTGGAGAGTTTTTTTTTTTTTTTTTTTTTTTGGTTTTTTGAGACAGGGTTTCTCTGTGTAGCTTTTGCGCCTTTCCTGGAACTCACTTGGTAGCCCAGGCTGGCCTCGAACTCACAGAGATCTGCCTGGCTCTGCCTCCCGAGTGCTGGGATTAAAGGCGTGCACCACCACCGCCCGGTTGGAGAGTATTAAATGATCTAGTAGATCCTAGATTGTGATCTAAATATATACATCACACATGTATACACAGAGATATGTTGGCCAGCTTCCAGAAATGTTTATTTCTGCACATAGATGTTTCTTTTGTGTTTTCGAGACAGTCTCATATAGCCCATGCTGGCCTTGAACTCCTGGTCCAAGAGGAGTTCCATTTCCCAAGTGCTGGGATTACAGGTTTTTCTCATCATGCCTGGTAGCTGCTCCTCCATTTCCCTAGTGCTGGGACTACAGGTTTTTCCTATCTGCCTGGTAGATGCTCCTCAAAAACCAATTTTTAAATTATGTTTTATTTATCTTGTGTGTGTGTGAGGCATGTCTTGGAGCACCTGGGGTCAGGGGGTAGATTGGTTTTCCATGGGGGTCCAAACAGTTCAGCGTGTTTGGCAGCAGGCACATTTGTTGATGAGCCATCTCACTGGCCCCAGACGCTGCATTTTGAGAGTAAGCTCCTGACACTTTTTCCTTCACAACTTCCTATTGAGGAAAGTGTGGGCTGCTGGTAGGAGGTGCAGAGGCGCTTCCGTCTTCCTCCACGCCCCCTGCGGGTGGCGGCAGCTTTCTCTGCAATATTTACTATTAACACTTCCTATTCAGTTTGCTGGTCCTCCGACTTTTTATAGCTCCCCAAACAATTCCCGACTGTCAACTGTTAAACGGGTTTGGTCCTAAGAATTTAGAGCCGATTCAGGGATGGTCTGAACCCTCGGGCACTTTGCCCGCTACTGCTTTCAGTCAGCATCCCTTCTCAGGCTTCTTAAAACTGGTTGAGCTGCGGCGGAATACACGTGCAGGATTTCTTGTCCTTTGTTCTGGTAACGGCTAGCACCCTAGCGGCGTGGGACGCCGACCCCCGCCCGGGAAGCTCGTGCGGGTTGGGTGAAGGTTAGCATTTGCTCAGCATTTTCTTCTGCAGTCTGTGCTCTGAGCGTGGGTGTGTGCCAGGGGAGCTTAGGCTGGAATCTCCTCCAGGGAGGGGAGTGACAACCAGCCCCCCTCCCGCCCGCCCATTTAAGGGATCTGGCTATTTAGCCCTAGGCGGACTGTTGGAACGCTGCACAGCCCAGTCTCCAGTCTCAGATTCCTGAGTGCTGGGATTACAGTCCTGCGACACTGCCACTCCAGTCTTCTGGGTCTATTCTGTGCCAGGTAGGTGTTGGCAGGGTGGTTAAGGCGACTTGTGGAGAGAAACAGCGCGAGCGAGCTTTCTCCTTCCCTGCTCAGTTAGGAGTCAACCCTGCGGCTGGCTAGGGTAAGGAAGGAGATGTGGGGGAGCCAGGAGCGGCGGCGTGTGACTGCTCACCTTGCTCTGCAGTTTCCTCCTCCGGAAAGCCTTTCCCTGGAGGTCGTTTGGCACGCTCACAAAACAAGATTTTCCGCAGCTTCCGGGACGCTCCAGGGGTCCATTCTATGGGTGAAGATGGAAAGTCTGCTCCCCAAAGGACCTTCGCTTGGGAGTGCAGGGCACGGGGGCGGGGGAGAGGCGGGGCAGAGGGCGGCGGCTCTCCAGGCAGCGGTGCCCCTGGGACGCAGTCCTGCCAGGGAAGCTCCCCGTTGGGTGGCGAGGGGGGTGGGGCAAGGGCAGAGTGCAGAAAAAGGGCTCCCGGCACCCGAAAGCAAGCGGCTGGCTGCCCGCAGAGCCCGCAGCCCACGGGGAGGTGCAGGGAACCTGCAGGGATCCTCACTGCCCCGAGGGCCTCGGTGAGTCACCGCGGGGTTGTCGCAATCGCCACCCGGAGGAAATCAGGCCCGGGGTGGGGCGCGTTCCTGGCTGCCTCCGTGAGCTCTGACCGCACCAGGGTGTCCCCTAGATCGCCGCCAGCTGGGTCTCCTCGCCCGGCACTCAGGTCTGCTCCCGCGGCGGTGGCCACAGCTTGGCCTGGGCCTCTCGTGGAGAGTTAGCTCCCGGGGACAGCGGGGACCCAAGAGGAGGAGGGAAGGAGGTCGCCGTAGTTCTGAGAGTTCTTCCTCCCTCTGCCCTTCCCTCCGCAGAGCCGAAGGGAGTGAGGCGGGCGGCGCGGACTCCCCGGAGCCCAGCTCCGGGTGGGACGAAGTGTTTTTGCGGTGTTTTCCGAGCTGCGTTGGACAGCCTGGGACTCGGATAGCTACCTACCGCGCTCGGATCTCCTGGGGACCTCTCCCAGAGGGCGCGCCGAAGACATGGAGGGCGCAGACCTGGCGATGAAACTCCTGTCCACCTGGCTGACGCTGGTGATCGGCCTCATCCTGTTGCCCTCGGCCTTCGGATTGTCTATAGGCATCTCGGAGATCTACATGAAGATCCTGGTGAAAACCTTGGAGGTGAGTGAGTGCCGGGAAGGATGTGGAGCCCCGGCTGCTCTGAGAACTTAGGGAGCCGGGAGCGACTGAGCGCCTGGACTTAGAACTGTGGGAGCCTTTTGAGCAAAGGGTCGGGGTTAGGGGTGGGGAGTGGGGTTGGAGCAGGGACCTGAGAGAGTATTTCAGTTTCTAATCTGCTGTTTCGAGAAAGACTGCGTCTCTATTTGCCGGGAGAGCCAGGCTGATCCCAACCAAGAGCACCAGTCCACCTCACAGGAACCCCTCCACCTGGGTTCTGCCATCGCTGCTGTTTTTTACTTACTGGATGAACTCTATGACAGCTGATTGTTGTATCAGCAGATTTATTACCCACTATGCCTCTGGAGCTGTTACTTCCCCCGAGTTTTTACAGCCCCAGGTTTCAGAGGTCCCACAGAGGCATCATGTTCCACTTCATGCCCAAGATAAGAAACCAGTGGCTGGGTGGCAGAAGGAGAATCTGATTTTGTTTTAGTGGAGTCATGGGGATTTTTATCAACCCAGGGACACTGGAATACCACCACCAAGGTTCTCTGCCCTCAGCTTGGGCCTTCGGTTTGTTTCCACATTCCACTTCAGCTTGAGTTTATCCAGGTCTTTAGTAAAATTCAGAGGGCCTCTCCATGCAGGGGGGCAAGTGCTGTGAGATTCAGAGTTCAAAGGTTTGTTTGAATTTAGTGTGACGAATGGCAGTGGTCTTAATAAAGAGAGGCCCCTCAGGCTGTACAGATCTGCCTAGATTTGGTGCCTAACGCTCATCCCTGTTTCTTAGTGTCTGATCTAAGAAGGTAATCTGACCCCTGTACTTTATTTACTCATCTACCAAGTAGAAGTACCAACACCTATTTGCATATCATTTTCATCTGTCTGTTCATTTGGTTTGGTTTTTTGTTTTTTTTTCAGAGCTGAGGACCCGAACCCAGGGCCTTGCACTTGGCAAGCGCTCTACCACTGAGCTAAAATCCCCAACCCTTGGTTTGGTTTTGAGATAGGCTGTCACTCTTGGAGCCCTAGCTGGCTTTGAAATTCGTGAATTCTTGACAGTCTATTTATTTTTTCCAGATAGGAGGCATCACACTTAGCTTTCCACATAGGGGTGTATGTGTGTGTGTTTTCTGAGACAGGGTTTCTCTGTATACCTTTGGAGCCTGTCCTGGAACTCACTCTGTAGACCAGGCTGGCCTCAGATCCATCTGCCTCTGCCTCCCAACTGCTGGGATTAAAGGCGTGTGCTACCACACTGCCCCACATAGTTGTTTTTAAAATACATCAGTACAGGAAGCCCTCAGCAGGGTGCCTGTGTGTTAGGTGCACTGTGTGTTTGCTACGATTAAATGACTGGTATGGTTGCTGTTTCTCCAGCATCTCTACCACCACCTACAGCTGTGCAGGGTTTTTGTTTGTTTGTATGTTTTTTTTTTTTTTTTTTGGCTGTACTTTTTGTCCTCCCATAGGACATGGCTCTGCCCTTTCTCAGTAAAGGAGTGGTCCCTAGATATGTATCTCTAGCCCATGGCTGCCTGATAATGCTTTCCTCCAGATCCTGTGGGACCGTCCCGTTGTGGCTATTTCTTTGCTGAATCCTTGGAGCTATATTAGATTCTTTATCTCCAGTTTGCTTCACACTTTTTTTCCCCCCAAGATGGCATCTCACCATGTAGCTGAGACTAGCCTTGAACTCTGGATCCTGCTTCCTCAGGCTCCCAGGCATTGACAGAAGAGGTGTGTGCCACCTTGCCAGCCAGCCCTCACGGTTTTTGTCTGTCCTTTCTTCCTATCACCATTACACAGTGTTGTCACACTGTGAGTTTTAGTTTGCTCCCCCGTTAGACATTCTAACGTGCTCACTCCACACATGGCAGATGATCCTCTCCAGCCCGTGCTCCTGAATTGACTGAGCTGGTTCCCTGGGCAGCAGTGCCCTTTGGAGAACCCGATAAGGGGAATCATACACACTGGCTCCTAGGTGCTTATTACTGCCTTTCTTGCTTTAATCTTTCTGGACAGCTAAAGATATGGCAAGGAGGGAGTCACCACCTGGTTGTTCTCAGCTGGCAAATTACTACATTTGATGAGCTGATTGGCAGTCCAGGCTCTGATCTTGAGTTTGTTTGACAGGGCCCTGAGTTTACTATCTAGAGCAGAAAGAAACTTCAGAGATAGTCTCTCTCTCCACATATGTATGAGTTTAAACCCAAGCAACTCACACATGCATGCGCACAGACACACACCACCAAACACACACACAGCATACACAGCACGCATACCCCTCCCCACACCACTTACACACACCATGTACACACACACTACATACAATAACCTCCCACCTCACCACATGCACCACACACTATAGCCCAAGCTAGCCGGGAACTCAGAACTCAGTATACAGTCCCATCTGACATCTGAACTGACTTCAGACTGCCTTGGCCTCCCAAGTTCATATTTTGAATTACTGATGTGAGCTTCTATATGTAGTGTCAGAGGTGAGTTTCTTGATAATTGGGGAAGTTTGTTTTCAAAAGAGGTCTACTTTTCATTTTTTTCTTTTTAATTAAAAAAAAAAAAAGGGCTCTTTATGGGGAGGCAGGATCTCATGTAGCCCCAGCTGACCTTATCTTGTGTAGCTGAGGATGATCTTACACATTGGAACCCCATCTCCTCAGTTCCCAAGCTCTGGGATTCCAAGCATGCACCACTACCTCCAGTCTTGACGCTAGTCAAGCTCCACCCACCACGCTCCAGAACTTTGAATTTTTTAACTTGGTGTCCAAAGCAGTGAGTCCTGTGGCATTTTCGCACATTGATGCCAATATAGTTTGGTATTTTAGGTCTGCCCCTCCCAGCTTCTCCTAAGGACTGTTATTCTAGTTAAAGCGGAAATGCTGTTGATCTTGGACACTGGGTAGGAGGCAATGTAAGCGGTCAGCTCCGTTGCGAAGTTATTAGGTTAGGGGGTGTTCACCATACAGAATTTAGATAGAGATTCATTTTGTGAATCAGCTGACTGCCGGTCATGGCTGCCTGGAGCTCCTCACAGGGACTCATCAGGGAAGAAAGGTGTGACCCCAGGGTTAACACTCTTCCCCTACAACAGTGCTAGCTGTTCCAGAAACTTCTGGAAGGCTAGGCTTACCGCAGTGGATTGCTTTCTCCAAGTGCAGGGATAATTTCCTGTGGATTCATGACAGCTCTTTAGTGTTAGGACATCTTTAGTTCGCTGTGCATAAACAGGCTACAGAGTTAATTTATAGAGCTGGCGCTTCTGTTACTCCCATTCCTCGGTGAGTTCTCAGTTATTTGGTTCTAGGCTGTCTCAAGAATATTCTTTGGGGGAGATATATACACACAGACAGACAGACAGACAGTCAGACACACACACACACAGAGAGAGAGAGAGAGAGAGAGAGAGAGAGAGAGAGAGAGAGAGAGAGAGAGAGAGAGAGAGAGAGAATAAGTCTCACTATTTAGCTTTGCTGGCCTGGAGGAACTCTAAATATGATGCCAGCCTGGGTATATATCCAGTTACAGGTCAGCAAGGGATACACAAGGAGACCCTGTCTCAAGAAACTAACAAGCAAATAAACAAAAACAAACAAAAGCAAACCACAGAGAGCTGCCTGCCTCTGCCTCCCCAGTCCTTGGATTAAAGTCCTGTGCCGCATTGCCTGACTATATGCTGTTTAAAAAGATCATTTGGCCTTGTCATTGTGGATTTATCTTAATTTTTTTTTTAATTGTTAATAGGTGGCTTTTTAAAGGACCATACTCAAGTTCTAGAGGTTGAATTGGGTTTGGATGCCTGCTGAGTAGCTTGCTGTGGTGCTTGTTATATATATTGTCAGGTAGCTTGCTGAAACCACCACATGTCATCCTAGCATACCACGAGAGCTGAGACAGGGGGATTGCTCCAAGCTTGGGGACAGCCTAGGGTACAGAGTGAGACCTTGTCTTAAACAACATCTTGTGAGCCATCTTGATGGCTCATAAGAATTGTTATCATTGGGGCAGGAGAGATGACTCAGTGGCTAAAGGCACTGTGGTCCAGAGGTCCTGTGTTCAATTCCCAGCACCCATGTGGCCTGTAAGTCCAGCTCCAAGAGGTTCTAATGTTCTCTTCTGGACTCCTCAGGCATTGTAAATATGTGGTGAACAGGTATGCATCCAGGCAAAGCATCCATACACATAAAATAAATAAGTCTAAAAAATTAAAAAGAAAGAATTATTTATTATTATTATTATTTTGGGTTTTTTTTGAGACAGGATCTAAGAATTATTATTTTTAATTGTTAACATGTTCTCTTTACTACATGGAATATATATACACATATGTATGTGCGTGTATATACATTTATACACACATACATATATATGTATATATATATATATATGCATGAAAGTGGAAAA
The DNA here is from genome assembly GCF_049852395.1 of Peromyscus maniculatus bairdii. NCBI lineage: Eukaryota > Metazoa > Chordata > Mammalia > Rodentia > Cricetidae > Peromyscus > Peromyscus maniculatus. Next base: position 93,476,356 of record NC_134861.1, read on the forward strand.
GTCGATGGGGGAAGAAGCTAGTGAGAGAGGGTGAATGGGGGGTGAATGGGAGGAGAGTGGCAGGTATGTGGTGATTTTTGGTCAAAGTAGATGATGCAGCTGAACAAAAATATCCTTATGAAACCCATCACTATGTACAATGAGTATATGTTGATAGTTATTAACAGGTAGTTACAGATAGTTACTAACGGGTAGAAACAGAAGAAAATCTGTTGATCTGCTAAAGCTTGTCAATATAACACCTACAAACACCAGCATGGAGTTAGAAACACCAACATTTCCCTTTGTCTGACAGAGTGGTCATGCCTATAATCTCAGCACTCGAAAGGCCGGGGCAAGGCTGTTGGGAGTCTGAGGTGAGGTTGAGCTGCAGAGTGAGTCCTATCCTAAGGAAAAATCAGGAGCCTGGTGAAACGGCATGTGTCACCAAGCCTGCGGACCTGAGTTTGATCCCTGGAACCCATAGGGCAGGGTAGAGCAGTGAGCATGTCAAGTTGTCCTCTGCCCTCCACACATGCTGAACTGGACAGAGAGTCTAGGAGTCATCACATTCTCTGTGAGCTATCACCCCATGTCTCCTTTCCCGCCCTTCTTCCCTCCTCCCTTTCTGTGTTTAGTAGGACAGGATCTCCCTGCAGTGTGGCGTTAAGGTAGCATCGAGTATTCTTGCTTTGCTTTTTCCTTTAAAGAAAATATTTCTTTTTTTTTTTGGAGATAGGGTTTCTCTGTGTAGCTTTGCGCCTTTCCTGGAACTCACTTGGCAGCCCAGGCTGGCCTTGAACTCACAGATCACAGAGATCTGCCTGGCTCTGCCTCCCGAGTGCTGGGATTAAAGGCGTGCGCCACCGCCACCTGGCAAGAAAATATTTCTAATTTAAAAAGTTGTTATATTTATTTATTGTATTATATTATTATTCTTTATATACTTATATATAATTATATATTAGTATTACTATATATGAAATTGTATATTATTATCTACATACTTGTAATTATTATACATTTATATTATTTATATTACATTATTTTGTGTATTTGCCATTATACATACACGTATATACATTATGTATATTTGCATACATATAATTATTTTTTGCACATCTACTGCATGCTGCTTTCTCTGTTGCTAGATGTCCCTAGATATGAATACATGTTTCTGGTGTGGCAAGCTATTTGAAGATAAGGGCTTGGATATTTGGGATAGAATCAGTTCAGTGAGTCTTGTGACCAGTGGTTTCTAAAGGGTATATAAGAACTTGCTAGGTGCCAGGCAGTGGTGGTGCATGCCTTTAATCCCAGCACTCAGGAGGCAGAGGCAGGCAGATCTCTATGAGTTCAAGGCCAGCCTGGGCTACAGAGTGAGTTTTAGGAAAGTCACAAAGCTACATAGAGAAACCCTGTCTGGAAAAACCAAACCAAACCAAACCAAACCAAACCAAACCAAACCAAACCAAACCAAAAGAACTTGCTAGGTAATATGTATGCCATATCCGGGGAAATAGTTTCGGGATACAAGCTGAGAAGTAAAACTTCAGACTGAGGAGGTGTCCTCAGGAGCAATCCACTGATAATCAAATGTATTGTCAGAATCTCTAGTGTGTGTGTGAGGTTTTCATGTTTATCCAACAGGAGTAGAGGTTAAACATTGCAAGGTGCCACTGCTCTCAACGTCCAGGTTAACTGTAAGGTTGGTCATTAAGGGGAGAATCAGGAGAAGATTGCTCTTCCATGGTTTGAGGTTTATGAGTAGAAAGAAACAAGGAACAGAAAGAGAATATAGAATTATGGACAGGAAGGAAGTGAGGGGGCTGTGGATACAGCTCAGTAGAGTGCCCATTGTGGGCACAGCCCTGGGTTCTTTTGCCAACCCTGAAAGAAAGAAAGGGCTAGATGTAAATAAAGTAGCAATGACAAGGAGTAACCTCCCTCCTGTTCTGGAGGAATAAGATGGAGGCATGGAAAAGTTCTCCCATGTTTCTGGCTCTGTGGTCTCTGGTGGGTCACTTTATCACAGCCTTGGTTTCTGCATGTAGAGATCCAATATCCTGTAAGATCATTCTGAGGGCTAAGCTGGGAGAGGAAATGAAGGTGCTTGACACAGAGTTGGTGATGAGTTTTAGTAGAGTGTAGGTTGGGACAGTATGACACTGCCTTGTCTGCTCACAAGACTAAGATTTAAGGTGTTCACTTCGAAGGTGAACACTCATTCAGCTGATTCTTCTTGCCTGTTGCTCATTCTCTCATCTCTTTACTCTCTCCTCCATCCACCAAAGGTTTTCCATCCTTTGGAAGAGGCATGCCCATAATTCCCAGGAGGCTATTACCAAGTTTGTATAAAAGACACTCTTTCTGATGTTGGAAATATAGTCAGTGTGCTAGAAGACCCAGGCTGTTTATAACGAGCAATGGCAATGAAGGGAAGCTGGTTTTCATTCATCTTAATTCCACAGGGGCCTGTCATTATTCTTATTGATTTAGGGCAGGCGTTCAGTAGCATGCAGCTGCAGGGGTAGAATCAGGGTTTCAGTTTGAATCTGGAGCCAGGATTTTCAGTTCGCCGTAGGGTAGACTCTGCCAAGAAGCTCCCATTTGGCTACAGATAACAGCCAGCTGTTATTTTTGTAAGCCTACTATCTGAATTTTTAGATGATTTTTAGTTGTTTTCCTTATCTCTTTCCCTCTTTAGTCAATTCTCGACTCTTTACAGTTATAATGATCTAGAAGAAGTTATAACTGTCTAGAGTGAGAATCTTATAATTTTGCAAGCTTTTGGCTTGTTGTAAAATCAGACTTGAGGACTGGGGATGTAGCTGACTTGGTAGCGTGCTCTCCTGGTGTGCCTAAAGCCCTGGATTTGATTCCTAGCACCACATAAACTGGGCAACGCGGAGCATGCCTATAATCTCAGCACTTGGGAGGTGGAGGTAGGAATATTTATACATTCACTCATAATTAAAGAAGAAGAGGTCATGAATTTGAGAGAGAGTGGTGGGGGACATGGAAGGTGGGAAAGGGTGGCATGAAAATGATGTAAATATGGTATTCATGTATAAAATTTTCAGAAAAAAAATTAAGGTTGTCCTCATCTCCATAGCCTGGAATACATGAGATCTTTTTCTTTAAATCTAGCTTGAAACAAACTTTAGTGAATTTGCCTCTTACAGGCTTTGGAAATTAAGTGGTGAGACGCTGACAGATCTGTGCCTTTTAGCTTTCCTCAGGGCCTGAAGACTGAGGTGAGGTGTAGGAGCAAGGTGGTAGAGCTGCTTCTGTATTCAGGGTCCTCTTGTCTGCATGGTCTTGAGGCAGAGGCATTCTGAGATTAGCTCGAGGAGACTCGGAGTCTCCAGAAGAACTGCCATGGGGCTCAGCCATGGGTAGAGAAGCCGGCATGGCAAAAGACAGTTTCCTGTTGGACGACACACTGGTGGTCTTGGGGAGCTGCTCATTTGTGGCACCTAAACCAAGTGTGAGGTATGTGAGGAAGGAGCAATTCATTAGAATTGCTTTGTATCCAACCATCTGGTGGGCACCAGGCAGTGGCTCTCCTTTCATGCTCCCCCATGTGCCCCACATCCCCATACTGGGGGTCGAACCCAAGGACTTGACATGCTAGCAAGTGCTCTCTACCATGTGCTGTCTCCGAAGTCTGCATTTTACTTTGTATTTTGAGATAGGGACTCAGTAAGTCATGCAGGCTGGTCTTTAATCACTAGAGTTAGTGACTAGAGTTAGTGGAGGCAGGCCTTGGATTTATGATCCTCCTGCATCAGCCTCCCACATAGTTGGGCTTACAGATCTGTGTCAGACCCTGCCTGGCTCGCTGATCTTTATTGTCACCTTTGGTGTTGACCCTCCTTAGAGAGATGATGAAACAGATGTCCCAAGAGCTTAAAGTCTCAGCTGGGAAATAATAGGAAGACAAATTCTCCCCGACACCAGGCAGGCTGCAATGCCTCTTCGCTTTCAGTGGTGAATAAGCACACACTGGAAAGCAGTTGTCTACCCAGATTCCCAAGCCGTTGTCTACCCAGATCCCCAAGCCGTTGTCTACCCAGATCCCCAAGCCGTTGTCTACCCAGATCCCCAAGCCGTTGTCTACCCAGATCCCCAAGCCGTTGTCTGCCCAGATTCCCAAGCAGTTGTCTGCCCAGATTCCCAAGCAGTTGTCTGCCCAGATTCCCAAGCAGTTGTCTGCCCAGATCCCCAAGTAGTTGTCTACACAGATTCCTGTTGGCTTTGAAGAATTGCTTCTCCAACCTTGAAATTTGCTTATCTTGAACAGTCTTTGCAATCTTGGTTCTCTCAAATGGGGAAACCGTGTGCATTCTCAAATGTCCTGCTCTTTGAGGGATGTGAATTGTTCTTTGAAGAATGTCCTTTATACGACACAAGCCAAGCAGGCTAAACAGCAGAGATTTACCTTCTTTCTCAGGATTCTGAGGACTGGAAGTCTCAGGTCAGGGAGTCCATGGGACTGGCTTCATTTCTCACTGTCTTTACACACATCTCTGATATTTTTCTTTTTTCCTTTTTTGTTTTGTTTGAGACAGGGTTTCTCTGTGTAGCTTTGGAGCCTGTCCTGGAACTTGCTCTGTAGCCCAGGCTGGCCTCAAACTCACAGAGATCCGGCTGGCTCTGCCTCCTTAGTGCTGGGATTAAAGGTGTGTGCCACCACCGCCCGGCTCTATCTTTTTTTTTTTTCCTTAAACAAATGATAATAGATGTCCAAGCTTTAGGGAGAAACTATGGAAATTAACCTTTACCTCAGTTGAGAAGATGGGAATCCAGAGTTTAATGCTCGTGTCCCAAACAGGAATAGAAAGGATGCAGCCTGATGAGCATGGAATCTCACGGTGGTGAAGGGTCACTGGAAGCCTGGAGGATGTGGCTCTATTTTTAGGTCTTCTAAGTTAGGTGGCAGAGTCCTGCTCGGCTGTGTGCCACTGTGCATGGCTGTGTGTGTGCCGCTGCGCACGGCCGTGTGTGTGCCGGTGTACACGGCCGTGTGTGTGCCGGTGTACACGGCCGTGTGTGTGCCGCTGTGCACGGCTGTGTGTGTGCCGCTGTGCACGGCTGTGTGCTGGTGCCGCTGTGCACGGCTGTGTGTGTGCCGCTGTGCACGGCTGTGTGCCGGTGTGCACGGCTGTGTGCCGGTGTGCGCGGCCGTGTGTGTGTGCCGGTGTGCGCGGCCGTGTGTGTGTCGGTGTGCGCGGCCGTGTGTGTGCCGCTGTGCGCGGCCGTGTGTGTGCCAGTGTGCGCGGCCGTGTGTGTGCCGCTGTGCGCGGCTGTGTGCCGGTGTACGCGGCTGTGTGTGTGCCGCTGTGCGCGGCTGTGTGTGTGCCGCTGTGCGCGGCCGTGTGCCGCTGTGCGCGGCCGTGTGCCGGTGCCACTGTGCGCGGCCGTGTGCCGGTGCCGCTGTGCGCGGCCGTGTGCGTGCCGCTGTGCGCGGCCGTGTGCCGGTGCCGCTGTGCGCGGCCGTGTGTGTGCCGCTGTGCACGGCCGTGTGTGTGCCGCTGTGCACGGCCGTGTGTGTGCCGGTGTACATGGCCCTGATGGCGTCACTCCTTGACCTTGGTGTTATGTTCTAGGCTCTTTATTCTCTATTGTTGTTTTCATGCTTATTTGGAAAAACAAAATGTTTAATCTCTCTGTCTGAACATATACATAGAGCCTTCCAAATTTCTTTTTGTATATTAACCTATCTTTTTGTCCCTTCATGGTGCTTATATATAATTATAATTATTACAATGCACTTGACCTCTTCTTTTGCTCTTTCCCTTTCCTTTCAGGTTAGTCAGCTTAGACTTTAGTATCTAGGCTGGGTGTGGTGGTGCACACCTTTAAAATCTCAGCACTGAGATGCAGAGGAAGGCCAATCTCTGAGTTAGAGACCAGCCTAGTCTACATAGTGAGTTCCAGGACAGCCAGCGCTACTCAGAGAAACCCTGTCTCTGAAAGAAAAATATATTAGTATCTGAATTGTAACCTTAGATATCATTTTAATTGGTTTTAAAGATAAATATTTCTCTGTATCTGTCTGTCTGTCTCTATTTTCTATGTATCTATCATCTACCTGTTTATCGATCTATCATCTATCAATGTATTTGTGTATCTATCATCTCTATCTTCCATGCATACATGTATGTATGTATGTATCTTTATTATCTGTCTATCATCTACATATCTATGTATCTGTCTATCATCTGTTTATTTATCTATCCCTTTATGTATCTATCTTTCTGTCTGACATCTATCTGTCTTGTCTGGTCTGTCTATCATCTATGTGCTGCTGGAGATTGAACTCAGGGCCTTGAATGTGCTAGGCAAGCATTCTATCACTGAGCTAAATCTTTAGCCCTCAATTGCTAAATTTTAAACTCAAGACCTAGACTACCTAACAGGAATGGGGCACATTATCAGCAGAGTCTTTAAATTCTGTGCTGAAAAAAATCCACCTGCACCTTTTAGGTTATGATGGTAATATTAGGAATGCATGAAGAAAGGGCAGGCTATAGCTCAGGTGGTAGACTACTTGACTTGCATGCATGCGGCTCTGGATTTAATCTCGAGGCTTGCATAAATCAGGTGTGGTTTGTAATCCTGGTGCTGGGGAGGTGGAGGCAGGAAGGTTAGTGCTGAGGGGCTGGGCTGGGGTCAGTAGTAAAGTGCTTGCCTGGAATGCTCCAGCATTGAGTTTAGTTCCCTTTTCTTTTTTAAGTTCAAGGTTATTCTTGCCTACTTAGGGAGTTGAGGCCAGCCTTAGGTTATATTAGACCCTGTCTCAAAAACAAACAAACCCCAAACCAAAGAACATATGAAAAACCCATCTTGGGATCTTTCTTTAGTGTGGTGATGGGCATTCATGTCGCTGCATGAAATATGTCCCCCCCACACACACACACACCATTATCACATTGGCACAGGACCCCTCTGATAGGAACTTAGAGGATCCTGTGACTTTTGGTGTGTGAAACAAATGAGCTAAAGTGGTCATTAAAAACACCTTGGAAGCCAGGCTTGTTGGCGCACGCCTTTAATCTCAGCACTTAAGAGGCAGAGGCAGGCAGATCTCTGAGGCCAGCCTGGCCTACCAAGTGAGTTCCAGGATAGCCCAATTTTGACATTTTTCATTATACTTTTAAGTATATTCAGAACAAACTGATACTTAATAATCCCTGGTCTTTCACTTCCCAATCTGTACCCTCCCAATTACATGTTCCTTATGCATTTTAATAGGTAAAAAATGGGTGAGGTGGTCTTATGGTGATTTTTACTGAGTTTTGTTTTTTCAATGCTGGAAATTGAACTCAAGACTTCATGCATGCAAGGCCCGCAAGCAGTCTACCACCTTAACTACATACAGCCCATCCCCCTATTCATACATTTTTTTAGAAAAAGATTTATTTATTATTTTATGTGCATTGGTGTTTTGTCTGCATGTATGTGTGAGGGTGTCAGATCCCCTGGAAATGGAGTTACAGACAGTTGTGAGCTGCTATGTAGGTGCTAGGAATTGAACCGGAGTCCTCTGGAAGAGCAGCCAATGCTCTTAAACACTCTCTTTAGCCCCATACATTTCTTATGCATTGTAATATTATTTACCATTTGACATCATACTTTAAAAAGTGCAAGTGTTTTTTTTCAACATAGCATTTAGAGATCACATACTTGGCCCCGCCCCCTTGGCTTGGGTTTTGGTGGGCCTTATTTTCTGGTCCAGACATTGTTGAAAACAGCTATAACCTGTTTTCTTACCCTACCAGCTTCACCTTCTTTCTCAAGAAGTAACTTAAGTATTTGTTGGGACGTCATCAGTGACAGCTCTAGGAGCATACAAAAGACGTGTGTTAATTAATCCCACTGGGTGAAAATAAGACCACGACCACAATTTTTGAGCCAAATTTGAAGCAAGTTTTATTAAATACTGGCCAGGACTGTGGACACTGGCTGGGTCCATACCTGGGATTCCCAGAGAATGGCGGAGAGTTAGTCCGGTGTTTATAAAACTCTGCAAGGCCACGCACTTCTCACCTTTGTCCAATCCGGGGCAAGCATGTGTCCTGATGAGCTTCCTGCCTACATGTGACCAAGCATCTCCTGTGCAGTTGGGGCAGCCAACCTTGTGTACAGGTGGGAAGACAGGTGGCTGGCTACCTTACATGAACAGCCCCCAGCATTCCAGGAGGTCATCTGTCCTTGGACAAGTGGGGCTCACAGGTTAGAGGCGTTTTTGTTTTCTAGATCTCTTAAGCAGAGTATTAAAACTTAAAATCTAACTTTAGCCCTCATCCTAGCAATAGTGTACATAGAGCATCCCTGGGGTGTCTCCCCTCATCAGACGGTGCCCAGCCTTAGTTTTTAACGTCACTTCTATATAAGTGTGTTTTGGTGTTTGCATGTGTCTATGGAAGAATTTCAATGAACGCTTCTTGTTTTGAACAGTGGGCCACATTACGAATTGAAAAAGGAGCCCCAAAGGAGTCAGTTCTTAAAAACTCAGCTTCTGTGGGTAAGTCTTGCTTTTTTTTTTTTTTTTTCATTATGATTGTTTAAACCCGCAAACAGTCTGAAGTTGGTCCAGCAGTGTCTTCTGTAGGCCTGAGGTTATTCATCGTTTTGTCTGTATTGTAGAACGGTAGCTGCCTGAGTTGTTATCAGGAGGGTTGGGCAGTATGTGTTAGTTCCTCTCTGGGTTCTTCTAAGGCCTGCATTTGAAGAGGGAGTTCATGGCTTTAAAGATGTAGCCAGGGGTGAAAAGAGATACAGGCAGGGAGTGTGTACTTTGTTACAGTACCCCTACAAGCTAACGTGACGATTCAGCTCATTTACATGTAATCAAGGACTTGGTGTGGTTCAGTCTCTCACAGTGCTACATACTCACTACTTGTTTATTTGTTTTTGTGTGTTTGGTTTTTTTTTTGGGAGGAGTTATTGTTGTCTCTGCTACATTTTCCAGTTGCTGTAGATTATATGGCCGTTGTAATTATTCAGTGATTACACAATAGAATTCCTATGTTTTATACATATATTATTGTTGTTTGAGCTTTCTGATCTTTACATTGAAAATTTTGTTAATTTAAAAATATCAGAAAAATATTTTTTTCTGTTTTGGTTTAGGGTTTCTCTGTGTAGCCCTGGCTGTCCTGGAACTCTCTGTAGATCAAGCTGGCCTCAAACTTAGAGATCCGTCTGCCTCTATTGCCCAAGTGCTGGGATTAAAGGTGTGTGCCACCCCGCCTGGCATGATAATTATGTTTTTCATCTTTTTTTTTTTTTTAAAGATTTATTTATTATGTATACAGTGTTCTGACTGCAGGCCAGAAGAGGGCACCAGATCTCATTCCAGATGGTTGTGAGCCACCATGTGGGTGCTGGGAATTGAACTCAGGACCCCTGGAAGAACAGCCAGTGTCCTTAACCTCTGAGCCATCTCTCCAGCCCTCACCTTAGTTTTTCAACTTGTCCTTTGACTTTGCTTGTGTGTGTGTGTGTTTTGATGGAACCAGTAAGTTCTTTGCTTTACTTTGATGATTTGCATCTTGATTTTGAGACTGGTAATTTTTTTCATGAGGGTCGGGGGAGGGCTGTTGGTCAGTTTTTTTTTTTTTTTAAATCACTATCACAAGACACGGGGTGGGTTACTCTACTCAGCTGTGAGAGCAGGGTGCGGCTCTAAGTTCCTGGAAGATCTGGAGGACGGTGGAGCTCCGGTGGGGGGTGGGAGGAGGAAGCCTGTCCTGTCGTGAGCCAGAAGCAGACCGTGACTCAGGGGTCTGTCTTAAGCTTGACCAACTCATAGCTACAAGTACTGTCACGGGGCTGCAGAGGCAGAGCCGTAGTCTCTTCCCAGGGCAGCAGCACACCCTGATGACCCAGGGACTCATTTGAGGCCCCACCTCATAGAAGTCCACAGAGCTCAGTGCCACCACGCTGAGGACCAGTCCCCTAACACAGGAACCTTTGAGGTTACCCTTAAACCGCAGCAGAGACCGAGACTAATCCCAACCATCGCAGAGACCAATCGGACTGCCTGGGGGTTAGAATTTAGAAGTTGAGATTTTATCAGGGTTTCATTCTAACTTCTAGTCGGATGTTCTCAAAGCGCGCTCCTTGGGATACATTTCCCTGCTGAAGGCTAACTGAGAACACTGAACAAGAAGTAAAACTGCAGGCTGGAGGGATGGCTCAGTGGTTAAGAGCAAGCGGATGACCCAAACGTCGTTCCCGGCACAAACACTGGGCGGTTCACAACCACCCCTAACTCCAGTTCTAGATATGGAGTTCCCTCTAGTTGCCACAGGCATCTGGACTCATGTGCACACACCACACACAGACACAGAATGAAAAAATCATTCAGATAAATAATGAAGTTTACAAAAAACCCACCACAGCTCTTGTCTGGGATTGTATCTCGATGGGAGAGCATATATATACTTCATGTATGTGAAGCTCTTAGTTCAGTCTGCAGTACCCCCAAAAACCAGTAATAACACAGTCAGACTCTAGCGGGGATGTTTGGAGGCACTCCATACTGTCCCTTCCTCTGGAAGAGTACTGTTGTGTGGTGACAAAGGTCTAGAAAAGTCCTGTAGTAAAGACTACATTAGCTGGGCATGGTGGTGTGTGTTTGTAATCCCAGAATTCTGAAGGCTGAGGTAGGCGGTTACATGTGTGGTGGTGGCCTGGGCTATGTAGCTGATCCTAGGTCAGCTTGAACTATGTTACTAAGACCTTGTTTAAAAAAATTGGAAAAACAAGAGTGCACATGAGAGAGAGAGAGAGAGAGAGAGAGAGAGAGAGAGAGAGAGAGAGAGAGAGAGATTTTTTTTTTATTAAATTAAGCTTTCCCAGGGCTGCTTGACTGCAATCTTCTTTCTCCCATGCAATCTATGACCCCTGTTAGCTTCTGGTAGAAACAAGTTAAAACCAGTCCTTGTTTATTTATGTGCCTAAAGAAACAGTTTCTGTGGGAGTAAGAATCCTGACAATCATTTCAGGCACTAGGTTCCTAGGAAGTCAAATTTTATAGGAATAGTGACTAAACAATAAGGAAGAATTAAATCATTAGATGGATCAAAAGTGTTTTCAAAAAGGCCCGGAGTGGTCCTTCACCTGCCCTGTAGCCTCTCTGATGGAGTCTTTGGTCTAGCCTTGCTTGGGGGGAATTCCTGAGGGCTGAGATGGCTGTCTCTAACTAAGGAGCAAAGCTTTGTCTCCCCTCACTGGGATTTTTTTTTTTTTTTTTAACCTCACCACCAAGGTTAGTTAACAAGGCCCACAAGAAGTTGAGGGGGTATCCCGTCATGCATAGCACACACCCTCTCCCACTGCGTTCAGTGAACCTCTCAGAACACAGTGGGAGTATATCCTCCCTTCCTGTCTTTCCCCTAGCTGTTGGAGGTGTTTACCGTCCATGTACAGCTCCTGGTTTGGGCCTCAGAGGGCTGCTGGGCCAGTTCTGCACACACAGGAGACAGTAGCAAGTGCTATGGAGGGTCTCTGGGGTCTTTTGCCTTGATGGGTACAACTGTGCCCCCCACATTCCAGCATCATCGATGGCTTAGAATTGACCTGGGCAGTGGTTCCAGATGCTGCCACCAAGTTTTTACAGGAGTTTAAATGCTCACTCATTTTGAATAATTTGCCTTTATTTCCAGTTGCAGGTTTTTGTTTTTTGTTTTCCTAAATATAAAAAAAAAGTAGGAAAATCTTGCCCCTCTTACTTAGTATGGAAAATGGTCAAGTGGTCAGGTACTTTGTAAGAAATTTATCATCTGAAGGGTTGCACGTGAGGAGCTGTAGAAACTGTATGCTGTTGGGAGCTGTGGAAATTAGTTGGTAGATTGCTTGCCTGGCATACATGAAGCCCAGGCTTTGATCCCTGGCACCATACACCATACATAAGGGAAGTGGCAATACACTTGCAATCCCAAGCACTCAGGATGATAGAGGCAGAAAGAAGAGATGGACAAGATGTCTTTGACTAGAGTTTGAAGCCAGCTTGGGCTACACAAGACCCTCGAAAGAAAGAGGTGGAGAAAATATGTCCTAATTTGGAGTAAGGCTAGCACCTATGAAATTTAATCCAGAGTGGCTGTCCTTTAGCCTGTGAAATCGGAATAAACTCTCTAAGTTATGGAGCATCTATGACATTTAAACTTGACCTGTGTGGGATCCTAAGTTCATTAAAATGCGTGTCTGTTGGGAGATAGTCACCCGGTAGGCTCCTGTGACAGGTGCTCAAATAGGTGAACAAGCAAAAGACAGTGTAAGAGGAGTTCTGCGTTCCATGCTCATTTGTGTCTGCATTAATCCATGTTAATCGCAATGGCACGCTGTGCACCTCTGCCCCACTTCTGACTCTATGTTTAGGAAGCCTGGACTTACGGGGTGTGTGCCCTGTTGATCCATCCAGTGTTTGGGGTCATTAGGGAAATGGTGTCACAATCCTAGACAGACAGTAGAGGGTGACGAAATGCACTGAGTCCTGGTGTACTTGGCTGGTGCAACCTTTCGGCTGCAGAGCATCCTGTCTCTGTACTGGAGCCAACAGAAGCACAAGTCGGTGCAGAGCCGTCCAGCTTAGGCAAAGGGTCACAGGCAGGCCGGGGGGGCCCCCCGGGCGGTGTGATTTTTGACATGCCTCTGAATTATTTGTCCCGATAATAATACATTTGGAGGACCTGCGAGGCACAGATTGGCTAGGGAGGGGTGGTAACTACTTATCTTCTGCAGGCTCACACAGATTGTTTCTGCTGCTTTTATTTAGGGAAACATGTATTTTATGACACACCAGGTCTCTCTACCAGTTCTGTGCCTTTCGTACTGTATTTCTTCTGTGCTTTAACTATATAAGGCATCTGCAAGTGAACCTAGGGAAATATTATCTTCATGGAGAAGTCATCCTTTTTCTGTCTTTTTTTTTTTTATATCACTAGTTTATTTACAATTTTATTTAGCAATAAGAGTTTAAGAAAATCCAATTTTCAAATCACATCTCTTAAACAATCTTCATTCTGTTAAAGGGATGAATTAAATACCCTCAATTTTTAAGTAGCTGGTGCCTTCCTATAAAGAAAGGAGCAGCAAATCCAGATCCAAAGCCATTTGTTTTACACCAAAAATGGCAGATTCTTCCCCCGGCCCTCCTCATAGTGGCTGCGACAGACCACGGAGGCGGTGAACCTCCGCACACTCTGTCCCAACATGGCGCCGCTGGGAGCTCCTCCAGGGGCGCAGAGCTGGAAGGCGGAAGAAACAGCCTCACCACCACGGTCTCCTTTCTTCACGACCTCCTTTTTTCCGTCTTTAGCCACATTCATTTTCCTGTTCTGGTTGTAGAAGATGGTGTCATTGATTGGGCTCAGGATCCGCTCATGAGGAGGATCTTCCCTTGTCTGCATCTTCTTGGGATTAGAGGTCTTTCTCTCATTGTTACTATATAGGTGGAGGTTAACCCCTTCAAGTAACTGTTATATTGGCGTTTAGTTGGTGGGAATATAATTACTCCCTTCCCGGGTATTAGCTTCACATGAACTAGCTACAGCCGCAGTAGGAGGAAGGGAAAGATAGGCAGGGGTGGATGGCTTGGAACTAACTCTCCGTGTAGACTAGGATGGCCTCAGAAATCCACTTGTCTCTGTCTTCTGAGTGCTGGGGTTAAAGGTGTGTGCCACCTCGCCTGGACACCCAGAAGAGTGGCTGGCCACACTCTTTGGGTCCTTGATTCCAGGACAAACTTAGGCTTGAATTGGTCATTTTTGAATTAGTGTAATTTCTTGTGACATCTTAGCGGCAGCAGGTGAATTGTAGTGTAAGTGCATGATGACGCTGGGACTCCAGAATGGTTACCAAAGAGTCAGCTGGTATGAGGGAGGTCGGCACTGATCTGCGAGTGAGACATCCAGGGCAAAAACTCTCCACAGAGCTGGGCATAGCCATCTGGCTTGCTCCTGAGTGTGTTTCTGGTCTTACTTGAAACTGTTTGCTGTGAGGAATGCATTCGGCCTCCACAACTTCAGCGGGCACAATGCAGGGAGATTTGGGCTTGCATGGCCTCCTGGGGATTTAGCTCACTGCTGTGTTTCTTTTCTGCTTTGAACCTCAGGCCCCCAGCCTTTTCGCCCATCTGGGCACCCAGCAAGAACCAAGTATTAAGGTGAAACTAATGTGGTGCAGAGAGAAGCGTGTTCAGAATTCAGGTTGCCTAATATTTCCTTCTAATTTGACCTCTGCACTTCTGCACTTCTTCCTGTGAGATATTTGACTAACTACATTGACAGCCTGTATACACTAGTTATGAGACTTTAATAACCTGTGAAATTCACAGGAAGTGTGGGAGAATATTTTGCTAACAAAAATTTTGAGAAATTTTATTTGTTTATAAACATTTATTTTATTCTGGGGAAGTTACTAAGTTGTTTTTGATAGTCTGTTCTTTTTTTTCCCTTGGTGGTCCTAAGGATCAAATTCAGGTCTCATGTTTGTTAATCAGGTGCTGTAGCATTGTGCTATACCTTAGCCCCATAGCCTGTTTAAATCGGCTAAGGTGGTGTAAGTACTATTTATTGTCTTGGTTTGAACTTGCTGAATACACACCCAGTACTTACTACCCTAAAGCATGGAGTATAATACATTTAATGGAGCACTCTCAACCTCTGAACCATCTCTCCAGTCCCTGTTAAGTTAATTTTCAAAGCAGGCTGTGGTGGTTTAAATCAGAATGGCCCCCAGGGGCTCATTTGTTTGAAAGCTTGATCCCCAATTGGTGGAACTGTTAGGGAAGGATTAGGAGGTGTGGCCTTGTTGGAGGAGGAGGTGTGTCACTGGGGGCAGGCTTTGGGGTTTCCAAAGCCCATGCCATTCCAGTGTCTTTCTCCCTGCCTCATGCTTGTGTCTCAAGAAGTGAGCTCTCAGCTGCTGCTCCAGAGCCTTCTTTGCCTGCCTATTGTCTTACTCCCATCCATGATGGCCATGGACTCTCACCCTCTGGAACTGTGAGCCTCAAGTGAACTCTTTCCTCTGTAACTTGCCTTGGTCACGATGTCTTATCACAGCGATAGAACAGTAACTAAGACATGGGTTTAACTCTACAGCCTGGTCTGGTCTGGAATGCAGATATAGTTCAAGCTTGCCTCAAATTCATCATGTTTTTTTTTTTTTACATAGATTAATAGAAATGGGTTAATTTAAATGTAAGAGCTAGTTAACAGTAAGCCTGAGCTATCAGCCAAGCATTCTGCAATTAATATAAAATTTTATATGTTTATTTGGGACTGTGTAATCAGGACAGAAAAACTCGGCCTCCATTTACAGTTGTATACTAGTGGATATTAAGCTATCAGGATAAGATGAGTGGACATGATGTGCCTGTCAAATTGCTTTCTAAATAACTAGCCCTTGACCACACACTGTGAGCTTTGGTCAGAGATGCTTCTCTCAGCAGCGATCAGCAGTGGCTGCAAAGACGCATTCATAACTGGTCAAGGTCCAGAGAATAAATGACAGCGATAAATGGGACGTCTTTATCACCCCCCTCCCGGGCTCGGGAAACACTGAGATGGAAGGGGGAATAGAAAGGACACATGAGTCAGCGGAAGGCAGGGGGAAGTGTGGAAAGCTGACCCCGGGCATGACATGGCTTAGAACTCACAGCGGTTGTGATCACCTGGACAAGATCTCCCTGAGATTGGGCCTGCCAGCACCTGTCAAGGAAGGGGAAGGGGCTCACGCCTGAGGATATATGGCTGCCCCCGCCCCTCCCTGAGGATATGTGGCTGCCCCCGCCCCTCCCTGAGGATATATGTGCAGTTAATGGTTGGTGAGGGGGAGTGAGAAACTCGAGTTGACAACCTACCTAGCACAACTACTTACTGAGTGAAGCTGGAAATTGTTTTCTAACACACAGTCCACGGTCTTGTAAGATATTAAGCTTATCCGAACTCCAAGTGTGGATGTACCAGGTGACCTTGACACAAGTGTATGTGATGAATGCAAACATGGAAATGACCCATTTTTCACTTCAGGGGGACTGTTTATTTACAAGGTCTAGCTCTAGCACTGTATAGTAGCCAGAGCGAATTAACTGGACTTACATGGAGAATGTTAAGAGAAAAGAAAATATATACTGTGATCAGTATTTCTTTAAAATTTCCTGCCATGGGGGCTGAGAGTGTGTTGCTCAGTGGTACAATGCTTAGCATGTGAGAACCCTTGAGGGTTGGGTTTGCTTTAAAAAATGTTTTTTTTTTTTTTTTTTTTTTTTTCCAGGGCAGATTTCTCTGTATAGCCCTGGCTGTCTTGGAACTCACTAAGTAGACCAGCCTTCCTCCACCTCCTGAGTGCTGGGATTAAAGGCATACACAACCATGCCCAGCATGAGAATCCTTGAGTTTAAATCCAAGCAACACACACACACACACACACACACATTAAAATTTACCACTGAGTATGGATACTACATATTTATGTAAACATTTACAGATAAATATGGAAATGAGAAATACTACACGAGAGTGGTCTTCTGGGAAGGAGGTGGCCAGGTGGGGATTTAGCTTTAGCTCTTTCTGTAAAGGTATCTGAAGCTGGGCCTGGGGAGGTTGCTCAGTAGGTAGAGTACTTGCCTAACATGCATGAAGCCCAGGGTTCAGTTCCCCAGCAGCTCACAGACTGGGTGTGGTAGGGCATACCTTCTGCTGAGACACCAGCTTCCTGGCCCTCAGCTTTGAATCACGACTCTGACAAATGGCACTTGGTAGTCTTACAGGAATGGAAACTAGGTACTTGTCCCAGGGGTCGGACTTGGTGCTTGCCTCCTTCAAAACACACCGGCCTTCAGCCTGAGTGGTGTCTAGAATTTAAACCTGAGGAACAAAGGCATTGTTGACGGAAAGGTATTACTTGGGGGAGTTGGGCTTGTGAACTGTGTTTTAGACTGGGTGACTCTTTGTTGTGGGGAGCAGTCTCCTTGTAAGATGCTTAGCAGCATTCCTGCCTGATGCCTCTAGATAACAGCGGGGCACGCCCATCTGACAACCTCGGAGGCATGCTGATCCTCCCTTGTCCGCCCGCCTGATCCTCAGCTACCACAGTAGTGCATTCAGCTATTAGTGTGCACCATTGTTAACATGGCTGACTTTTGTGTCCAGCAGGGCTTGGTTTCCGGTTCTCAGTGGTTGGTTTGGGGAAGAGCGGGACGACAGGACAATGAGGGTGGAAGAAGGCTGGCTGTGTGAGCAGCATGTTTAACAGAGATCACTGGCACGCAAGGCAGTGTGCTCCTCAGGAAAGGCAGAGACAGGTTAGGCCCTACCGACTGTAGCTCTAACCCAACGAGAATGCATTCCTTGTGCCTGGGTGCCTCTGGCTTATTAGGTTCCGAATGTCCGTGTGTCTGCTGGCCCCACTCCCAGACTGATCATTTGAAATGTTTCCTCCCAACACGATGCACATTATTTGTGTGAGAGAAGTCTTGTTAGCCCCCACTTTGCTGATGAGGAAACTGGGGGAGGAAGTCCAAGCAGCCTGATCTAGATGGCACTACCCTTCAAGGCTGTCTGGAAAGGAATCCGGATCTGTCCTGTGCAGAAGCCCCTCCTACACTCCCCCCCTCCCCCCCTCGTTACTCTAGAATCCTGCCGTTCTTCCTGTGCTTCTGGTCAGCACCTGCTTCTCATCCTGCTGGCTGAGGCGACTCTTCGACGGATGGCACCTCCTCTGCCCCTGTCGCTGTGACCCAGCAAGAAAGGATCGTTTGCCTTCCTCACCCCTTTCCCGATGTCTAGCGTGTAACCCTGGGAACCCCTGACAGATGCATCTTTTGGTATCCCAGGGGAATGGCTGGCTAGAGTTCCTGCACAGCTTCAGGATGAGGCTGATGACCCTTCATCCAGCCCCAGGGGATAGGGATTATAAGTTACACCATGACCAGGGCGATCTCCAGAGAAGAGTTTATTGGGTTTACTGTTTCAGGGGGCTAAGAGTCCATCTTGGCGAGGAGCATGGGGACAAGTGGCAGGCATGCAGGAGCAGGAAGCTGAGAGATCGTACCTTGAACAGGAAGCAGAGTGAACCGGAAGGTGGGGGCAAGGCTTTAAACTCTCAGCCAAGCCCCAGGGACATACTTCCTCTAGTGAGGTGGCACTTCATAAACTTTCCTGAACGGTGCCACCAGCTAGGGACCAAGTGTTCAAATGCCTGAGCTTATGGGGCATATTTCTCATTCAAACTACCACAAGAACTAACAGTTAGAGTAATCCGTTGTAGCTAATGATCTAATTAATCATGTCTATCTAATGAATCCTCCACAAATCTCCAGTGAACGGGTTCAAAGAGCTCCCTGGATTGCCAAACAACTACAGGTATTGGGATGGAGGCATGTCCCATTACAGAGGACAGAGAGAGGTGCCCATGCTTGAGACCCTTCTGAATCTTGTCCTATGTGTTCCTTCTGGATGTTCATGTGTATCCTTTTAAAATGTTCCTCTAGTAATCAGCGGTGGCAAGTAGAGTATCCCCTGAGTTCCGGCAGTCATTCTTACAGATTGATGAACCTCAGAAGGGATTGATTTTGGGAATCCCTACCATAGCCGATTGATATGGTCACCTGAAGTGGTTTTGTGAGGTTGAACTCTTAATCACTGGTGCCTGACTTTGACTCCATGACTTCAGTTCCAGCACTGGGGAGACAGATCTCTGTGAGTTCCAGGCCAGCTTGGTCTACATAGACTTCCAGGACAGCCAGGGCTACATAGAGAGATCCTGTTTCAAAAAGAATATTTAACACTGGGCTGGGCATGACCATGCACGTCTTTAATCCCAGCACTCTGAGGTGGATCTCTGAGTTTGAGGCTAACTTGGTCAGCACGGTCAATTCCAGGTTAGCCAGAACTCATAGAGAGACCCTGTCTCTCAATTTTTTCTTCATGTTATTTATAATTGAGGACACCATACATGTATACCAAACCATAAAGTCTAACATGTTTTCTTCTTGCGGAATTTCTTGTTTAATTGAGTTAACTGTGTAAAAGCAACACAGTGATTGTGGGCTGCCAGCCAGAATAAACAGTGTATTGAGTGAGTTGCTAAATTGGAACCTTGCCTGTTATTTCCAATGCGTGTTGATTTCTCTGTGGTGCTGACTGACAACTGATTATAATGTCTATAACCCACTCCTGCCTTTCATGCTTCAAAATGGGATAATTCCATAAGAAACACACACCCATTTGGCTTAAAATGCTTCACATTTTATGATTGTCTCATAACTATCCTCCAGAGAGCATACAATGACTGAAAAGGAAGTCGATTTTCCTCAGTTGTTGTTTTCAATTAAAAAGTACATTTCTAATACTTCTAGCTTAGCATTAGTTTTAGTCTGTTTTGGCTTACATACCAAAATATGGTAGTTTGGATGGTTTAGAAGCAACAGAAATTTATTTTCACGCTTTCAGAGACTAGACAGTTCTGTTCAAGGGCCATAGACAAGGGCCTTTTCACCATGTCCTTAGGCGGCAGAAGGGATGAGGGACTTTTCTGAGGTCTTCGTGTGTGTCTTTGTGTGTGTGTGTGGTGTGTTGTGTGTGTGTTCCATGTGGAGGCCAACGGTCAACATTAAACAACTTTCTCAGCTGCCTTCATCTCATTTACTTATTTATCCATTTATCTGTCTATCTATCTATCTATCTATCTATCTATCTATCTATCTATCTATCTATCTATCTATCTATCTATCTATTTTGAGATAGGGTCTCTCATTGAACCAGTAATCCACCATCTTGTGTGGCTAGCTAGTGAGCTCCAGGAATCTTCCCTGACTACAGTCATATAGTCTCTATCTTTGGGATCTCAACTGAGGTCCTCATTATTGCCATCTCCCAGCTCTCAGAGGGACATTCCCAAGGACTTCACTCTTGTGACCCAATCAATCTCCAAATGTCCCATCTCCAAATACCCTCACATTGGGGATTAGATTTCAATGTGTGGATTTTATGGGTATATAACCATTTATTATATAACAGTAATTTTATTTGGGTCTTGAAAACCAAGGGACACCAGCAGAAAATAACTTAATTATAAAAAGAAGTGTGTGTGTGTGTGTGTGTGTGTGTGGTTGGTTGGTTATTAACAGATATATAAACCATGTAAAAATAAGACGAAAGAAGTTACATTTATTGAGTTTAAGCATTTGAGTCTTTTTATCCTTAGTAAGTAACAGGGTCAACAAACCCATTCATCATCCATCACCCTGGAGATACTAGTTGATGAGATCTGTTACTAAACCAAGATGTAGCCTCAGCATTCATGTCCCGGTCCTGCAGACAGATGTCACAGGTAGCTAATTGGGTGCCGACTTTCCTGATGAAGCCTTCTTCTAGCTCGTAGATGATGTCACCAACACGCTGAGTAACTGGTTTTGGCACATGGTTGGTTTCATTGTTTGGGGTTGTATTGATCAGTCTGACATAATTGAAAGTACAATGGAGTTGATTGAATGCTCTTAAATTAATCATGCTTTTAAATAGTATAGGAAACAAATAGAATTTAAAGTCATGTTGGAGGCTGGGAGTGCAACTGAGTGGTAAAGCATATACTTAACTTGCCCAAGGCCCTGGGTTCCATACTTGCTATAAAAAGTTTAAGTTTTGGTGGTTTTGATAAGTGAGCCATTGACCTGGGGGACTTCATTTTACCTAATTTATCCAAGGATGATGATGCAGAGGACATTGGGGTCCCCTCTCTGAGTTCTTAGTCTTATAAATAAAATAAGAATGGATTTAAGTGTGAGCAGGAGGACAATTTTTTTTTAGAGTTTAAAAGAAAAATACCCAAGCCAGTTGGTGGTGGCCCATGCCTAATCCCAGCACTCGGGAGGCAGAGCCAGGCGGATCTCTGTGAATTCAAAGCCAGCCTGGTCTACAGAGTGAGATCCAGGACAGGCACCTAAACTACCCAGAGAAACCCTGTCTTAAAAAAAAAAAAACAAAAAAAAAAAAAAACGAAAGAAAGAAAAAGGAAAAGAAAAACACCCCAAGGCAGACAAGCTGTAAGTCTCAGCAGCTGGAGGAGGGGAGCAGAGAGAAGGAGGAAACATAGCCAGGCTGTTTAAGCCAGCATGGATGTCAGACAAGCAACCACATAGCAGTGAGGGTAGCTTTGTTAAAAAATAGCAAGCCAAAGTATCAGGGAAAACATAGTTGGGTTCCGGTCAGCAACTGGGAGAAAGCAATGGAAAAAAGAAAAAGGAAAAGTTGTACATTTCTAAGCCAGGCCTGAGAAGCACCTCATGGCTGCTTGGTCTGTAGGGGCAGGATTTTGGGAAAGGGAAGGATAACGTCTCCTGAAAGGGAAATTATTCCATCTATCTCTTGTGCGGTTTAGATGAGCCCACCTGCCCGGTGGGTGATTGACCCGGCCCAGGGGAATGTTAGGTAGGTATCCAGGGCAGGCATTCTGTTCTCTTGACGAGAGGACACCCCCACACCCCACCCACAAGTCTTCATTGATACTCTTACCAATGATGCTATTTACATGATAGAGAAAGGCTTGCCACAACATGTGCCACAACATGTCAGAGGAAGGAAAACAGACAGCTGGTGAAAAACCAGAACCTAGAAAGATGCCAAGATGGCTCCCACAGCTCCAAGGCTCAAACATGCTGTGATAGACTGCTCGACCCCATCCCTCACCGAGAACCATGGCTGCCACGCAACTCCACATACCTACCAGTCCTAGCCTGCACTGTGGTGATGTTGGGCGTGTCCTTACATAACTCTAGCTTCGAAGTGGGGTGGTGTTTACCAGTATCTAAGTGTTAATGAGAGCCAGGCAATGTGTCATGGAATTCCACAAATGTATGCATACAATTAATTTGAGAAAGACAGTCCCTAAGTGCTTCATGGGATGAAATCATTTTGGATGGATGAATTGATGTTGAACTTGCCTTGTAGGGATGATTTTTAAACTAGGGAAAAGAAGGAAAAGCTTAATTGTCTGTGAGGGTGTGTTAGTCTAAAGAAGGAAGAGGCAAATAGGAATAAAGTTATGTAGGTGGGCATAAGTAGGCCCCCACAGCATGGCGGTTTAGAGCTGTATATGGCTGTTCCTGGATTAGTTGTGTTTGGACTGAGACAGTCAGCCTATTGGAAATGGGAATCTTATGGTTCACAGAGACCTTGTCCCAAGGCAATAAGGGGAAGAACAGTAAAGAAGGACATCTGGCATTCTGCTCTGGCTTCTGTGTGGCCTCCTGAGCATGGGTACATGCACCTGCATACTCGTATTCATGTACCACATACACCCACCATACACAGAACACACACACACAGAACACACACACAATACACACACACACACACACACACACAGAAAGAACATATGAACACACACAGAACACACACAGAACACACACAATACACAAACACACAGAGAGAACACACAGAACACACACACACAGAGAACATACGAACACATATACACACACAGAACACAAACACAGAGAACACACAAACACACAGACACACACACATTCATGCACACACAAAAACAGAAATCAGCAAGATTTGAGATGGCTGTTTTTCAAATTCAGGGGAAAAATGAGGGAAGTCTCACTAAAATTGTTTAATTATTAGAGGAAGTAAACTTTACTTTTCATATTTCTAAAAGATGAAACAAAAATGTTGTCTTAAGTCAAAATCACATAATTAAATTGTATGTAAGGAAAATCTCCTTATTAGTTAAAAATGATCAGAAAATTGGACCAGGTTAGTATATGTTATACAGTTGAGAATTGTGTGAGCTTCGTTAAATAATGAAACTCATTTTAAAAAAGAATTAAGTGTGTGTGTGCTCTTGAAGAGGATTCTTCCTCCAGCTTCAGGAGAATCAGATGACTAGGCCCCCACAAGCACTTGACCTTCCATGCACATATATACCTACATCACAATTATCTTTAAAGCTTTATGTTGTTTTGAAATTGTGTGTGTGTGTGTGTGTGTGTGTGTGTGTGTGTGTGTGTGTGTGTCTGACTGTCTGTCTGACTGACTGACTGACTATCAATGTGTGGATATGTGCACATGAGTGCAGATGCCCTCCTAGGCCAGTAGAGGGCAACAGAGCCCCTGGAGCAGGAGTTAAGAGGCAGTTGTGAATGACAGCGCACTACATGGGGGCTAGGAACTGAGCTTTGATCCTTTGGAAGAGCAGCAAGCTTTCTTAACCACTGAGCTCCCTTCCCAGTTCCTCTTTTCATTTCTTCTGTTTTTATTTATAGTTCCTGATTGCCTCAGTTGGTATAAATTCTCTATAAAAAATTGAAGGTTCTTCTGTAGGCTGTGTTTATCTCTGCAATGGTGGGGTCACCTATAGGAGGTGGGTCACTTGTTCCATGGGTCTAGAAAGCCGCAAAGATCTTCAGTTCTTTCTCCTTTTTTTCTCTAAGAAGTTTGTGGCATTATTGTCCACTTTTTTTCTTTCTGAAGCTCCCCCCGCCCTCCAAAAAAATGAATAAATAAAACCAGTAGATGACCCAGTGTCTAAGTAGGCTGTGCAGAGAAGGTGGGGCATATGAGGTGTGCTTTTAGGGTGAGAGAGAGACTCCTGGGCCCAGGAGAGGAGCACTCCATGGTCTTGGGTCTAAAGAGAATCCTTTGCGTGTGCAGTGATATGTGGATGGCCTGGTGAGGGGCGAAACCTCAGGCTGGGCCCTTCCCGTTTCTTTGTGTGGTGACCTCGGAGTAGTGTGAGGGAGCTTTTCTCACTTTCCTAGGTCAGATGCACGGTTTCCCAGCATGTCCCCCTCAAAGTTCTGTCTGCCCCAGAGCTTAGATCAACTAAAGAAGACTACTGACTGCTTAGACTGTTTCCAGAAGGCCTCTCTAGGAGCAGTGCACCCTTCCATCTGTAATTTCTCAGAGACAGTGGTGAACAATATCGAGAGGAGAGAGCGTAGGGCATACAGCTTCTGGCACGAAGTGAGGGCTCCTGAGCTCCTGGTACCCGACAGCCCCGATGGGCCTGTTCACTTCACCTGAGTCAGCCTGCCAGGGGATACGCTCTGGCCCTTTCATATTTCAGTATATTGAAAAACATACAGTGGTGAGGAAGCGTCATGGAGGAGCGGGACTACAGGCCTTTGAAAAAAGATAACTCATTTTGGCGATAGTCCAACGTGTCTAGTGAATGACATTATTTTCCAGGTCATAGGCAATGATGGCACCCCATTACAGCCATTGACATTCTCTTGGTTTTCGGAGGAGGATACTTAGGGTTATGCACACGCTGAATACTTGTACCACCAAGGTACATTCTCAGTTTTCTCTTGGATTGGGGAGTTGTGGAAGGAGAGAGATACTAAGAGATAGGAAATTGAGACTAGGGCTGGAGAGATGGCTCAGTGGTTAAGAGCACTGTCTGCTCTTCCAGAGGACCTGGGTTCAATTCCCAGCACCTACCATGGCAGCTCACAACTGTCTGCAACCCTCGTTCCAGGAGAACCGACACCGTCACACAGATATGCATTCAGGCAAAACACATACGCACATCAAATAAAAATAAATTATTAAAAACAGAAATTGAGACTAGGTAAAGAGGACATGTTCTGGTTACTTGATGGAATACATAACATAATTTAAGTTATGAGTCATGGTGGTGCATGCCTTTCATCCCTGTAACTGGGAGGCAGAGAGAGGCAGACCTATGTGAGTTCAGGGCCAGCCTGGGCTTCATAGAGGAAGGCAGATCTATGGAAGTTAAGGGCCAGCCTGGTCTACATAGACCTAGTTTAAACACATACACCACATAATTAAATTTTTTGCAACATTCTCCCCACCAAACCCAGTATGGCTTTAGTTATGTTGGTATCTATCTGTGTTTCATTTATATCTCTTCCTCTTTCGGCCTCCCTAGTGACGTTGGTACTGCTCTGCTTGACTGAGTAACTTCCTCATTTCTGCTGACTCATGTCAAATCAGCATGTGTACTTGAGCTCATGTATCTAAATAGGTGTGTACTCTAATCTCGCTTACGTCGACCCAACCCACAGGATCTCTCAGCATCAGCGTGTGGTGCTGGCAGGCTTTCAAGTCATCTGATGCCCAGTTAGCTTTCTATGCAATGAACACAGATCCATTACCTCCTTTAGTCAAGCTTGATTTAAGTTTTGAAACTTTGAAAGGATATTTCAAGACTGATGTGACCTTTGTAAAAGACAGTGTCTTAGTCTCTAGTGCTGACTGAATGGTTAAGATTTAAGGTCTGGGCTACGTGGGAAGCTGGACCTCCTCTCTCCAGCCCATGCCCAGTGCATACTCTCCATCCTTCACTTTGCCTAGGATGGTTTCTCATCGATTAGTTTTTCCTGTTTTGGAAATCTATGGAAGTGGAGTCATGCTGTACATTCTCTGTGTGTCTTCCTTTCCTCTTCAGCAGACTGTCTGTGGAGGCTTCCTTCTGTTGTATGAAGTGGATTTTTTAAAACTGGTATATCCCTTTACACAGACACTGAGGGTTTGTTTATTTGTGGTTATATTGATTGACATTTGGTTTATTTTTAGTTTTTAACTACTAGGAACAGGGCTGCTGAGAACATTGTTGTAATAGATATTCAGGTGAATCCTTTGACTGTAGGATAAACAACTAACTGTTCAGCTTTATTAGAAAGTGCCAATGGTATCCTAAAATGTTTGCACATGCTCACTAGCAGCAAAGACCAATCACTCATGAAGGAACTCATTACTACCATGTGCTCCCCTCTGGATCCCCGATTAGGCACAGACCACACCCAAATGCCAATTTCCAAGCACAAACCGAATGTGAAGAGATCTCTTATTAAGCAAGGCAAAGAGTAGCTGAATCTGAATCGGGCAGAAATAGCAGCAAATAGCTTTGCCAGGGTTACTGTTAGAGAGGAAGAAGAGGAGGCCTGTTTCAGAGAGAGCTGGGACGTGTTGGTAAGTTCTGATTGGGTATTTTAATTAGTTTAGTCAAAACAATGAATTCCAATTCCTGGACCTTGCTGTTTTGGTAGCTGGACCTTGCTAATCAGTCTCAGGAATGGTCAGTGGCCAAATACGGGACTAGACTTTGACAGCTAGCTTTAGGAATGTCATCTAAGGGCTTGTTAGCAAGGGGAGGAAGGTAAAAGGCAGAATTTGTCTGCACGTGGTGTTTGCCAGTCTCCCTACCAGAGCCCTTTAATTAATTAATTAATTAATTAATTTTTTTTGGTTTTTCGAGACAGGGTTTCTCTGTGTAGCTTTGCGCCTTTCCTGGAACTCACTTGGTAGCCCAGGCTGGCCTCGAACTCACGGAGATCCGCCTGCCTCTGCCTCCCGAGTGCTGGGATTAAAGGCGTGCGCCACCACCGCCCGGCCCCCTTTAATTTATATAAACCATTTATCAAGAATTTGATACATTTGTTTCATCTGTCTGTTTTTTGGGGATTCTTTTATGGAAGTATTTGTGTTTTGATTTGGGACAGGACCTCAATCCTCCTGCCTCAGCCTCCAGGTGCTGAGATTATAGGTGTGACCTATAAACCATCATACTTGGTTTGTTGAACTATTTTTAAAACTCAGATGAATTGTAGATATTCTGGGGCTGGAGAGATCACTCAGCATTTCAGATACAGAAAAAAAGAAT
Organism: Peromyscus maniculatus bairdii; assembly: GCF_049852395.1. Lineage (NCBI taxonomy): Eukaryota > Metazoa > Chordata > Mammalia > Rodentia > Cricetidae > Peromyscus > Peromyscus maniculatus. Next base: position 93,502,993 of record NC_134861.1, read on the forward strand.
CTAAAATTACAGTTCCGCTGCTTTTCCAGAGGTCAGAGTTCAGTTCTTAGCACCCACTTCAGACAACTCACAATAGTCTGTGACTTGAGTTTTAGGGGACTGGACATCTTCTTTTGCCGGCACAGGTACCTACACTCGCATGCACAAACACTGGGTTCAGTTCCCAGCTCTGCAGAAGCTGGATATGGTGGTTCATGTCTGTGATCCCAGATGTGGAGATCTGGAGGTAGGAGCATCAGAAGTTCCTGGTCATCTTCAGCTACACAGCGACTTCATTCAAGGCCAGCTTGGGATATGAGATGCTATCTCAAACAAAATCAAATAACAACAATCGTAACACTAATTCCACTATTACACTTGACTAAATTTATAGCAACAAAATATATTAAAAAAGAAAAAGAGTATTTGGCAAAGAATGATCACCAGAAACTCCCAAGAGTCACTGTGAAGCAGGCAGAGCTGGGTTGCCTAGTGTAAGCTCTGAAGCTGTGCCTTGATCAGTGGCCCAGGGGATGCTTTGGACTTGGTGAATCTGGGGCCTAGCTTGCCTAGTTATGGCTGAATCATTGTGAAAAAGAACAGGAGAAGGTGGCCCAGGAACCTGTGATTATACTGTGTGTAGTTGGTTCAATGATTCACATATCAATGTCCACAGCAATTAACAACGAGGGGAAGGAGATGGGGTCAACGTTCATATCTTGACAGCTAAGTCACTGGACATCGGCCTGGCCACTCCCTTGGCATTAATTATTCCTGTTCTTAAATCCCAACAGGATTTCTTCAGCTCTCTGCACAGCTTTAACATTCAGCTATCTGTTGTAATTGTTCTCTCTCCGTCTGTTTAAGATCAGGCTGATCATATCTATGGCTCAGAAGGAAACTGGGTCTCCCCTCACACCAGGAAAAGGCTCTGCGATCTGTAAACTCCTCCCTGCCCCACTCTCTTAGTAACTGGGGATGAAACAGGAGAACAGTGTGTAGGAAGGAGGCCGTCTTAGGGCTTCTATTGCTGTGAAGAGACGCCACGACCATGGCAACACCTATACATGAAGAAAACATTTAATTGGGGTGGCTCACTTACAGTTCAGAGGTTCAGGCCATTATCATCATGGTGGGGAGCATGGCAGTGTGCAGGCAAACATGGTGCTGGCTACTTCTTGATCAGAAGGCAATAAGAAGTAGACTGTCTGTCACACTGAGTGAAGCTTGAGCAAAAGAGACCTCAAAGCCTGCTCCCACAGTGACACACTTCCTCCAACAAGGCCACATCTGCTTCAACAGGCCACAGCTCCTAATGGTGCCACCCCCTTTGGGCCTATGGGAGCCATTTTCATTCAAACTACCACAGAGTATAAAATTACAAATACATTATTTTGTATTTTCCAAAGGGAACTTAATTATCTTCCATCCAAAGCGTGGTTCTCAACCTTCTAATCTTGCGACCCTTTAATACAGTTCCTCAACCATATAGTGACCCCCAACCATAAAGTTATTTTTGTTGCTGCTTTATAACTGTAGTTTTGCTACTGTTTTGAATTGTAATATAAATATCTGTGTTTTCTGAAGGTCTTAGGTAGTACTCATGAAAGGACCATTCAGGTGTCGCGACTCACAAGTTGAAAAATACTGGTCTAGATCAAGAAATGGAACTTGCCGGCCGGTGGTGGCACATGCCTTTAATCTCAGCATTTGGGAGGCAGAGGCAGGCAGATCTCTGTGAGTTCCAGGCCAGCCTGGGTTACAGAGTGAGTTCTAGGACAGGCTCCAAAGCTACACAGAGAAACTCTGCCTTGAAAAACCAAAAAGAAAAGAAAGGAAATGGAACGTATTAGTTTCCAGAATGTTGTTAAGCCCCAGCCTTCCCCTGGAAAGTGTACACTTGTTAAATCCATACCAGATTTAATTTCAGGTGTGTCCACTGACAATGTCCACAGACAGTTTCCATAAACAATGTTAGGATAGGTGGTTGTGGCCCCCCGCCCCTGACAGAGTTTCTCTGTGTAGCCCTGGCTGTTCTGGAATTCACTTTGTAGATCATGTTGACTCTGAACTCACAGAGATCCACCAGCCTCTGCCTCCCAAGTGCTGGGATTAAAGGTGTGCGCCACCATTGCCCGGCTGATTGCCTACTTTTTAAAATGTTTTTGGAGACCGGGTGTCAGGGAACCCAGCTTTTCCTCACTCTAAAGCTGAGAATGCTGTTGAACTTCCCTGGCCTCCCCGTCCTGAATCGCTGGGATTACAGGTGTGTGCGGCCTCTTCCACTCTTTAAAAGATGATTTCTAATTAAAATTTTAACTCTATGTATTCATGTTTTACCTGCATGCATGCTGATGTACCATTTATGCCTGGCACCCAAGGAGGCGAGAAGACAGGACTGATCCCTGAACCTGGAGCTAAGATGTGAGCCACCAAGTGGGTGCTGGGTGTCCATATGGGTCCTGTGGAGGAACAGCCTCCTCTTTATCCCCCACTTCCGCTTTTGTATGATGCTGAGGATCGAACCCACAGCCTTTTGAATGCCAGGCAAGCACTCTGCTGCCTGAGTTATGCCCTCAGTCCTGCCTGTTCTCTTGATAAAGGGTTATGACCGAGTTGGCTTCTTGATCAACCAGGTTTCAATGAGAGAGTGTGTTTGGAATAATGGACTTCTGACCTTTGGAATGTTGGTGGGTTAAGGTTCTACTGATGTATGTAATTACCATGTCCTCTTTGGGTCTGCAGTAGGCCTGGTTTCCTTAATTGGTGGCTTAGAAAGCTCCCTTTATAACCAGAGGACAGAGCACTAGTATGATTTATAACCAGGCAGTTATTCCAAAAGTTCACTCAGCTAATTTAGAGTTAATTATGGTTGAGATGGTTTTAACTTCTGCCTCCTTTTCACAGGCCTTTCACATGTGGCGTTATTTATGTACCAACGACTTGTTAAAGGCAGAGGGCCACAGGGCAGCTTGTGCAATTAATCTCTTGCATTAGACCGAGAGCTAGCTCTAATTTTCTTTTTCTCCAAGCGTGGTCTGTGTTGGCTCAGCCTGAGCATTTTGTATAAGGACAAAGTTCAAATATTCACAGCTTTATTTCCTTAAACTGAGTTGTAAAATTAAAGGAAAAATTTCCTAGAATCAGTGTTTGCCAATTTAAGAAGTGTGGACTCTGAGAGATCAGGATTGATCTGTTAGAAATAGCCAGACTTTCTTTAAAAATTATTATTATTTTATTTTATTTTATTTTATTTTATTTTATTTTATTTTATTTTATTTTATTTTATTTTATTTTATTTTATTTTATTTTATTTTATTTTATTTTATTTTATTTTATTTTATTTTATTTTATTTTATTTTATTTTATTTTATTTTATTTTATTTTATGTGTATGGGTGTTTTTACCTGTCTGTATGTCTGTGCCCTTGAAGGCCAGAAGAGTATGTCAGATCCCCTGGAACTGGAGTTGTATGTAGATGTTTGTAAGCTGCCTGTGGGAATGAAACCTGGGTCCTCTGGTAGGGAACCAGTGTTCTTAGCCATTGAACCATCTCTCCACCAACTCCTGCTCTTTTCTTTTCGTTTTGTTTTTTTGTTTTCCGAGACGATTTCTCTGTGTAGTTTTGGTGCCTGTCCTGGATCTCACTCTGTAGACCAGGCTGGCCTCGAACTCACAGAGATCCACCTGGCTCTGCCTCCTGAGTGCTGGGATTAAAAGCGTGCGCCACCACTGCCTGGCACTCCCGATCTCTTTAATGATAGTGTAAAAATTGTATTTGTATTCATTTGATGTGTGTGTGGTAAATTTTGGTCTCCTTTAGACATTTTTTAGTGCCCAAAGAAATATTTCCATTTTTTCTAACCTCCAATTTGATGCCTGACTCATAGTTTTCACTGTATATTGATTACGTTAGTTTTCTTTTTCTGTCAGAAGTTTATAATTTGGCAAATTGGATGCATAAGTTTCACCTGCAATAGTGACTGTATCTCAGGAGGAAAGTGACATGTTTGGAGTGGTACCTCCCCATAACATCTAGTTCATAGTAGAATTCATCTTCAGATATTATGTGTCTGTTGATATTTTTTATTTTCCTGTTGTGGTTTTATCATATTTATGCTCAGCACCCTGTTTAATAAATAAATTTATTATAATTTAAATAATTTTTAAATAAATAATTTATTTAAATAAATTTTATTTAATGAATAAATAAAACAATATCTTGAGATGTCAGAAGCTTAGTATATTTAAGGCAGCTAAAAGATTTGACATGTAAATGTGATGTAGGAACTTGGTTTGAGTATTGGATCAGAAAAAATTTGGTTTAAAGGATATTATTGGGATTTTTTCACGGCGAAAAAGTTGAATGAGGTAGATTAGACACCAGCATTGCATTAATGTCCGCCTCTTTGATTTTGATGCTTTTGTTCTGGTTAAGTATCCCGAGGAAATGTCTGTTGAGAGATAAAGAACATGGTGTGCACAGTTACTGTAAGTGGGCCAGAAAAAACTCATTTTTATACCTGGAATAACAGAGCGAATGTGGTAAATCTGGGTGGGTGACACATCCCGGTAGCCCTTCTGTGCATGTGGTGTTTTATAAAAATACCTCTCGGAGTGGAATTCCTGAGTCATACTCTCTGAATGTTTGATTCTACTCCACAGTGCTGAAATGCTTTCCAGTACAGTTTTACTAATTAGATCCCTGTTGGTTCCCGTTTCCAGAGCACTTGATATGACTGTATTGTTTTGGCATAGCGTGCGTCTCTCGGGCTATAGCGAAGGTGCACGTCTTTTCAGAGTGTTGCGTCATAAAGGCTACTCTTGCCGTGTTCTTAGCTGCTCTTACTGAGCTTTGAAGTTCATTTTTTCTGCTGACTTTTTGTATGTCTTAGTATATGCTAGAAATCTTCTTTGTTGATCTTCTGGCGTCACACACTTTTGAAGACTCTTGACTAAAAATACAGAACTGCAGTACATTTTATTGGAGTTGCAGGGAACAGACTCGATGGGGGCAGAGCAAACCCTGCATATCAGGTGGGTGGGGCTGCCGAGCTGCCCTGTAGGCAGACTCTTCTCCCTTAGCTCGGTGACATAATCAACCCACAGTTGCGTCCTCTCATCTCTGGCCTTTCTCAGAAAGGATCTTTTCAGGAGGTATAGCAACTGTCCCTGGTGTATTTTATTCAGAGATTTACTGGCTAGCTTTGCTTTCTCCCCTGGTAGATATTTAAGAAATATATAGGTTGCTAAATCCCGAAACTGTTGCACTGCTAAGTATTGGCCAGGACTTGGACACAGTGCTCTCTGCCTCAGCGGCTTTGCAGAGCCTGTGGAGCAAGAGGGTAACTCGGTGGGGACACAACCTTGGACCGTCCACTGGCACTAACGAAAAGCAAGAAAGATTTGACTTAACTTAAAAAAATAAAGACAATCCAATAAGCATGCAAGAACATGCTTTATTGTTCTAATTATTTTGATAATAAACTTCTTTATTGTTATAATAAGTTATAATCAAACTATTAGATAAAACAATTAGGCAAAACCACACACACATTCTCTCTCTCTCTCTCTCTCTCTCTCTCTCTCTCTCTCTCTCTCTCTCTCTCTTCTCCCCCCCCCCTGTGTTAGTAGTCCTGTAAGGAAACTAAAAATGTCCAACTTCTTCTTTATAAAAGACACACACCCCACAGAGCTGGTGACTGTCCTAAACACAACCTGACTTTTAATTTCAAGTCACTTTTTCTTTCTCTCCTGCTGTGTCTTGAACCCAGAACAGATGGGGCTTGACATGATGGGGGCCGTGAGGGCATGAAGAAAGGACAGACACACAGACAAATGTACAGAAAGCTCGCTGTGCTTGCTCTGATGGAGTGAGCCTGTTTGACATCAACAACTCAGACCCTCAGGGCACTCGTTCTGAAGAACCCAGGGAGGAGTCAGCTGGTCCTGGTAGGAAGTGTCTGCAGGTGGGCAGTCCCAGGTTGCAGTCATCTGGGAGGGAGCTGGGGTTGCTAGCTTTTACACACACCGGCCAATCACTTGGACTAGAGCAGTGGTTCACGACTTTCCTAATGCTGCGACCCTTTAGCTCAGTTCCTCATGTTGCGGTGACCGCCAACCATAAAATCACTTCATTGCTACTTCACAGCTGTGATTTTGCTACTGTTATGAATCTTAATGTAAAAATCTGATACTCAGGATGTCTGATCTGTGACCTCCCAAAGGGGTTGAGAACCACTGGGCTAGAGGACAGCTTTGCCATCTTCTGAGCCTCACTCCAGGAAGGCTTCGCCAGTGTCCGTGGGTGTGAGGTACTGGTGTCCTTGACATGGCTGTGCCTGTGCCAGCAGTACACATCCACCCAGGACTCCATCCACTCCTTACACATCCACCCAGGACTCCATCCACTCCTTACATTACATATCCACCCAGGACTCCATTCACTCCTTACACACCCACCCAGGACTCCATCCGCTCCTTACACATCCACCCAGGACTCCATCTGCTCCTTACATTACATATCCACCCAGGACTCCATTCACTCCTTACACATCCACCCAGGACTCCATCCGCTCGTTATAGACCCACTCAGGACTAGGACTTCATCCCGTCCTTACACACCCACTCAGGATTTCATCCCGTCCTTACACATCCACTCAGGACTTCATCCCGTCCTTACACATCCACCCAGGACTTCATCCACTCCTTACACACTCACTCAGGACTTCATCCCCTCCTTACACACTCACTCAGGACTTCATCTACTCCTTACTCATTCACTCAGGACTTCACCCACTCCTTACACACTCACTCAGGACTTCATCCACTCCTTACACACTCACTCAGGACTTCTTGGGCTCCCTACACTCCCCTAGTGCACCTGCTGTTATTCCTTCAGAACATTAAAAAGAAAAAGAAAGAAACATCCCATTCTGGTAAACTTGGCTTTGAAAATCCTTTGAATTACTTTCTTTAAGGAACATAGTCTCAGTGGAGAAGAAAATCTAATGTTGTTGCCCAAAGAGAGGCATGTTTTCTTCTTGGTGTTTTTCTATGTAAATATATTTCCTGACTTAGCTATGTTTAAGATCTGGTCTCTTTTCCCTTGATACTGGAGCCGTATTAACCGTGGTGCTGTGTATCCCTGGGTAGAGTGCTACAGGGAACATCTTCCCTGCGTCTCTTAGGGAACATTTTAGGAGCAGGATTACCAATCCTCAGCAGAACTCTTTTAGTCTTTTCCCGGTTGAGTCACTTTTAAAACGGGCAGCAAGTCGTTCCACTTCACACAGGGGTACCCTTTCAGTCACCAGGCTCTATCATGACATGAAATTACCTATTTACTGACACAGGTTGCTCCTATCAATCTAGTTGCGCTTTGCTTATTTTTCTGAAATGTCTGTGGTTTCCTTTTGTTTTGAGACAGGATCTCATTATGTAGCTCTGGCTGGCCTGGAATTCTCTATGTAGACCAGGCTAGCTTCAGACTCATAGAGATCTGTCTGCTTCTGCTTCCTGAGTGCCTATGTAAAAGATGTGTGCCACCATGCCTGGCTGTATTTTCTTATGAAATATTTTTGGCAGTACTGAGGATTGAACTCAGGGCCTTATACACACTAGGCCAGCATTCTATCACCGAACACGCACCCCAGCCTCTTATTAAGTTATTTTTATGAAGTTGCTGGGTAGAGGTCGCTCTGTGGAGATGCTGTGGCCTCACCTCTCCCCACCGTGACGTGACCCCTGCTCTAACATCTTCCCGTCGCTCACGTTGAAGCTTGTTTTCTGTGTTCTGTGCAGTTAACATTGCCCCTTGAGGCAATCCCTCATCGCTCCTACGGTGTTTTCTCATGTCCTGATGCTTTCTTTCAAGGTATTATCCAAAGAGATGAGTCACCCATGGAAAAAGGGCTCTCTGGTCTTCGAGGAAGGGACTTCGAGCTCTCTGATGTGTTTTATTTCTCCAAGAAGGGCTTGGAAGCCATTGTGGAAGATGAAGTGACCCAGAGGTTCTCCTCCGAGGAGCTCGTATCATGGAACCTCCTCACAAGAACCAATGTCAACTTTCAGTACATCAGTCCGAAGCTCACGATGGTGTGGGTGCTGGGTGTCCTAATACGCTATTGCTTTCTGCTCCCTCTGAGGTAAGTCACTGCCTGGTTGGATGATGCCACCAGCTTCCCTCTTCATTATGTGTGGAATGGCTGCTTGAGAGTATGTGGAATGGATTCCACCTCTTCCCGGTTGGAAGACACCACCAGGTGTGACCTGCAGCCATGTGTTTGTTACCTGTACACTCCTTCTTCCAAATGAAGAGTGCGTTCAACCCCCAATCTCTCTCTCTCTCTCTCTCTCTCTCTCTCTCTCTCTCTCTCTCTCTCTCTCTCTCTCTCTCTGTATTCCCTTTGTTCCTATAGTGGTAAATAATTTGAGGACAGAGGCAAAAGAGAAGTTAGAACAAGAGGGGCATGGGTAGGTAGATCAGTCAATAAAGTACTTGCCAGGCAAGCATGAGGACCTGATTCCATCCTCACATGAGCTGAGTGTGGTGGCCTCTGAGTGTGATCCCACTGTTGGGGAAGCAGAGACAGGTGGGTCTCTGGGGCTCCCTGGCCAGCCACTCTAACCTACTTGGCCAGTTTCAGGCCCGTCTTAAAAACAAGGTGGATGACGGTTGAACAATGGCCTGAGAGACTGCTCTCTGATCTCTATCCACCTGTGTATGCCCACACAGGAACATGCACTCACCTCCACACACAAAATGGTTTCATATGTGCCATAACAGCAACTAAAGAAGAGCTGCCTGCAGGAGTAGCCTCTCTTTGGTGTGTAGAACTGAGAGGTGGGTAGCAGAGAACAAGTGTTCCCAGAGACCCTTGCCGCACTGGAAGAGCCATTCAGTAGTATGTCCTTGTTCCATCCAATCCTATCACTGCCATTCAGTTCTTGTTTTTGTTGTCGTTGGTTTTTCAAGACAGGGTTTCTCTGTGTAGCTTTGCGCTTGTCCTGGAACTCACTCTGTAAACCAAGCATGCCTCAAACTCACAAAGATCCACCTGCCTCTGCCTCCCGAGTGCTGGGATTAAAGGTGTGCGCCACCACTGCCCAGCGCCATTCAGTTCTTAGTAAAGATTCCCATACCTGGATCCTCCTTTGATTTGAGGCTTGAATACGGCCTCATCAGCACATGACCTCAAGATAGTAGATGACACCCTTCAGGGAGATGACAGTGTGGCCATGTCTCTTTATGGTGATGGCAGGGAGCAGGCCTGTGTACCAGCCACAATGTTGGTCATTTTTTCATTTTCATAGCTATAGTTTCCAGGAGTTGCTACCAGCCAGCTGCCATTGGCATATGAATCGAAACCATGACCAGACGGGTGATACTGGCCTCCTTCAGATCTAGCACAAGAGACAATGTGTTTACTTGTAAGTTTTAGGCATTGCTTAAGTATAGACAGACACAAGTCACTAAGTTCTGTTTCCAAGGGTGTGTGTGTGTGTGTGTGTTTTCCTGTGTCCTAACACTGGCTTAGACTGTCTTTTGGGAGTTGTTGCGGCTGTGATAAACAGTGAAATTCAGGACGGCGTATATATTATTGCTAGGACCTTGACTCAGTGCTTCCAAAGTGGGGTTCAAGGATTCTGGGGGTGCACTAAACTATGTGTTGACATTTGGGAAGGAAATATTAGACCTTTTTTTTGGAGGGGGGTTGGCTTTTTTCAAGACAAGATTTCTCTGTGTAATAGTCCTGGCTGTCCTGGAACTCACTTTGTAGACTAGACTGGCCTTGAACTCACTGAAATCAGCCTGCCTCTGCCTCCTAAGAGCTGGGATTGAAGGCGTGTGCCGCCGCCACCGCCGCCGCCGCCGCCGCCGCCGCCGCCGCCGCCACCACCACCACCCGGCAATACTAGAACTTTTAATTTTTGTTTGCTTATTTGATGCTTTTTGAGACAGGGTCTCATGAAGCCCAGGATGGCCCTGAACTTGCTATGCAGTAGTGAAATCTTTAGGCTGTGTCCCCACTGTCCGGCAGATGTTAACAGTAGTGAATTCTTTAGGCTGTGTCCCCACTGTCTGGCAGATGTTTGCAGCAGTGAATTCTTTAGGCTGTGTTCCCACTGTCCGGCAGATGTTAACAGTAGTGTATTCTTTAGGCTGTGTTCCCACTGTCCGGCAGATGTTAACAGTAGCCTTCTTTTCTTTTTCAGGGTTACTCTGGCTTTCATTGGGATCAGTTTGCTGATCATAGGAACTACACTGGTTGGACAGCTCCCGGACAGCAGGTGATGTGTCTCCCTCCATTCAGCCCCACCTCATGTAGGACTGCCCCCCCCCCAACGGTGTTCACAAAGCTAGAATCTGGCTAGTTTCTAGGTTCATTAATTTTATGGTCTTCAAGCCATTTATGAGAATTCTTACTGAATTCATCTTCATAGTCTTTGGTTTTTTTTTTTTTTTTTTTTTTTTTTCTGTTCAAATTGAAAGGTAGCTTTTTCAAAGGAAAAGTGAAAGGAAGAAAGAAAGTGGACTGAGGGAACCAAAGGAAAAATAGTCTTTGACATTGGCAGCCTGGGAGGTCCAGACCAAAGAAACCTCAGCTGGTCTTTCAGGATTTTTCAGAATCTAGCGGGGTGGGGGCTCCTTCCTGCTAGAATTGTGTCTACTTCTCCTGGTTCACGTTGGGCCTGGCAAATGCATAATTGAGCTGGCAAGAAACCCTCTTTGCTGAAGCGGAACACAGGATGCTGCTGTGAGCCGCACATTGAAGCTTTCATTGTGTTTCTTATGAGTACCCAGAACAAAATAACAGAAGGGCTTCTTTTTCTTTCAGCCTCAAAAGCTGGCTGAGTGAACTGGTGCATCTGACCTGCTGTAGGATCTGTGTTCGGTCCCTGTCCGGCACCATTCACTATCATAACAAGTGAGTGTCTGCCGTGGCTGCCCCGACCTGGGAACGTCTGTGGTCATCATTGCTTGGGTTTTCAGAAGGAAGACAAAAATTAGCAGAGTGGTGTTCATAGATGGGCAGTTATGGTGTGCTGTGGGGGTGAAGTCCTCATAGGTTACTCCTGGGGGGTGGACACTGCTATCCCATGGGATAGACAGATGAATGATGGGAACTCTGGATCTGGTTGCTAAGGGTGGTACAGATTCAAAGTCAGGTTTTGAGCTGGGCGCAGTTTTGAAGATGCTGTGTGGGGGACCAGCCTCCACCTTTTACAGGGTTCCTATGAGGAGGAGAGAGGGATAAGAGATATTTGGTAGAAAGAGAGACCTAGTTGACAAGAGGAAAAACAGAAACACAGGAGAGCTTCAAGAGGACCTGGATCCTTATTCACTGGCCCAGAACTTTATTCAAAAGGGCTTTTTATAACAATGCCATGGAGTGAGGCAAAAGACCTCCCCCTTGCTAGACACAGCCAAGTGTAGACCCTTCCAAACACCTGGTACCCAGGCCCGTGGTCCAGTCATCCTCTTATGCAGTCCTGCTGGGTAAAGCAAGCTCAGCTCTCACTAGGAAACCTCTGTGGGCTCCCACAAAGCTGCTTCTGGCAGTCCTGGGGTACGGCGGAGGCAGAGGCCTGTTTTCCACACTTAGTCTCCCCCTGTCTAAAATTCTCTACCTAGTTCCTAAGATGAAATACTTTATTCTGTTCTCTTTACCCACAATCAGAGAATACAAGTAGCTAGGGAAAATAATCAACTAAATTAAAATGATTGTGATTGATTTTGAAATACTTTTCTCTTAATTTAATGTTATTATTATTTTTTTAAAATTGTTATTATTTTAAGTTGGTTGAGTGTGGTGGCCCACACAGTAATCTTAGCATCTGGGAGGCTGAGGCAAGAGAACCAGATGTTTGAAGCCAGCCTGGGCTATAAGAGACCCTTTCTCAACAAAGTAGCATGTTATACTTAGATCAATCAACATTAATTGAAATAGTTGTGATTAAATAAACAAAATATGAATTATAAAGAGAATGTCATGGTTCCTCACAGCTCATCATACTACATGGGGATAATGTTTTAAAGATGGGACCTATGTACCTAAAAACTTAAAAAAAAAAATCCTAAGTAAGATAAGTCTTTACATGCTTTTCTGTAAAATATTGAGCATTTTCTGAGGTGTTGTACTTACGGTTATCTTAATTGCAGGCAGTACAGACCCCAGAAGGGAGGCATTTGTGTTGCCAACCATACGTCTCCCATCGATGTCTTAATCTTGACAACGGATGGCTGTTATGCCATGGTAAGAGCAACTCAATGATATTTCAAGTATGTGTATTTGCTGGATTGCAAACTCGAAAGTTAGTTTCATATTAGGAATTTGGCTGGGACTTAGCAGTATAGGCTGTGCAGTACATTTACACAGGGAACAAACAGTGCAAGAAAACAGCTGTTAACAGAGAAGGCGGGAAAACACCTTGACAGAACTTTGTAAAGTTGATTTGAACATGCCAACAGTGTTTAATTACACTGTATGAAATTAAAGCCATCCTCTTTTAGAGTTTTACAGATCCTAGTCAGCCAATTAGCTCTCTCTTCAGGGAGATAAGTGCAATTAAAAAAAAAAAATCTGCTTCTTTAATGAGGATCTGGCAAAGAAGGCAGAATACTTGTGTCTCCGTCCAGTTCTCAGATTTTGACCACAACCTCCAAAGAAAGCAAAGAGCAGAAAATCCAGTAACCATGGAGCCCACAGCAAAGCCAGGTCCCTAGTGCCCTAACCACAGAGCCCACAGCAAAGCCAGGTCCCCAGTGCCCTAACCACGGAGTCCACAGCAAAGCCAGGTCCCCAGTGCCCTAACCACAGAGCCCACAGCAAAGCCAGGTCCCCAGTGTCCTAACCACGGAGTCCACAGCAAACCCAGGTCCCCAGTGCCCTAACCACGGAGTCCACAGCACAACCAAGACCCCAGTGCCCTTTCTTGGGCCTGAAGAGGAGCTCCACTCTGGGGTCCCCCCCCCCCCCCCCCCGCATCTTCTGTTGCTCTGACAGGTCATCTTGACATTTCCTCTGGGTGAATCCCAGAAGCTGACTCAAGCTCCCCTTCTGCTCACTGGTTAAATGTGTCCTCGGGAGGTGTGGAGAACAGGATGACTACTAGATACTAGATGTCCTGGGCTGTCTCCTCATCTCACAGCTATGGGTTGTGGATGGTGGGTCAGGCTGTGAGGCAGAAGTCAGGTTTGGTTCACCCGTCAGTTCTGCAGATTGATATTGGTGGCCTAGGGTGCTTTTCTGGGAAAGGCTTCCTGGTCAAGTGTGTGCTGTGAGTGAGCAAGTGGCGAGTGCCAGCATGGACACTAGTTTTCACTATCCATGGGTTCTGTGATCAGCAAGGCCTTTGCAAAAATTCCCACTTACTGTTACATGTTTGCTTAAGTCAGTGGCTTCAGATGTGGCTCAGTGGTAGAATACTTGTCTAGCACATGTCAAGCCCCAATCTGTCTCCAGCACTGCCAGAAAAGCAGAAAAAAAAAGTCTAAATAAAAAAGTACAATCTGAGGCTGAGCGGTGGTGGCACATGCCTTTAATCCCAGCACTCGGGAGGCAGAGCTGGGCAGATCTCTGTGAGTTCGAGGCCAGCCTGGTCTACAGAGTGAGATCCAGGACACAGAGAAACCCTGTCTCTAAAAACCAGGGAAAAAAAAATACAACCTGGACATGGTGGCATATTCCTATAATCCTAGCACTCGGGAGGAAGAGAGGCAGGAGGATAGCTGTAAGTTTGAGACCAACCTGGACTAATATGGCAAGTTCCAGGCCAGTCAGGGCTGCACAGTGAGACCCTGACACACATACTCATTTCCCTACCAAAGTAAATAAATAAGTGAAATAAAATACTGAGAATAGATAACTCTTAGACAAGTCCTTTTTTAATACATCATTAATTTAAGCTTTTCTTGAACCTAAAGAATCTTTTGTCATCTTCAGGAAAAGAGATAGGAGTTGGTTGTTTATCTTTTGGTAGATTGGGAATCAGTTGATAGTTATATACTTTGAAAAATAAAACTGGAAAAAACACACATATGTGTCATACAAACACAATTTTGAATATAATCTCAGTATTTAGGTACCCTCCCTAAAGCCCACCCAGTGCACCCCTCAGTAGAGGCCCTGAACGGGCCTGGACATTCACATCAGCATTTTTTTGTGTGTGTGGACATGCACTTTTGTGTATGTGGACATGCACATATTTGATTTTCTCTATGATGCAGTTAAGTCAAGCCTGAGATTTCATTGTAGGTTGGGGAGGTGGAGACCTAGGCAGCTGATCTGCCTATCTCAGGTCCATCTTGTGCTGACCTAACAGAGTATTGCCGATGGGATAATTTGTGGGGAACGGAAGTTATTGGCTCACCATGCAGGCTGAAGATTTAAAGTCAAGATGTCTAGTGAAGATCTGATTGTACTGTCTTCACATGTCAGAAGGCCTGGAATTACAAAAGGTGGTCTGCTCCCAAGAGCATCGCACTTTGTAGAGTTATTTATTTTCATTTTATATATGAATGTCTCGCCTGTATGCACATCTGTGCATCAGAGGCATGCAACTCCCTAGGAGGACAGAAAAGGCAGTGGGTTCACTGTAACTAGACAGTGGTTAGCTGCCGTGTGGGTGTTGGGAACCAAATCCAGGTCCTCTGCAAGAGCAGCAAGTGCTCTCAGCTGCTGAGCCATCTCTCTAGCCTCAGCAAGAGCCCTTTTGCTAATGGCTCTAACTGTTCATTGAGCAGAGCTGTTGTGGTCCAGACTGCTCACATTAGGTCCTTTTCCAGCACTGTTGCACGGGCACTCAGTTTCTAGTCCATGGGTTCCGGGGGATGTGCTCAAACCACAGAAATGGTTTAACTAGGATTTTGTGTTTCTGAGACCAACCACCCCCTATTTCTCCTGTGCTCTGGCCAACAAAGAATTGATGGAAATACATTTGAAACCGAAGACCTCAGAATATTGTTGGTCTCTTTGTAGGTTCCTGACGTTGTTGCTTGGCTATTTCTTCTTGAGGGTTAAAAAATGCAAACGTGTAGCATGAATCTTAAATGGTCTTATTAATAAAATCAAACCTGAGGCCAGTTATTGGAGTGAATGCTGGAAAATCAGAGAAGCAGAACAAGCCACAGCTACCTCACCTTGCCAGTTCCTCAGCTGTTCCTGTTTCCTCAAGCCTGGAAGCCTCTGTGTCTTCATCCGAATGGGTCTCAGCTGAACTGTGCTGCTCAAAAGCCTGAAAGCTTAACCAGCCAAATGCTTAACTAGTCAAATGCTTCTAGTTTCTGGTCTCCATGCCTTATATATCTTTCTGTTTTTGCCATCACTCTCTGGGATTAAAGGCATGTGTCACCATGCCTGGCTGTATCCTTGAACACATGGATTTTTGCCTCTGGAATGCTAGGATTAAAGTGCTACCACTGCCTATCTTCTATGTTTAATATTGTGGCTGTCCTGTTCTCTGACCCCAGATAAGTTTATTAGCATGCACAATATTTTGGGGAACACAATACCACCACACTGGAAGCTTCTGAGTCCTCATCCAAATGGATCTCAGCTGAACTGTGCTCAAAAGCCTAAAAGCTTAACCAGCTGTACATCCTCATCCTCATGCCTTAAATACCTTTCTGCTTCTGCCATCATTCCCTGGAATTAAAGGTGTGTGTCACCATGCCTGGCTGTTTCCAGTGTGGCCTTGAACTCACAGAGATTTGGATGGATCTCTGGCCTCCCAAGTGATAGGATTAAAGGCGTGTGTGCCACCATTTTCTGGCCTCTATATCTAGTGGCTGTTCTGTTCTCTGACCCCAGATAAGATTATTAGAGTGCACAATATTTTGGGAAATACAATACCACCACACAAACGTATCATTTCATTTTCCTCTTGCCCCAAAGATGACACACTTTTCTGTTCGTTTGCCTTTGTCATTTAACACCATTGTCTAGAGATCATCACTCCTTATCTGTCCTGTAGGTCAACCTTATCCTTTGTTCAGCTGCAAAGTATTCTACTGTGTATATGCATGTGTATGCGCTCTCTCTCTCTCTCTCTCTCTCTCTCTCTCTCTCTCTCTCTCTCTCTCTCTCTCTCTCTCTCACACACACACACACACACCACCACCACCACCACCACCACCACCACCACCACCTCATAGACACTATTGGTTATTTCGGCATTTAGGTAGTTTTCAGTATTTTGCAATAATAAACAATACTATAGCTAATAATCTTTGAGTATGTATTTTCATTTTGTTGATGTGTTTTCAGGGAGAATTTCTAGAAGAGAAATGATTGAAATAGAGGGTAAATGAATATGTAATCTTGACAGCTGTTAATGTTCTCATTCCTTCCCCCAAAGCCTTGCAGCAGAGTGTGGTATCAAGGCTAAATCCCGGTCATTCGGGTACACTTGAAATCACATTCCATTGTGGCTCTGATTTTGCATTTCCATAATCTTTTTTTTAAAAGATTTATTTATTTATTATGTATACAATGTTCTGTTTGCATGTATCCTTGCAGGTGAAGAGGGAGCCAGATCTCATTATAGATGGTTGTGAGCCCCTATGTGGTTGCTGGGAATTGAACTCAGGACCTCTGGAAGAGCAGCTAGGGCCCTTAACCTCTGAGCCATCTCTCCAGCCCAACATTTCCATGATCTTGATGAAGTTGAGACGTCTCTGTTTTTCAGAGTTCTAGGACAGCTAGTGGAACAAAGTGACTGTAGTGTCCAGCTAGACTTGAGCCGCTGAAGAGCACGTTCTGGCCTGCACTGGGCTTTGCAGATGCCTTGACTAGATTTAGACTTACCTGTCGGTAAAAGGCAGCCGGTCTTCTCTCTGAGTGGAGAAGAGGATTCTCTCTCTTGACAAGACCCCTAGCAGGTTTTTGGTGGCTATATCTTTATGTTTTTCTGTCTCTCCTGATTCTTCTAGGTTGGACAGGTTCATGGTGGATTGATGGGGGTCATTCAGAGAGCCATGGTTAAGGCTTGTCCACACGTCTGGTTTGAGCGCTCAGAAATGAAGGACCGACACCTGGTTACTAAGAGGTAAACAGTGCAGTTCCTTGGCCTTCATTGGAGTAAACAGAGAAGCTGATTGCCTTGGATCATTTGGCCAAAGGGCAAAACAAAACACAAAACAAACAAAAAACAAACTTAAAATGAAAACAAATCATGCAAAACTCTATTTTTCTGGAGTCATCAATAGGACTGAAGTAGTAGTTCTGTAGTCAGGGAGATGTGTGGCTGCTTTATAAACAGACTGGAAAGCTCAGATGTCTGTTTTGCTGTGACTCGAGTACAATCACTGAACTTTTAAAAGTTTAAAATTACCACCTGGAGAACTTAGAGAAAAATACCGATAATTTATTTGCTGAATGAATTTTTTTTTTCTTTTTGCTGAATGGCCACTGCCACTCCGAATCTAGTTACCAGAGAGCTGATAACCACTGCTGTGCCTTCCTATTACCATCACAAAGCACAATCAGCTTAGTGGGGAGGGGTTGATTTTGGCTCCTGGTTTCGGGGTAAGCAGTGTGTGGTTCCTCGGCTCTTGTGCTTGGGCTCGTGAATGTACACTAAACTCCAAGTTTGTGGCAGAGGAAATCTGTTCACTTCCTGGCGACAGGGAAGCAAGAGAGAGTGGAGGGGCCAGGGTCTCAGTCTCCCCACAAAGAGCATGCACCGCGGCTCCTTAGTGCCACAGGCGGCAGCTGAACTGTGAACACATGGTTGTAGGGAGTACATCCAAACTACAGCAGGTCTTCACAGAAAGGGAGGGAGGGAGTGTCTTTCTGGGGCTCCACAGAGATGAACTCACTAGGAACAAAGCTGAGGAAAGCTTTCCCTGAAGAGGCTGTGCTCACATGCAGGTGTTCCTCATGAAAAGCCTTTCCTTCTCTGTGGAGCCTAGGCTAGACTTACTTGTGCTAGGCTAGCCTCCTGCCTCATCCTCCTGAGCACCGGGATTACTATCCCTGGCTATGGTGTTTAATTGCATAGGAAAGTTCATCATCCTGATTCATCAGAGGAGTTTCTTACTTAACCATAATGTAGACAGATCACAGATCAAGCATGATCAGAATCGTCCACCCCCTCCTCCCCAACACACCCCCACCCTGAGACAGTTTCTCTGGCTGTCCTGGAACTTACTTGTGGACCAGGCTGGCCTCAAACTCACTGAGATCTGCCTGCCTCTGCCTCCCAAGTGCTGGGATTAAAGGCGTGCACCACCAGAACTCCCATGTTTTTTCACACAAGGAATTAACAACACGGAGCAGAAGGGCGGAATGCTCATGGCACCTGGCTATCTGGAAATCTAAGAGTAGCCAGAAGAGCTGGACTTGGTAGTGCATACCTGTACTCCTAGGAGTTGGAGAGTAGAAACAGCAGGTCAGGAGTCAACATTTGTGGCTGTGTAGTGAGTTCAAGGCCAGCCTGAGCTAATGAGACCCTGTCACCTGTCACAGACAGATCCAAACCCACTCACTCCAGAGGAAATGAAAGTGTGCCGATCTCCTTATCCCCTCCGCCCTTCATCCCTTTCTCTTTGTCCCTTATTTCTCTTACGACTTTTTCTTCCTGCTAGAAGGATGTGACAAACAAAAACTCTCTCTGTCTCTTTGTTTCTCAAGATCGACTCACAGATACTTTATTTTCCTTTACAGATTAAAAGAACATGTCGCTGATAAGAAAAAGTTGCCCATATTAATCTTCCCTGAAGGTAAGAGACTGCCTGCCAAGCTATGGCTGATGTCTGCCAACCATCTGAGGAGCACTCTAGGTTTGGCACTCCGAGAGGAAGGGACGGGTGCCTTTTCTTTTCCTGCTTTTTGATGACAGGGTTTCTCTGTGTAAAGCTCTGGCTGTCCTAGAACTCTCTCTATAGACCAGGCTGGCTTCAGACTCACAGAGATCCTCCTGCCTCTGCCTCCTGAGTGCTGGGATGAAAGGTGTGCACCACCACCACCTGGCACTTATTTGAGTTTTAAGCAATTTTTCCATAGTGGTTTTAAACAGCATGGTCTATGACTTTGTAGGTATTATTCTTTAAATGTATTAAATCGTCAATTGCTGTGATGGGGTTATTGCTGAGCATTTAGTGGCAAAGTGAAAGTTTGCTGTTAAAATTGATCCAAACTTGTAAATTATTTTTAAAGCAAGGGTTGACTTGTGGAGCAGCACTAAAGTATCTGCAGCTTTGATGATGTTTTAGATGATAGAAAATTATTTCCTGGGCCAGCGAGATGATGTAGTAGGTAGGGGAACTTGCCTGTAAGCCTGATGACCTGAGTTCAGTTTCTGGGATCCACAGGTATAAGAGGCATGACTCCCTTTTGTTGTTCTGACCTCCAAAGACATGCACCCACATAAAAAAATGTAATAATTTTTAGAGCAATTCCCTCTAAATTTGTTTTTAAAAAGCGACTCCCTTCCACATCTCCTCTGCCAGGTACCTGCATCAATAATACTTCAGTCATGATGTTTAAAAAGGGAAGCTTTGAAATTGGAGGGACCATATATCCAGTGGCAATAAAGGTAAAGTCTGAGTTTTAAAGGGGGGAGCATCTGATTGTTAACTTTATTTGATATTGTTACAAATTTAAAACGTGCAAGAGTGAAGAACATTTGTGTATTTAGCTTCTTGGGGTCTTTACATTGTACATTTGTGCTCATTCTGTCTAGACAGGCAATAGATACATGCATACAGAGCTGGTAGATGATATGTACACAGGAGACACTTGGATACAGAGATAGGTAGATGCATAGATATAGGAAGATGGACAGACAGACAGACGGACAGACAACATGACTATGCAGCAGAGGTTGTATTAATACTCAGGATATAGTGGTGGGCAAATCTGATTGATCCTTGCTTTTATCGACTTTCTAATTAAGTGCGGAGTCATATCAACAGCTTTCGTAGTTAGCACTCTGGACTCTATTGGCTTAGTTCTTGTGAAAAATTCTATCAAGTGAAGTAAATTCTCTTGGGGACTGATAGGCTCATTTATCTTACCACCTGAAAAACACTGACTTGGGTGAGAGAAGCCGGCATGGAATTCATGGCTGGAATGTCTTGTCTTTCATTTTCTCTAGTATAACCCTCAGTTTGGTGACGCATTCTGGAACAGTAGTAAATACAACATGGTGAGCTACTTGCTTCGAATAATGACCAGCTGGGCCATCGTCTGCGATGTGTGGTACATGCCTCCCATGACCAGAGAGGTATTACTGAGATAACTTCCAGTCTTTGATGCTTTATTTAGTTAGATAAAGACAAGAAAACCTTTGCCTACAGCCTTGGGTCTTTCCATTCCTCCCATCATGCTTTTCTCCATTGGTAATGAAAGGGTTGTTTCTTAGTAATGTATTTAGTTCTATAAAAACAAATAAAAAACGATTACGAGACATTTTAAGGTGTTTAGAAACTTCATACTCAAGATGTGTAACTTTTTCATTTACCCAGGAAGGAGAGGACGCGGTGCAGTTTGCGAACAGGGTTAAATCGGCCATCGCTGTCCAAGGGGGGCTGACTGAACTTCCCTGGTAAGTCCTCCCAGAAGCACGCTCTGTGTATTCAACAAAACCGCACTGGTTAGCTATAGATTTAGCAAGAAGTACGTCACAAAGACTTAAGTAGGGTGAAGGCTTGACTCTCCCACTTAAGCCCCAGAGTCCAGGCTGGCTATCGGCTTCTCCTTTATTCCTATCCCAACCTCAGTAGGCGCTTCTAACTCATGGCCCACGTGTGCACAGCAAATGGCCGGCTGGGGGCCTTTGAAAAGGGACACACCTGTCTCCATAGGTGCACACGCTAGAAATTGCACATGTAACTTAAACTTGTTATCTCTCTGCTGCAAGTCTTGGGGTAGCGGTTAGCTGCAAAGGAAACTGGGTGATGCAGTGTTTGCTCTGGATGACCATGTTCTTAGGTAAGATGAGAGTTCTTTTACTGAAGAAGAAGGAGAGAAAGGGAGCTTGGTTGGGGGGGCGGGGCTGTTTGTGTTTCACTGTCACTGTATCAGAACACTTAAGAACTGGAAGAAAGGAAGTGGAATATTTTGGTGAAACTTGGGCTGCCATAACATAATACCAGAGTGGTGTCTTCACAGAATTTGTTTTCTCTAAGTTCTGAAGGCTAGAGGTTTGAGCTTCGGATGCTGCACAGCCAGTCTCTGTTGAGGGTTCTTCCCTGTGTTTCAGAAGGCTGCTTTCTCCATTTCTCACATGACCTTCTCTTTGCTCAAGCCCGGAGAGAGCAAGTTCTCTCGTGCCTGTTGCTATGAGGGCACTAACCTCACTCTAAGGGCCCCATCCTTTTGACCTCACCTGACCCTAATGATGCCCTAAAGTCCTCATTGTCAAATATTGTCACCCTGGGAGTTTGCCTTCAATCTATAAATTTGTGAGGATAGAAATATTCGGAGTAAAGCAGTGAACAGTGAGGGTTAACTAGACCCACCATGTAGTAGGAGGTCCATCCTTGTATGAGTGAGCTGAAAAATATTCGGAGTAAAGCAGTGAACAGTGAGGGTTAACTAGACCCACCGTGTAGTAGGAGGTCGATCCTTGTATGAGTGGGCTGTCATCAAACGGTCTGTATGTCAAGTTCAGCAAATTCAGTGAAATCTCTATGACCTTTTTGGATGTTTCAAAACACTTTATATGATGAGTTCAATTGAGGCAATTGTAGTGTTGTTCTAGGATTTGATTTCTGTGTTAATGGCAACCAAGAACATCCTCAGTGTAGGGGCCCAGGATTATTTAGGGACTACATCTTTTTTTTTATTTAAATATATTTTATTTTATTCTTGTGTGCATTTGTGGTTTTGCCATGCATGTCAGGGTCCCCTGAAACTGGAGTTACAGACAGGTGTGAACTGCCATGTGGGTGCTGGGAATTGAACTCAGGTCCTCTGGAAGAAGAGTCAGTGCTCTTAACCCCTGAGCCATCTCTCCAGTCCTAGGGGCTACATCTTTAAAGATGGGCTGGCTAGCATTTTATATCCCTTTATCCAATAGTAGGGCATGTCACTAAAATATATTTTGCCCATTCACCTCTCTTGAAACCAGTTAATTTATACCACCCCAGCCTATTTCTGGCAAACACTGTGCTTTTTTGACACTAATTTTTATAGGAAAAAAAGTCATTTAGAAGTATGCTAACTAGCCAAACTTTGGATATTGGTGGGAGGTGAAAGTATATGCCAGATGAGTCCCTGGAAGTGTGAATTCTTGACTGACAGCAGCTGACTTGTTCTAAGCTGCAGGCCAGATAAGCACTTTACATCATGCAATCTAATCTGGAAATGTTAAACTGGCAAACATGGTAACATCACAAAACTCTAGGCCTGAGGCGAAAAGTGTCTTAGTGACTCTTCAGGTTCACGTGTGTAGCTGTCTTCCTCTTTTTCTCTTCTTAAAACCTCTTCCCAGCGCTTCCTCTTACCCGGCATGCTAGCCCTGTCTGAAGCTGTCACGAAAAGCTTGTGGCTGGCTCTGTGGTCTCAGAGGCAGGGAGAGAAGCAAGGAGAGAGAGAGAGAGAGAGAGAGAGAGAGAGAGAGAGAGAGAGAGAGAGAGAGAGAGAGAGAGAGAGAGAGAGAGAGAGCAAGCACAGGCAGTCAGCCACAGGGTGGACTCACTGTCAGATTCTACCAACAATGGTCTTCACCTCTAGTCCTAGTATTAGGAGACAGAGGCAGGAGGATTCCTGTGAGTTCCAGGCCTACCTGTGCTGAATAGTGAATTTCAGGCCATCCTGGCAACAGAGTAAGACCTTGTGTCACAGAAACAAGACACACCAAAACAAATCCTTTGAACTTTTCCATTTCCTTTTACTGAATCACATGCCATTTTATAAACAATATTCCTTTTAACTACCTGGCCTGTTTTTCCAAAAGGGAAAAGCCTTCCTGCCTTTCCAGGTATATTTTCACTCACCTGCTGAGTATGAGTGAACACGTCTAGACTGATTTCTTTGCAGATGAATGAGAACTGCTGTGATTTTTTTCGGGGGGGAGCGGGGGAAGGGAGGTGGTATTTTTAATTTTAATTTTTTGGTTTTTTTTGAGGCAAGGTTTCTCCATGTAGCCCTGACTGTTCTAGAACTCACTTTGTAGACCAGGCTGGCCTCAAACTCAGATCTACCTGCTTCCGCCTCCCGAGTGCTGGAACTAAAGACGTACACCACCATGCCTGGCTTTTTGCTGTGTGATCCTAAGCTGACTATCATGTGGCCACGCCTTCCTAAAGAGCTGAGATATGCCGTGACTGAAGTGGGGAGAGTCTGGTAGAACCTTGAAACCTCTAGAGGTGAGAGGTCATAGCTGGGGTGGCTCCCGGGGGGCGGTACCAGGAGATTTAAGAACAGGTATTATTAACATCAGAAGCAGTGCGTCTGTGTTACTGTCCAGTTTAGTTCAGGCCTTAGAAAAAAGAAAAAGGTCCTTCTTCTCTCTCCTCTTTTATTTCTCACGACTCAAAATCCGTGTAAATGCTACAGATAGTTAGAGGTGGTTCATTTGGAGAAAAGAGGCTTGTGTGTACAATTCTTAGGACCCGACCACAACCTACAGTTTTATTTCATGGGAACTTCCCATACCCGACCCTCTGAAAAAGTCTGTGAACAGTGGTCCATTCTCAGAACATTGTACTGGCGTCAGGCAGGTGTCTGTCTGAAGGTCAAGTCCTGTCCCGGTGGCATTCAGTTCACGGTGTAACCCATGATCATTCGGCACTGTTAGAACCTGCCTAACTGGGCTAAAGTTCAATAGTCCACATAGAAAGTAAGCAAGTTCTCAGCCCCCTCCCCCTAGGACTTAGAATCTACAGTGTTGTCATGGGGGAGGAACAATCCCTGGAAAAGAAGGAAAGACACTCAGAGCCCTTACCTTATAACACAGAGAGGTCTGTGGTTCACAGCCCTGGAGAGAGTTCAAAGCTTTGAGTGGAGGAAGGCTGTTTCTACTGTGCCAACTCCTGGTCAACTGCAGCTTACAATTGTGTTGTTTGTTTTATCTTGAATCTGCTTTGGAGTATGAAAGTATACATATGTTTTGAATAAAAATAAAATTGTTAAACATAGGATTAGATTAGAATAATTATTAAATAATTTATTTTAAAGAAAATAGCCTGTGTTTATAACTCATGCAGGGATAACAACACTCTCGTCATTTCATGTGTGTGTGTTTACAACTTTTCACGGGGTTTCTCAGCAAGCCACAGCCAATGAAAAACCAATGTTTGGTTTTCCAAGGAAAGAATCTGAAGAAACATCTTGGCTTTAATAATCCTTGTTTCTGTTTAAATATTGAGTACAACAGCTCTAACTTCTGAAACAACAGAAGGAAGGCTAGGGGTGTAGCTCAGTGGTAGAGCGCTTGCTTAGCATGCACAAAGCCCTGGGTTCAATTCCCAGCGCCAGAAAATGTCTGCCTCTTTAGGCAGAAATGGCACACAGGCAGTAATGAGCTCCATTTTTACCAAGCTCAGAGAGCGTGTTCATTGCTCAAAGGAACACACACTTGGTCTTTTGTAGAGAGAGGCCAGAACCTGCTCTTCCTGTGTCTGTGAAGTGTCCTGGTACCATGAGGCACGTGTTACCACATGGCCCCATTTCTTCCCTGGCAGAGTATCTTTGCTATGTGTGCCTTTCTGTTCACAGGGACGGAGGACTGAAGAGGGCAAAGGTGAAAGATACCTTCAAGGAAGAACAGCAGAAGAATTACAGCAAGATGATTGTGGGCAATGGCTCTCCCAACCTGGAGCTGGACTGAGGCGCCGTGGATGAACTGGCTTCCCAGAGCTGGCCTTCAGACGGGAAATTTTATAACATCGTTTGTTGTACTGTTTTTTGCTTGTTTATTGTTAATCTTTTCTACTGGCTGATTGTCTCTACCTCTTCACACCAGAGGCAGAACCCACAGGTGCGGGGGTTGGGGGGGCGCCCCCTTTTGACATTTTTGTTATAGTGTTGGTTCAATGAATTGTCAGGCGGATTCTTGAGTGGAAGCAGATTCTGCCTTTTGTAAAATGGCGTGTCATTGATGATTGAATGAATCTTTGTCCGCAAACCAGTGCTTCTAGAGCGTGTTTGGAGCTTGTTAATAAGGTAATTCTCAAAAACAGCTCCACACTCTGTAATTTGATTCCCTCTCCCTTTCATTTCATTTTTATTTTTATTTTATTTTTTTGAGATAGGGTCGTATTTATGTAGCCTAGGCTGGCTTCAAACTCACCCAGGACTGGCTGGGAACTCTTCACTGTTCCCGGATCCACTGCCCAAGTGCTAGGATTCCAGGCAGGTGCCGCCACCCCTACCCGTTGGCGTCAGTGCTGTAAGTGCTGGGATCACACCACAGCACCTTCCCATGATGGCCACAACTATGGCTGCATTCTGCTCTAAGGCTGAAGGAAAAATGGAGGGTCATTTTTAGGGGAAAGGACAAATTTGTGGTCATCTGATCTGAAAGGAATGGAATGGAAATGATTTTTTCCTCGAGTGTTACGAGAGAGATGTTGATTGGTTAGACTCGATTAAGAACCGTGTAGGAGTGGTGTTTGTTCCCACAATGTGGTTCATCCAGCCACAGTGGGAAAAGCACCGTTAGTTTTTCTTGTTTGTATGCTAGAGATCTCCTTTGTCTTTTTTTTTTTTTTTGTAGCAAAACATGTTTTTCAAAGGGAAGAAGCCTTTAAAGAAACAATCACACTATCTTCAGTATGAAGAAGCTTGCCTCCCGCCCCACCCACCTCACTGTAGTGATTTAGTCCCAAGCGTTCCCAGCCTTTTAAGCAGAAAACTAAGTGGTTTAATTACCTTTTGGAAACTGAGCCTTAACCTTTTTAAAGGGAAAACTAGCATTCTCCGAGTCCAATAGCATGAGCAATATTTGATAGCAATATATCACGCTGTGAGCTCTCGAGGCTGTTAGCTCAGGAGTAAAACCCTGTACAGGAAGTGAACTGTCTTACTGACTATGAATAAATTTTATATTTTTAAATAAGTGTTGCATTATTCTTCCTTTGCTCTGCTCCCCCCCCCCCTTTTCCTGTAACAAACAAGGGTTTTTGTTTCAGTGACAAATTTTATTGGATCATGCGCTCACTAGTTTTATATCAACTGGGCACAAGCTAGAGTCTTCAGAGAGGAGGGAGCCTCAGTTGAGAAAATGCCTCCATCAGGTCGGGCTGTAGGCAAGCCTGTGGGGCCTTTTCTTAATTACTGATCAATGGGGGAGGGCCCAGCCCGTGGTGGGCGGTGCCATCCCTAGGCTGTGGTCCTGGGTTCTATTAGAAAGCAGGCTGAGCAAGCCATGAGGAGCAAGCCAGCAAGCAGCACCCCTCCTCTGCATCAGCTTCCGGCTCCAGGTTTGTACCCTCACTGCTTTGGATGATGAACTGTCATATGGAGCTGAGTGAAATAAGCCCTTTCCTCCCCAAGTTGCTTTTGGTCCTGGTGTTTCATCACAGCAATAGGGACCCTAGCTAAGACAGCCCAGAACACCGGCCACCACTTTCTTTCTCACCTTGGTTTGTGGCCTCGCCATTTGCAATCTGGCCCTTGAATCCCACCTTAAACAAAGCCCCAGGCTGGGGGTATTTTGCAGGTGAACTCAGGCAATCACATGTAAATGACTAGATAGGCAGGCCTGGCACGCACTACCAGTACTCCTCTGGATGATTAGATCCAAAGGAAACTCAGCACGGGTGCCCTCATGTCCAGTGGGTGGTCTTCATGTCCAGTGGGTGCCCCTCTGGGTCTGTTGCTTAGGTTTTATCTCTCCCTAAAGCCGGAGCAGGGTGATTGTGATGGAGAATCAGCACATACAACACTGCTGAAGTGATCCTTTGATTTATTTATTTATTTTTTTCTCAGAAAGAGAGGTTCCTGTTTCTTTTTACTTTTAGTATTCAGTAAGGCCTGAATTACTAAATCCATTTCATGTTCCAGTTCTCAGAAAAGTTGCTGTGTTTGGACACAGATAAAATGTGTCTTTCATAGAGCGTGTGAGGACAATAATAATGCTGGCACTTATGCTAGTTAATGGCATGCTACCTCAGTCAGAACGCCGCTCAGTCTCTAGGACTCCCATCTACATTAGTTTCTGACTTCTTGCAGGATGGCTTTGCTGTTCAGTGTGTTTTTGGAATGCTAATGCTGGTCAGATTTGGATCATGAACCTTAGAACTCTCCTATTGTTAAGCTTTTTGTTTCGTTTTGTTTTTTGAGGCGGGGTATCTGTAGCCCTAGCAGGTCTGGAATTCACTGTACAAACCAGGCTGGCTTTGAACTTAGATCAGTGTGCTTTTGCTTCCTGAGTGTTGGGATTAAAGGTGTGCAGCACCATGTCTGGTCCTAATACTATTTCGATGAAAAAAATTTCTTTGAGACAGGGTCTCAAGTAGTCCAGACTGACCTCAAACTTGCTCTGTGGCCATGGCTGACCTTGTGCTTCTTATCCTACCTCTATCTCCCAACATCCTAGTGCTGGGATTCCAGGCTTGCACCCCCATACCTATTTATATTATTGTTTTGTTATTATTATTATTACTACTACTATTATCATATGCAGTGCTGGGGACCCAGTCTGGGGCATGGTGCATGCTAGATATCCACTCTAACTGAGCCGTCTCCCCAGCTCTAATATTGTTTTAGAAATACTGTGCTCTGTGGGGTGCACACCTGAGTAATCCCAGCACCGGGGAACTGGAGACAGGATCAGAAGATCAAGGTCGGGGGCTGAAGAGATGGCTCAGCAGCATGTATCAGACAGTTCACATCCATCTGTACTGCTCCAGGGGATCTGGCGCACACACCCACATGTAGGTACACAGACATAATTGAAAATAAAAAAGTTTAGGTTCATCTCTGGCTACAAAGTAAGTTTAAAGCCAGCCTGGACTATAGGAGACCTTTTAGAACTGCTACTACTTCTGTTTTCAAAGCTTCACTGGTCATGCTTGGTATCCCAGCACACGGAAGGCTGAGGCAGGATGATTGCGGTGAGTTTGAGGCTGACTTTGTCTACATAGTAAGTTCTGGGCCAACTTGGGCTGTGGTGTGAGATTTCATCTCAACTGCAACTGCACATGCAGAGAGAGGCTGGGGGAGAGGGGGGTCCAGTGTCTGGTGTTTCTGAACCTTCATTACCGTAAATGAGGTATCAAGGGCTCAGTAGAAAAACTCCATCAGATATGGCCTTGCACCTGAGCCTCCTGTAGACTTATTATCTGGGCTTTGAGGTTGCCCATTTTTCATTCGAGCACTTGGTCCTGGCTGTGTTTGCAGACAGCAGGTTTGAGGAACACTAAGAGTATGAACACAGTGTGTGTGTGTGTGTGTGTGTGTGTGTGTGTGTGTGTGTGTGTGTGTGTGTTAAGGAATCCTATAAATGTCTTCAAATTAAAGATGGGGGTTGTTGGTTTCTTGTGAGAACAGCTGTCTTCCGTTTGGTTTCTGAAGTATGGTGTTACCAGCCTAAAGCTCCTGATGGATAGAAGGATGTGGTGAGAGATGGGCGAGGCAAGGCTACAGTCTGGGATTGGCACCTTAGATTAGGTGCCCTCCAAGGTGAGTCTCTACCTCTCCAGTTGTGGATTGCAGCTGTCTGATGTAACATCAGTTTGTTCTTGATGGATTCGTTACTGTTTGGTGGGTTTGGGGATTTTGGTGGGGAGGGGACGTGATGGTGAAGGTGTATCCAGCATGCATTTCTGTTACCCAGTGTCTGGGCATCTGGCTCTACATCTGGGGATCAAGTTTTCAAGTCAGGGAGGTTCTCGCAGCTCCGGTGAACCCTTTGCCCCATCTTTTGATTTCTCTGCCTTATATTTTTGAAATGAATCCATGTGGTGCTCTAAGCCTTTCATTCATTTTAATTGCTAGTAGTTTTAAATCTTTGGTGGGGTGTTATTTTTATTTTTATTTATTTATTCGCTTGCTGTTACTTAGCAGCAAAGTTTGACACAAGCCACTTGTCTTGCTCACATTTGGAAGTGGGGATGGATGGTTTCTACCTCAATCCTGTCTTTTAATCTGGATTTGGCTACTGTTTTAAGAGCGAAAAGAGTCATTGCTGGTTTTATTGTGTTTGCTTTTTTTTTTAAACAAATTATTATTGTTTTGAGAAGGAGGGTCTCCTACAGTCTATAGTCCAAGGTGACCTCAAACTGAGGTTGACCTTGAACCAATGCTCATCCTATCTCCACCCCCCCAAGGGCTGGGATTACGGTTGTGCACCACCACACCTGATTTTATGCAGTGTTGGGGATCAAACCAGAGCTTCAGGCATGGGAGACAAGTGCTGTGCCAACTGAGCTGCATCTCCACCCTGTTTTCAAATTAATAGTTTCCGTCGGGCAGTGGCGGTGCACGCCTTTAATCCCAGCACTCGGGAGGCAGAGCCAGGCGGATCTCTGTGAGTTCGAGGCCAGCCTGGTCTACTGAGTGAGATCCAGGAAAGGTGCAAAGCTACACAGAGAAACCCTGTCTCAGAAAAATTAATATTTTGCTGAAGAACATTTTTTTTTAACAAGGTAAGTGAGGTACAGGAAGATGTGAACTACCACATGGAACTCAGGAGGTTTCCACACAGCGGACACAGAGACCCTGTGGCAGGAAGCAGCTGAAGGAAGCTGCAAGGTCTGTGGTTTTCTCCTTACAGTGTCAATGGCTCACTGACCACGAGCAGGGAGCCCCCCAGTCTGTGAAGATACTCCTGTGCTGTGAGTCTCCTGTGGTTCTGACTGTGGTGGGAACCTGATTATCGTGGGAACCATCTTTGATACACGCATCCCTGGCTCCTGTCTGTTGCTAAAACCAAGCACCAATTGAGCTCTGTCCGACCTTTATCAGAATTCTCAGTGCTGGTGTATGTAGCTTTAGGGATTGTTCCTTCAGAACCACAATTTTGCTCAGGACATGAGAGGAAATGACTCCGGGAATCCATCCCTATTTAGAAAGTTCTGCAGATATTTGGTTGACCAATGGTGTCAAATGTTTGAGAAAATGCAGCTTCACCTAGTCTCTGTGGAGAAAGAGCCCATGTGAAGGTGCCATGTTAACTATTACATGGATTTTAGGCAAGGCATATCTGGGGTCAGCCTGTTAGTCCTAGGGTCTATGCTACTCCAGGATAGACTGTAGCTTGACCATTATTTTGCTTAAACAATGGGTAAATGCATCATCATCACTTCTCCTTCCTTCATTGGCTGGTCCACATGACTGATAATTTTGAAAATGATAGTCTGGTTAATTCGTGTATATTCTTCTTGACTTGGATGCCTCTAGTATATTCTCACGGTTTGGCATAGGCATTACATTTCGGAAGAAGTAACAAGACATGCGCATCCTTCTCACCGCATCTTCTTAGGTGGTCCATGCTTCCGTTTGTTCCTTCAGGAGGGTGTTCACTCCTGGCATTTGATTAATATAAATTGGTTATCTAGTACTACTATAACAAGATGCCAGGAATGAATTTCTCACAGTTCTGAAGGCCAGAAGTCAGAGGTAAAAGTTTGAACATGGCTGCCTTCTTATTCACCTTGCTTTTCTCTGTTCTCTGTGTTCTGTGTGTCATCTCACCTCTTATAAGAGTTGTGGGGAGGAGGGGCTTCCTGTGCTGGGTTAGGACCTCAGCCCGAGTTGTGAGGAGGGGGACATCATCTGGTCTGTAGCAGGTAATGTCTGCTGAGCTTTCATACTGTGAACTTTATCCTTCCTCTAATAAGAGTCATTTGGGAGGAGATATTTGAAACTAAGTATCCACTCTGCAAACTCCTAGTTCATCTCTTCTTGCTTCATACAGTACATTAAAATCCGTTGTCCACATTACTTATTTTGATGTACAGTTTGTCTCAGATTTGACCTCTGGAGCCCCTAGCTTTTCTGTCTTTCTGAATAGCCCCAGACTTGGTTTCCTTCAGTGGAAAATGCTATGTAGAAGCCAAAGTTTGTACTGGTGTATGCACTGCTCCTGGGTGTTGCTGTTCTCATAACCCTGTCAGGGGACAGAGCTAGGAAGTGTATGTACACACACACACACACACACACACACACACACACACACACACACACACACACCTTACATCTGAATTTTTGTCTCTCTACCTAGCTATCAATCATCTATGATCTATACCTATAATCCATGCCTATTATTATTTCTATCTTAGCTATTGATCATCTACACATATCATTTGTCATCAGCATCATCTCTGGGTAACTTATTTTTCTATCCTCTGTATTTAACATCATTTCTCTATATCCTTCCTTCCTTCCTTCCTTCCTTCCTTCCTTCCTTTCTTTCTTTCTTTCTTTCTTTCTTTCTCTCTCTCTCTCTTATCTATCTATCTATCTATCTATCTATCTATCTATCTATCTATCTATCTATCTATCTATCTATCATCTGTGTCTATCCTCTATCTACCTATCATCTCTATCTACCTATCTATCATCTATCTCTCAATCATCAGTCTTCTTTTCTTTCCTCCCCCTTTTTTTCTATCTCTTTTAAAAGTGCAGTAATTATTTCAATCCAACACTTCAGGGTACTGTAACATGAATCTTAAAAGGTCTTATAACAAAAAACCCAGAGCCAAATATTAAGGTGAAAGCTGAGAGATCAGAGAAGCAGAACAAGCCAGCTACAAGTTCTTACCTCTAGGAAGTCCTCAGTCTCAAGGGAGTGAGTTCCTGTTTCCTCATGCCTTATATACCTTTCTGTGTCCTGCCACATTACTTCCTGGGATTAAAGGCATGTGTCACCACTGCCTGGTTCTATTTCTCTCATGTGGTCCAGTGTGGCCTTGAACTCACAGAGCTCCAGATGGATTGATCTATGCCTCCCGGGTGATAGGATTAAGGGTGTGTGCCACCACCGCCTGACCTCTATGTCTAATTTAGTGACTGACTCTGTCCTCTGATCTCCAGACAAGCCTTATTGGGGTGCACAATATATCACCACATGATACGCTTGAGTTTTTCTACCTTTTGTATTGTAAGTCTCTTCTTCCAGTGAGGAATCTGTTTTCTACCCCTGATATCCTGATATTTACTCATTAGTAATCCATCTCATAGTCCTTGCCACCCTCCCCCACTTGGGCATCTTTCTCCCTTCACTCTGTGTCTGCTTGTACAGGTCAGAAGAAGCAGAACATATCTTAGGTGAACCTGCCACGCAGCCAGCAAGCTTGAAGAGTCCCCCTTCCAGACTGGCCCTTCTCAGTAAGGATGTCCTTCTATCCCAATGCAAGGTCCTTCACCTCACCTACTTTAGTTCTGGTGCCCTGGGAAGTTCTTCTCTATGGAGCTTCTCTGCCTGGGCCCTGACAACTTTGCTGGTCCACCACAACCTTCCTACCTCCAGTGTGGAGGTCCTTTGCTCTGCCCACTTATGGCTTTAGGACTGTGTTGTTCAAGGAAGGAGGCCTAAGGGTGGAAACCCAACCTGCGAGCCTCAAGTGGAGACTTGGTTCTCCTGTGTCTCGGGGTGACAGTTCAAAGGTCCTCAGAGTGATCTTTGCTGCCATCAGGAGAATAATTCTGGAACCGAGTTCAATACAGGTTGAGTGGATAGTAAAAGATGATATGGTCTGATATTCAACGATACTGGAGACCAGAGACTCCTCAGATTTTCCAGGCATACTAGAACCCACTCCCTTACTTGAGCCAGAGTAAACTGGGATGCACTTAGGCAGAAGAGGCTCTCCCTGCAGGGAGCTGCAAATGAAATAGTCCTAAAACAGCTGGCTTTGTGAATACACGCCGTTAGTGCACATTGTGCACATGCTTGTGCAGCACACATCCGGTATCAGTTACTTTTCTCACAGCATTGAAGAGAAATAGCCTACGAAAGCAGTGTAAGAGGGGAAGGGCTGATTTTGGCTCACAGTTCGAAGAGATTCAGTCCATCATGGTGGAGAAGTCGTGGCTGCTGGAATGTGAGGCAGCTGTTCAGGAAGCAGAGGGCGATGAAGGCCGGCGTTCAGTCTGCTTTCTCCTTTTCATTGAGTATGGGAACCACAGACCAAATAAATGAAATGATGCTCACAGTTAGAGTGATGCTCCCATCTCAGCTAACCACGTGTAGGGACTCCTTCACGGACATGCCCAGAGATCCTGTTAATATTAACTGTCCCCCTCCTGTACCCAAAGTGGCCCGACTCTTCTCCTGCTCCGCATTTTCCTTTCTCTTGGCTGTAGAGGTTTTAAAACTCTAACACAGTTAACGCCCACCCCCGCTACCTTTGGATGCATTCTCAGGCATCCTAGGCTGGTCTCCAGCTCAGTACAGAGCCAGACCCGAGCTCTGTGCTGCTGTCTCTGTTTCCAGCACTGGGGGTTCGGGGGTGCACCACCAGACCGGGTCTAGACGAGACCGTACTTCCGATGGATCGGGGATGGGGCTCAGAATGCCCGCACCCACCCCCCCTCTCTCTAGGGCCTTTGATTCGCTGCTGGGCTGTTGAAAGCCCGAGAGCTCTACGAAACAAAAACGAAACAGCCTTAGCGGAGGAATATGTAATTTGTAGGGTCCCCCCACCCCCCCAAACTTCACTGTGGGACCCAATTTTAGCTTTGAAAATACAAAACACCCACTACAGACTTTGTTGAACATTTACAGAATCTAAATATCTCCCCTGGAATAACTTTTGGGATATAAAACTATTAAGCTAGTCTTAATCCCACTGGGCCAGAATAAGACCACTACCACAATTTTTTTTTTGAGCCAAATTTGAAGGAAATTTTATTAAATACTGGCCAGGATGATGAACACTGGCTATGTTTATACCTGAGATTCCCAGAGAATGGCCAAAAATTACACTAGTCTGGTGCTTATAAAGGCAAAACCCACAAGGCTACGTAGTTCTCACCCTCATTCAATCAGGGGTATCCTGGCATAACTTCTGCCTACATGTGACCAAGCACATCCTGTGTAGTCGGGGTGGCCAACCTTATTTACAGATGTGAAAGCACATGACTTGTTATCTGACATGAACAACGGCCTCCAGCGTGCTAGAAAGTTATCTGCCCTTGGACAAGTGGGGCTCACAGGTTAGAGGCATTTTTGTTTTTTAGATCTCTTAAGCACAGTAATTAAAACTTAAAACATAACGCTAGCCCTCATCCTAGATTAAATATTAACTAAATCAAACTAGACTCTAGACGGGCAATTGTGCCCAGGAGCTTCTGGAAATTTCCTCGCTGCTGCAGAGAAGGCAGTGTGGGTATCATCTGGGACAATGAGCGCTACTGTGGTGCCCAGATTCTCTGGCAGCTGTTCAGCACATGTCCACTGCTCAGTGCAGGGCAGACAGCCAGGGCGAGTCACTGAAAACTCATAAGGACTGGAGCAAGCCTTTCCAGAAGTCGACTTTCCCTTTTATGAGAGACAACAGAGAGAAATAAACTTATTGAGGCCCTGAATATCTCACTGGTGAGTCAAGCCCTGGTAGGCAGAGGGGAAATCGCTCCTTCAGCACCAGACCCACATCTATGTGAGCTGCAGAGTGTTTATCCTGGCGTGGGACACTTCACTCTCATATCTGGACCTAAAGGGGGATAATTCACTTGAACAGGAATTCTAAGGGACGTTTTTGTCCTGGGAATTGGAGGTTCCACAGTGCTGCTGTTTCCCTTTCCGGGAGCATAAGAAGGCAGACAGGTTAGCAGCTCATGCTTCAGGAAACCTATGCCTGTTATCAGGAGGGAATTTGACTTTATAGAACCACTCAGAATCTAACAGGAATAAATAAAATGATGTAAGAAGCAGGAGTCTGGAGAGGCGGCCCAGTGGGTAAAACCGCTGGCTGCTCTGTCCTGAGGAGGAGCGTCTGAGTCTGCATCCCACAGCAAGGCAGCTTCCCCACACTCGGGACTCCGTGCACACGTGCCCATTCATACCCAGACGTATAAACACATAAAATGAGTATTTCAAAGCGATGAAAGAAAGAACTCATTTTCTCACCGTGCCCTGGGAATCGGTCTGGATTATCAAAAGCATTTTGGCTGTGCCTTCAACCTTTCCCCTCCATTCTCTTTTCTTCTATTTATAGCACGACTCCTCTGGCACATGTCTGGCTCAGCTTCTTCGTGCTCTGTTCATTCTGGCTTGCTATTTTAAACACTGTGCGGAGGTCGTCTTGAGCTACAGTCATGTGTCCCGGCAGCAAGAGTCACTCAGCTAAGAAAGGCACAATGCTCACTGAAGTGGTGTCCAAATTAGAATTTTTTTTTAAGAGTACATTTCTTTTTTTCCCAAGTAGCTCTGTGAATGCTCCTCAGCTTTGCTTTAGAGCAAGTCACATTTACTTCCTAGTACTGAACTCATTTCTTTCTGACGTGGTCTTGTCAAATAGTTGGTTCCATCATTAAAAGAAAACCCAGTTTTATAGACTATGAGTAAGTCAAAATCCTAAGCCAAACCTTAACTTCTACCAAGAAGGTAAATGGTGTCATAACAGAAGTTGCGAGGATTGCTACATGCCCACACCTTTAAATTTGTTATCTTCTCTGCAATGTCTTCTATTTTTAAATGATGTTTTAAAGAAAAATTTTACTAATAAAATTTATTCTTTGAAAATTACCTATGTATATAATATATTCTGATATGCCCCCCATTACCTCCCTCCCACCACTGCCAACCTTTCTACACCCCTACAAATCTCTTTCCCATATTCCTGGCTTTTGCGGCATCTTCCATGAGGTGAGCTCTTCCTGTGTGACTATGGATTTGGAACTGTCCAGTGGTACCTGGCGGGTACACAAATTGAATACTATGCCCTCCCTCTCCCACCATCTGTTAACTGCTCACAGTTCAGCAGTCATGGTAAGGTCCCATGAGGCCCTCTCCCGTCTCTGGCTGACGGTTGGCTGGGACAGTCTTGGATAGGCCCAGTGCCAGTAACCGAAGTGGTGTGGGCTCATGATTGCCATGGACATGTGGTGCTTATCTTACAGCAGTTACATTCTTTCTGCTCCCTCTTAGACAGTGATCCCTGAGACTTAAGGGGTTGTATGAGCATCTTGTTTAGGGCTGAACTGTCAGCTGTCAGTCACCATCAGCTGTCAGTCACCATCAGCTGTCATTCACTCATTCTCAGGATCCCGTGAGTCATGGGTCTCTGCATTCACCTCTGTTCAGTGTAAAGGGAGACTTCTCTGGTTAAGAAGGAGTGGCCTTTGTCTGTGGGTGCATGTAGATAATAGAAGGCAGTTTGATGTTCTAAGGTCTCCCCTAGGACCCAAGACTTTGTGGGGTTTTGACTGGGTTTAGAATACCAGGCATGAGTTCCCTTTTGTGGAGTGGGCCTCAGATAAGTTAGTCTTCTTATAAGTTGTACATTCTGGTACAGGAGATTTTGTTCTGCAATTCGTGACGAACTTAAGAGAGTGGATCACTGTAAACTGATCAAGAGGACACAGTTTCTACAGCATAAAGTCCAGGAAGAAAGTCTGAAAAGGAAGCAGATCAAGTCTGAGAAAGATTTGAAGTGTATCTGGCTGAAGGCAGGCCTGAAGGAAGCCCCCGGGAGCTGGCAGACCCCCAAGGTCGACATGAAGAACAAATAATTCTGGGTTCCCATCCCCTGGCCCTCTTCCTGCTGCTGACCCATTATAACAGATGATGGAAGGACTCAGTTATTCTAGGCTGGCCTAGGGGGAAAATAGAGTGGATCATATGGCAACAAACCCAAATAGCTTTTGGATCCATCACCTATAGTGTTACCCTTCTGAGCAAAACCTTGGCAGCTATTCATTCATTCATTTATGTGTGCATCCTTTGGTCATTTGCAGAAAAA
The DNA here is from genome assembly GCF_049852395.1 of Peromyscus maniculatus bairdii. Lineage (NCBI taxonomy): Eukaryota > Metazoa > Chordata > Mammalia > Rodentia > Cricetidae > Peromyscus > Peromyscus maniculatus. Next base: position 93,539,780 of record NC_134861.1, read on the forward strand.
TGTCTTCTGGGCAAGACAGCAATATCTTCCTACTTGAGTGCCTTGACCCCCTCTCTGTCCCTTCGTTGGCAGCCTCAACTGGTCTGCTGGCCGTCTTGTATTCTTTCTTTAGTCTTGGGTTAGATGTCTCCAGCTCTTGAAGTAGAGGACCAGACCAGGCCCCAAATGGGTGACTGTGGGTTTCCAGCCCTGGCTCCTTCTCATGAAGGGTTGGCCGTGCATGAATGGGGCAGAGCCGTGGATGTGCAGGAAGGTGGTTTCAAGAATTCTGACTTCAAATACGAGTGGCTGATTCTCTTTACTTAGTCCTCCGTAATGGACTAAAGCCAAGAGAGTTGCATGCTTTCCTGGAAGGGAAAGGTTCACCTGCCGCTGCCTTCACAGAATCTGTTCAGCCACGTCGTGGGCATGTGGCCAACTAACTGCATTATCCGCCTCTCAGCGTTTCTGAGTACAAAATTCATTGTAATCGCTGCTTTTCATTCAGCACACCAGGAATTCTAATCCTACAAGTAAATCATTATCCTCACTTTTAAATGAAAAAGCGGAGTTCACAGAGCCTGGACTGCTGTGTTTCTGTTGCTTTTCTTCCTGTTTCACTTAGGCCTTTTCACATTCACCGCCTTTGTTCATCATCACAGCCCCTTAACAGCGCCTCCTACTGGAGTGACTCTCATCTCCTAACTTCTCCATTTCCCCTCTCTGTTGCTTTCTCTGGCCACATCTGAAACTTGGTTGCCCCTTCCTCTTCCCCCTACACAGACCAGCTCAGTGGTTAAGAATGCTCGCTGTCTACACATGAAGACCTGAGTCAGGATGCCTGCAACTCACAAGCATTACATTCTGTACCACCCCTTCTTGCTAGCTGACTCACGCTAGAGCATTGGTTCTCTCTCAACCTGTGGGTCGAGACCCCATCAGCAAACCCCTGTCTCCAAAAATATTTACATTATGATTCACAACAGTAGCAAAGTTACAGTTATGAAGTAGCAATGAAAATAATTACGTTGGTGTGTGTGTGGTCACTACGATGTGAGGAACTGCATCAAAGGGTTGTAGCATTAGAAGGAAAGCTGAGAGCCACTGTACTAGCGTCTCTGTCTGTCTTTCCTGCCGCTTCTCTGTCTATTCCTTCCTCCTGTGCTGGTGTTGAGGAGGGGAGACTGCCATGAATCCAAAGATGCGAGGGTCCTGGGACCTCCAAGAGCCATGTGAGTAGGAACATGGCTTCTTTCCTGACTGAGCCTCTGGTTAAACCTAAAGCTGGCCAGCATCTGGATTGCAGCTTCGGACTCTGCACCAGAGAACCCAGCTAAACCACATCCAGACACCTGACCTGGTGCATCTATAAAAAACAATTCCATGTTATTTTCAGCGGCTGAGCTTGTGGTCACTGGTTGCTCAGAAATAGGTGGCTGACACCTATCTCTCCTAGTCCCTAGCCTTGAAGCAGTGACATGACTGCTCTGTGGGGCAGGGCTCAGATCGCTCACCAGGGCTCAGATTTCTCACCAGGGCTCAGATTTCTCACCAGGGCTCAGATTTCTCACCAGGGCTCAGATCTCTCACCAGGGCTCAGATCTCTCACCAGGGCTCAGATCGCTCACCAGGGCTCAGATCGCTCACCACCAGGGCTCAGATTGCTCACCAGGGCTCAGATTGCTCACCACCAGGGCTCAGATTGCTCACCACAGTTCCCTTCCTCTTCCAGGGAACTGTATTGTCCCTGGGAAGCAGTTCCTAGCCAGCTGCCACATTTCCCAATGTCCCTTTTCATCTGAATGGAGCCATTGACTGGTTCTCAACATCAGAAGAGACTGGCAGCCATCTGGGTCATTTCCAGCAGGAGGAAGTGAAGAAGTGGGTGTGTTTCCTCCACCCTCTTGGCCTGTCTGCCTGGTGGAGGAAGACAGGCCAAGGTCCAAGAGTCTGGAGGAGCCGCACAACCAAGGAGCCTGGGCACTTCATTTTACCTCATAAAGGGACTGGAACGCCTGGGTTACACAAGAGTGAGGAGAAACAAACAACTCTCATGATGTTAAGCCACAGACTTCTTGGGTTTTGTTTATTGTAGCAACTTATTTGTTTAATTTTTTTTTTATTATTTATCCATTTTCCTATTTCAGAAGTGGAGATAAAGTTGTTATGATCGAATGCAACAACTTATTTGAAACATTCGTCAAAGTTTAAACTGTCGTAAATTGCCGGCAGTGTCTTCACAGTGACGCGGAGGTAACCGGAGAAGGAGTGGTCGTTATTTGGGTTGAGGTCAGTGTGTAGGTCAGTGACGGAGCTAAGCCTCAATTTTTCTATCTCCTGCCCAGCTCTCTTCCAGAGCATCCTGCCGAGGCGCGTTGGAGGGGGCTGAGCTGAGGGTGACATTTGCTGGAGGACATTCCTTTTGAACTAGAGAGGGAGTCAAGGCTGCCCTTGTGCAGTTGAGCCAAATGCCTCTCTCTGCACTGGTCTGACATTTAACTGTCAGCTCCTGCAAAAGACACATCGCTATATTGCACACATATTTAGTGAGGAGATGAATGGGTACGTATTTTGAAGTGATTCTTAAAATACCTTCCTTTTGTATAATGGAGTCTTTTTTTCCCCCTTGACAATGGCAAAGATAGGTCATTTAACCAGATATGTTGTCAGTGAGATTTCCCACATACTTCTGGGAGACATTTGTCTTCTCTAGATGGCCCGGGTAAAGCCCAGTGGCTCTTCCAAAGCAGTGTACAGATGGGACACACGTCCTGTGACCTCCCCAGACTAGATGAGAGCTCTTTCTCAGAAAAAGAAATGGCTTCCTATCCCAGGGGGGGATAGAGTTTTCAATAGAAAGTGTGTGCTGAACCCAGTGTGTGACTACAGATCTGGCACTCCAGATGATGCAGGACTGTGATCCTGAGACCAGTGTGGGCCGTGTAGTGAGAGAGAGCCTGTCTCAACCAGAACAGCCAACCAACAACCCCAAAACAATATTCTCTAAGACTTAAGTTTAGTAGCATCTTTACTAGGTAGAAAAGTACCTGGTGGTACAAAATACAGTTCCTCCCTCGTAGAGACAGATAGCCGCAGGGAAGGAGAGAAACAATTAAATAGAAGTATATGTAAAATGGTCAAAAGCAAAATTATAAACTGTGGTCAGAACATAACATGTGATGGTGGCATTTTATTACCAAAGGAAGCCTACTGGGCCTAAAGTTATGTTTTAAGTTTTAATTACTGTGCTTAGGAGAGCCAGAAAACAAAAATGACTTTATTTAACCTGTTAGCCCCACTTGTCCAAGGGCAGATGCCTTCCTGGAATACTGGGGGCTGTTGTTCATGTAAGGTAACAAGCCACATATTTTCACATCTGTAAACAAGGCTGGTTGCCCCAACTGCATAGGAGGTGCTTGATCACACGTAAGCAGGAGGTACGTAGGCAGGAAGTATGTCAGCATGTATGCTTGCCCCCAATTGGACCAAGGCAGGAAGTAAGTAGCCTTGTGGGTTTTGCCTTTATAAGCACTGGACTAACATAATTCGCGATCATTCTCTGGAAATCCCGGTTATGAAGGTAGTCAGTGTCCATCGTCCTGGCTAAATTTCCTTCAAATTTGGCTAAAAATGTGATAGTGCTCTTATTCTCACCCAGTGGGATCAACAAGCCAAGAAGGAAAGTTTTCTCTATAGAGTATACAAACCTTTTACTGTGGTGGCAGGAGCCTTGTGTTTATCCAAGAGGTCAAGAACTTCCATTCTCATAGACTCCCATCGAACCTCATGCAACGACAGCACCTGATAGTTGGTGTTTATGTGCAGCCAGTCTTAACTGAAAACTGTAGGTGAGCATTAAGAAGACTTCTCAGGCTCTGGTGCTCTAAATCTAGACTGGAGACGGGGACACGGACTTGTGATATACCGATAGGTAACAAATTTAAAATAAAGCTCTCTTTGGCCATGGAGACAGGGAGGCTAAGAGGGCTGGTGGATGGGTGAGAAAGAGGGGACTCTGTGACCTCCCCGTCACAGAGCATTTTGATATACAGTCTAAACACACTGCAGGCCGATGCTATCCTGAAAGAAAGGACCACATTGTACCTTTGCACATCTGTTTGTTTTAAACCATTACGTGCAGGATGCCCCCACGAGACACAGCTGTAACTACTGGAGTGCATTCAGAACCATCTAGATTTTTTTAAAAAAATCCTAGTATGTTTATTTATTTATTTATTTATTTATTTATTTATTTATTTATTTATTTATTTATTTATTCATTCATTCATTCATTCATTCATTCATTCATTTATTTATTTATTTATTTATTTATTTATTTATTTATTTATTTATTTATTTATTTATTATTTATTTATTTATTTATTTATTTATTTATTTTGGCCTAAGAAGAATGTGGCTTATCAGGGTGAACATCTGGTTGGGAAGCTATGGAAAGAATGCTTTTGGCGCCATCTTGTGGACTCTGTTCAGCATCGCGACTACACTGAGTTCAATTTGACTTGCCAGGATAAAGTTTAAAACTTGGAAAGGGAACCTATTCCAACTGGATTCAATAGATTCAACAGAACTCACAAAATTGCTGTGGGAACCGAATCCTTGGAAAGCAGATCCAGGTCTCAGGGTCAAGTAGAACCTGCCATTTTCATTATTCCAACCTGGTTTTAGTCACACTTCAGGAAGATAGGGGTTGTTGCCAGAAAAAAACTTCAATTTCGAATCGAATAGTTTTTCACATTGTGATACAGCTATACAGAGAAAAAAAACTTAAGACTGTGGCCTCATTGGGTCACATGTTAGTCATGCAGTTAGGTGAGTAGGACACCATGGTCAGCCAGCTTGAATCCAATGGCTATCCCCTGCGGTTGCGGGCAGAGGAAACAGGATGGGCTATGTTCCCCCAGGAGGGGTGATTGTGGTGGGAATGTTTGTTGGGAAAATGGGAAAACTTCGAAGAGTAACCCACCCCACTTTGTTCCACTGCAAATGCCCAGCCCTAGCCTTCTGCCCGGGCATGCTGCTTTGAAAGGTCCCAGCTTTCATGAGGACAACACAAGAGCTCATCTCTCCCAGAGGAGACAACACAAAGGTATGTTGACTTGAACCACTCAGCACGAGTCCAGGTTTTCAGGATGCCGTCCACTCCTCGAGTTCCAATAGAGTGCCTACTTTGGTGTCCATGAAGAACAAACTCTTGGGATGGCTTGATGGCTTCACTGGCTGCTCTTGCAGAGGACTGGGATTCCCAGCACCCACGTGGTAACTTTCAACAGTCTGTAACCAGTTCCAGAGCATCAAACGCACTCTTCTGTCCTCTTCAAGCAATAGGCAGCCATGTGGTACACATCCATATATGCAGGTAAAATAATCACATGCAGAAAATAAAATAAATCTTAAAAAAAAAGAGAAAAATGATGGTTAAAGTCAATTTGTTTATATTAATGTTTTGAGTTCATGTAGCATATCTTTGAAAGTCCCCAAAGGGTTCTGGAAGGAGTCTTGCTTTAGGGGTCAGACTCATCTGACTCATTGTTTCAAAGAATCACTGATTTGAGTCCAAATATTTGTTGGGGAATCACTTTAGGTTGAAGGAATGTGTCCCGGACTTCTCTGCACTTAAAGGTGTGTACGTAAAAGACACCATCACAGTACTAAGAAGGAAGGGACCATACCAGCGGCATGATTCACACACGTGCTCTGCTCACGGTATTTGGAGAAAAACTCCAAAGCCGCTGAAGAAACAGCCTTGCCGATGTAGAGAAGCGGGATAAACAGGGCCTCGAGACAGGGGAATGATGGTGACTGATTTCAGATCAAAGGATGTTTAGCAACCGCTTGTCCAAATATATGGGGACATTTTCTTCCTCTTCCTTATTTCTTTTCTGGTCTTTTGTGCCAAGCAGAGTCCGGTGGGTGCATCCGAAGGCAGATTTATCACAAAGGAGAATATTGAAATCAGTTTGCATTATTCACTGCTGGTTTGGAAGCTCATTGTCCTGTTGGCAATTTTCAAGCAATTTAAAGCAAACCAAAGGACTCATCTTTAAAACATACGGTCAGTTTAATGATTGGGAGGGATGGATTGGTAGTGTGCATAGAGTGTGGGTTTCGACATGAGATTGACCAGGCCTGAGTTCTAATGTCTCTTTTGTTACTGGAATGACCTCTAGCAAATTCCTTAACCTTTAGAGTCCTCTGTTTCCTCATTTGAGTAGAGAGAATACAGCACCTTGTGAGCATTAAATAAATATGCAATAGTTTGTCACATAGTAGGGATTCAGTAAATACTTAAAATAAAAATCAGAACAAAACACTTTTCCCTCTGTTTTATAGGCAGGTACTACGTGGTTAAAATCTATTTATTAATGTCAAACAGAATATTGATTTAATGATTGTTGCTCATGCCATTGATTACTGTGGTCTTCACTGGGGACCAATGTCATCTGGGGTAAGTATTGAGAACACAGAAATTAAAATTTTAAAAACAATTTATTATGTCGAGTGTGGTAGTGGGGAGTCACTGACCTGGCGAAACTCAGCATGTTGACTCTGGGTGGACTGGTGGTAGATGGGGTGGGGGGTGGGGGGTGGGAGTTGGGGGGTTGGGGGTGGGTGGGTGGGGGGTGGGGTTGGGGGGTGGGGTGGGGTGGGTGCGCTTCTCCCTGCTGTGGCAGGTTTAGCCTAACTGTAGGGAGCATGTGACACTCCCCTTTCTGGTCCCTTATTGTCTACTCTTTGGAGGAGTATCACTCACAGCGGGGGTCACCTAGACAGTGTGGCTCAGTCTCTGCTTTATTCCTGAGGGAGCCTGGCTTCAGGAAGCTGGCATGTCCCCCTTAAATATAATGGATAGGCCTTGTTTCCACAGCATCCTCCTGGCCCCCCCATCACTTGTGATTCAAAACCCAAGCAGCTTTAATTCTTAGATTGAGTACAATGTGATGCAGTTACCTAATATGAAAATCACATTCTTCTGGCGGGGGTGAATGTTTCCAAATACATTGCACACATGTATAAAGTTTCTGAAGAACTAATAAATTATATTAAGATAATATCCCTCAGTATTACAATATGGCGTCTACTCTCCTATTTGCTTTTCTCTGTGTTCTTGATCAACAATTGTCTCACAACATTTGTGGGAAAGATGGATGTCATTTTATTAAACCTTTAGCAATCACAAAGTTCTGTTACATACCTTAGGGGACATTCCAAAGGCCTGACTAGAAAATACCTCAGGATCATTTATTGGTGTCAGGGTGAGTGTGTGTGTGTGTGTGTGTGTGTGTGTGTGTGTGTGTGTGTGTGTGTGTGAATAAAGTCATTTATCCACCAGCTTCCACGCCTCACTGATTGAAGGCTGCTTGGGGATTATGGACACTGACGCTGGGTCTGGGAAAATGGATCAGGGGTGAGACTGCTTGCTTTGCACCTAGAGAACTGGGTTTGAATCCCCAGCACCCCATAAATAGCCAGGCATGGCAGTTCATGCTTGTAACCATGGCATTAGGGGCGGGGATGGGTGGATGCTGAGAGCTCCCTGTCCTGCCAGCCCTGCTGAAATGCATAAGTAAAAGTCCCCAGCTAGAGAAATGTGGGTCTTCCGTGTGGGAACCACGTGTATGGCTGAAAGTATTTATCCAGGCTTCCAGCTGCTGAGGGTGACTTACCAATGGTGATTGTCCTCACAGCTCCATGGTTGTCCTCAGCTGGCTCCGAGCGACGTTAGGAACCTCCACTCTGCAGCCCCACGGCTGTTTTTCCGCTATAAAATGGACCTCCTTGTTTGGGTTGTCTCTCCCTTTTCCTGAGCTATAATCCACGTTGGCAAGGCAAGGTCAGCTGGTCCACTGTGATGTAAGGAAACCAGCTGATATAAGTAAAAGTAAAATATTTGTCGAATGAATGTTCTTACCAGGGATAAGTAAATATTCATACTAGAAAAAACCCTTAGTTTCAGGATTATTATGGAAGCTAGTTTGAATGTTTGGTAAGGAAAACACACTTACAGAACATGGAATGATATTTCCGAGTCCATTTAACTCAGGTGTGACATGCTTCAGCGAGCCCCATGTGGAGCTGGTGCCAGGCTTGAAGGAATCTGTTGCTTTTTACAACTTTGTGGTCCAAAAAAAAAAAAAAATAGATGACACACTTTTTTAAAGCAAATATTGTGAATGGGAAGTAGTTGTCCTTAAGATAATGAAGAAAGTCTTTGTAAGGACTGGGGATATGGCTAGTGGCAGATCATACGCCTTGACTGAGCAAGGTCTTGGGATCAATTTCCTGCGACACAAAGGGCATTTATATCTGGTCTCTCCAATCCATTCTGTTTGCGTACCTACTTGTGAAACTTTCTCACAGCAGGGGAGAATTAAGCAGCTCATGAATTTCCAGGCAGAGGACATGATCGTGTGTAATGTGACAATCTTGCCAGTAGGTGGCATCAGAAGCCTTTTGAGTTTCAAAAGCATTCACAACATTATTCTCAAAATATTAGACTAATTTCGGAGCCTTCAATAGGATTTTTTTTTTAAGCAACTGATAAGCGGAAACGAAGGAAAAAAGATCCATATAAGCAAAAATCAGTTAGCAATACCATTGCCATTTCAGCTGACAGCGTAGTGGGAAAGAAACACAGGATGGTGGGGGATTCCAAGGTGCTTGTCTGCCTGGTGTGGACTGCCTGGATGGCTCCCTTTCGAAAGGTATTCTGAAAGGACCCAGCTGGTGCGGAGTTCTGATATAACGGATAGTGGGTGTGTTTTGCTGAAAGTCAAGCTTCTTGAATGTATAGCTTTAAGGTAAACTGCGATGTTTGCAAATCGCCCGATTGCTATATCGAAAAGTGGAAAACAAAGTGATCCCTAGTAATCTATGTGTAACTCGACACATGGCGGATCTCTTTTCCTTTCCTTTCTTTCATTCTTTTTCTTTGTCTTTTTTTTTGGGGGGCGGGGAGGGGTCGTTTAGCCTAGGTTGGCCTTGACTTTGAACTCACCACATGGTGAAGGATGACTTTGAGTTTATGATCCTTCAGCCTCCTTTACCCAAGTTCAGGGATTATGGGTGCCTAACGTGGTGGTGAGGGTTGAACACGGGACTCTGTGTGTTCTAGGCAAGTACCCTGCCAACCGAGCTACATCCCAGTCTGGCCGAGTCTCTTAACATTTCAGCTGAATCTAACGAACAGTTACTGTGAGTCTACGTGCAGCAGGCAGGCAATCAGCCTTTTATTTTTTCCCCTTTAAGGAGACTCTGCTTTTTCTCTATCACAGCCAGGGAGCTTAGTCCAAGGGGTGTAGTACAAGGAGAGGAGTCAATATGCTCTCCAGCTGTGGCCGCCTCTGCAGCCCTCCCCAGTTTGGAGACTCTGTTCAGCCTGGAGGTGACCAGAAAAAGAGCGACCAGCACAGTTGTGCACTGTTCACCCTTCTACATACAACCATCGTCATTGCAGATGTGTATCGAAATCTAATCTGGGGAGCCTTTGGGAAGGTGACTTAGCCGGTACAGTACTTGCTGCAGAAGCACGGGGATCTGAATTAGGATTGCCAGCATCCACACAGAAAGCTGGGTGTGGTAGCGTGCATCTGTGACCCTAGTGTGGGTTGGGGGTGGGATGGAGGATGCTACAGCAAGAGGAAGTGGGTCCTTGGAGCTTCTTGGTCAGCGTCACGGAATTTGTGAACTCTAGGTTCGGTGAGAGGCGCTGTCCTAGAAAATAGACTGGAGAGTGACTGAGGAATACATTCCATGTGGACCTCTGGTCTATACACACACACACACACACACACACACACACACACACACACACACACACACACACGTACGTGCACCTGCATGAACAACGCATATGTACACAAACATGTATGCCTACATAGAACACACATATACACATCTAGGCTTAGCTTAAAACACCTCATCATTTATCATACCCGAATTTGATAATCGTACCCTGAAGCAGGTTCAAGTGAAAAGTTTGAAATGTCACCTCTGGTGCCTGTTTACCCAGAAAGGCTTGAGGTGGTGGATGTTTGCCCAGACAGCGGCAAAGAAGGATGCCCAGTTACCTTCTGCAGAGGCAGACAAGAAGAGATGAGCAGCGGTAACCTGGGGCCACCGAACAGTGTGTCTTTGGACATCCAGCATCCTGGTATACACGGAGGGAAGAAGCGTCAATCAGCAGCCTGTGATTTGGAGAGAATGACTTCCCTGTGCTACATCTTGGTGTCCTCACTGAGAAGCAGGAGCCAGAGTTTCTAGCTCTTAAAGTTGTTTCAAAGCTGGTGACAGAACATACGGCAAAGTGCCTGTAATCACTTCCTGCATGCCAGACGTCCTACAAAATGTGAGGGCCGGCCTTTATGTTTGGAGGGAGGGTTGCCAGACAGTTCACGGCCACCAGACCATGCTAGGAATGTTTGGTATTGAAAATACACCATCGATACCAGCCTGGTGTCATTTGGTAGCAAAGCCAACAGGCTATCTTATGGTGCAGTGATGAGCAGCTGAAGCATTGGCTGTAGTCGTGGAAGCATCCACAGGCCGATCCGTACAGGAACAACTGCGTGTGTTTCTCATGCATTTTCTTCTGCGGGGTGAGCTGTCTCTGCATGCCGCCGTGACTCTAAAAGGAATGGATTAAATGACACATTCTGCTGCTTCCCACAGCCTTCTCCTGCCTGCCAGGCGATTCTCGGCCTGCTGGCTTGAGGCACTGTGTCTCTTCACATGCCATGGGCAATATGGGAGCATGACTGCTTTTGTTGCTGATGAAAATATTATGGCCTCAGTTCCCTGTAATCAATTTACTGCTTTATGGACCCAAAGTCCTCCAGAGAATTTAATAAATTCACATAATGTTTCTAAGTGCTGCATTGTGCATTTGGAGCGCTGATTTAGCTGACAAATGTGAAAAATTCGTGTAGCTAGACAACTCCCTGGCGATCAGACATGTGTGGAGGCTAGAGAGAGCATGTTGCTCGAGAGAAGGTCAGCATTAACATACGCCGAGAGTCTCTGCTCTTGATTGGCTTTGTGTCTTTGCAGCTCTGATGGATGGGACCATCTGACTAGACATTTGGGGGGCTCTACCCATCTCCAGTGGGGATGCACTCTTGGTTCTGTAACAGTTTGCGACTTACAGTCTGGGCAGAGACAAGAACAGAGATGATGGAGACAGAAGAATCAATGACTGGGACTGACCGCCAGACTGAGATAAAGAAACGGTCACTGAATTATGCATGGTCAGTTCTGAGGGTGCCAGGGGCCTCCAAGGGAGCATTTTATGGTATAATATCACAGAGTCATTTGTTTAAAATGGGTTCACTTTAGCTTAAATTGAATTTTCATGCATCTCTCTTCCACCCCAATTTCTTTCCAAAAGTAACCAGGTTTACCAAAAATAATATATGTTAAGACATCTTTATTATTCAAAATAATGTTTTGTCTCTGTTAATATACACATAAGCATTATGCAGAGTTATAATCAGTCAAAACCATTTAGTATTTTATTTTTCCTCTTTAGTGTTATTTCACAGAAGTGATGATGGTATTGATATCTATTGAGATGGGGCTCAAGTCATCCACTTGTATTGAGTTTCACAAAGTTACCTTTAGAATGACAGGGGCATCATTGTGCCAGATACTACTGTTTTCAGAGCTACTGAGGTTTTACCTTTGAATTTGTTTTGATTTTTAGCTCAAGTGAGGATTTTACTCAAAATGGGACAAATCATTCACAGGTAAACCAGGCCTGGGGATTTTATAACAGCTGGTAAGGAAAGCAACTTCACACCTCCCCACCTCTAGTGACTGGTGGACCAGGTTTGGCCTCTGTGCTGGCAAGCTCTAAGTGTCCAATGAGTGATGGGCTGTGGACTCTCTCCTGCTGGGCCCCTGGGGTTAGAGCTCCCTAGGCTGTGGATCTGGCTGGTTACGGAGGCCCAGCTGACTTGCTGATCAGAGGAAGAACAGCTGTGTGCATCTGGATGCTGTGAGCAGTGGTGGTTGACCTTTTAGTGTTCTAGCACCACAGGGTGGTGAGAGAGCTGTGGGGACCCAGGACAGTCAAGCACTGGCCACCGGAGACAGGACTGGAATGAAACCCCTCATTAGTGACTTGGGGTTCCAGGTATGATATTTACTTGAGACGTGAGTATCATTAACATGGGGTGCCAGGTCATGGTTTGTAGCTATGTGGCAGGGGAGAGACTGGTAGGTTGTGAAACACATTTTATTTTATTTTATTTTTTTCACATTTCTGAATAAGCTTCTACCTACCTGTTCTAACCCATCCAAAGCCGAGCTGGATGTAGAGAGAAGGCAAGTGACTTTCCTGTAACCCAAAAACAAGGCAGCCTCTGTGGTATGACAATTCTGGGTCCCTGTGGTAGGACAAATTCTGGGTCCCTGTGGTAGGACGAATTCTGGGTTCTGTGTCGTCCACCGGTACTGTCCCTAATTGGCAGGTGGTTCTTTATTTTTTAGAGTATAGGGACTCTCTTTCTCAACTACAAAGTTTAAGAACACTTATACAGCAGTAATTTTGGTAACTAAAAGAAATGTACTCATGACCAAATCCAGAGTCCTCACATGGCCATGATACTCCCCATATAGAGTCACTAAAAGAATGTACAGTAGTAACACAGCTCCTTTTCAAAGAGGCCTTAGTTCTTGGGGTGCACAGGTTTAAAATCATTGCACCCAAGATTTTATATATATATATTTTTAAAATAAACTATGTCCTAGAAGGTAGAACAATGCAATGATATTGTCTACTACACGTGTAACAGCGAAACTCTGTCACCCAAGAATTACTGGGGGATGATGAGAAATGAAAGCATCGGGGCCTTAGTGACCGTCTCTTGGAAAAAGTGGGGGACTCCTAATGAACTTTCTAGGGTCCACTTTTCTCCAAGGGTGATGTCACGGTGCCTATGTTGTCTTCCCATCACCCATCCTGAGTGGGGAGAGCTGAGACACCTGTGCAGGCAGGCAGGAATCTGTATTATTACTCAAATGACAACCAAGGAGGCCACCATCCTGTGAGCTTGTCATTTTATTTTACCGCTACCTTGTCGCTGTCCTTCCCGATAAGTGCATCTCCACACTTGTCGGGTCAAAGTTGCCTTTGATTGGAATACAGAATCAGCCCATCTCCATATGTATGCATTCCTTTTCATTTTCTAAAACGAACATCATAAAAGGACAGAAATGTGACCTCCAAAGGCTGGATACAGACTTCAGATATTGTACAGCCGCTTCATCTTTTTATTAGATTTTCTGTGTTTTTTCCCCCCTAGTTGCTGGATAAAATCCATACAAATGAAATACTGGCTCACTCAGTAAATAATAATGAAAAGGTAAATTCATTTTGCAGACGAGACAGTCCATGTAAGACATCATTTTGAATGACTGTGATGTCTTGAACTGATCCCTAAGCTATGATGGTTTCTCAAAAAGAATGCCTGGCTTTCAGCTTCTCCAACTGTGCCTGTGACCTTTTCTTAACCCTTTGGCTCTCAAGAAAAATTGATTTTTTAAGAAACATGTGCACAGTGTGCTGCTAAAATCACATACATACGGTTTAGTGCCTATCCCTTGGTGGTCCACAGTAGATGCACACAGGGAGGGTCTGACTTCCTTCTTCCTCCCTCAGCCTGCCTCTCCTTGTCTCGTTGAGTACTCAGGAAGTAATGATGAGGGTTTTGAAAAGCAAATGGAAAAGTAATATCTTTAGGCCATTTTTAAATTTTGTTTTGTTGTTGTTTCTTTTGAGACAAGATGTCATATTGTATCTGGGTTGGCCTGGAAATTGCTGTGTACCCCAGGGTGCTTTTGAATTTAGTAATCTTGCTGTTTTAGCGTCTCAAATTCTAGGATGACAGGAGTGAGCCACCCTGCTGGATCTGGAACTAAGACATTTATTTATTTATTTATTTATTTATTTAGTATATGTTTATGTGTGCATACGTGTGTGGAAGTCAGTGTTGGGTGTCTTTATCAATAACTCTCTTGCTGTGGGATAGTCTGTATGTCAAATGTGTTGCTCTGATTGGTCAACAGATGAAACACTGATTGGCTAGTAGCCAGGCAGGAAGTATAGGCGGGACTAACAGGAGAAAAGAAAGAACAGGAAGGTGGAGGGGACACTGCCAGCCGCCGCCAGGACAAGCAGCATGTGAAGATGCCGGTAAGCCATGAGCCACGTGGCAAGGTATAGATTTGTGGAAATGGCTTAATTTAAGATGTAAGAACTAGATAGCTAGAAGCCTGAGCCATTAGGCTGAACAGTTTAAATAATATAAGCGTCTGTGTGTTTATTTTATAAATGGGCTGTCGGACTGCTGGGGCTTGGTGGGACTCGGAGAGAAAATTCTCCAGCTACACTCTATATCTTACTTTTTGATACGGGGTCTCTCACTGAACCTAGAGCTTGCTGATCCTGCTAGACTGATTGGCCCGCAAATCTCTCTTTCTTTTAACTAAAAGTAGACTACCCAAAGTTCAGAAATTCCAGGTTGTGCACTGCTTTAATAAAGGGATACTCTCTGAGGATTGCGCTCCCAGGATCTCACCACTGTAGGAATGTCTTGGACTGATTTTGCACAGACTGAATAGCTATGATGTCACCAGGTGAGGTAATCCTATGGGACCACTGTCATATCTGCTGTGCATCTGTGACCTAATGCCTGGATGCATGGCTGTAAATACACACATATTTACTGTGTGTCTCAGAAGACACAATTGTATAAGGAAGGCTTTAGGAGAGAGTTTGTGCACAGCCTTCTAGGCAAGTCTTGGGCTTGACTGAGAGCTTTGAAGATGAAAGTGAGTTGGGGCTTTCTACATACCAGTCTTTCTTGTGATAGCTGGTTAGAAGGCTGGAGATATTATAACTTCTGACAAGGCAGGCTTATGGGCTTTTGGATGTGAGAAATGAGACCAATGGCTGTTTCTATTGCTGTGATGAGACACCATGATCATGGCAACTCTTTTTTTTTAAATTGTTTTTTTTTAAATTGTTTTTTTTTTTAAATTTATTATTATGTATACAGTGTTCTGTTTGTATATATGTCTGCACGCCAGAAGAGGGCACCAGATCTCATTACAGATGGTTGTGAGCCACCATGTGGTTGCTGGGAATTGAACTCAAGACCTCTGGAAGATCAGTCAGTGCGCTTAACCTCTGAGCCATCTCTCCAGCCCCCATGGCAACTCTTATAAAGGGAAACAATTGATGTGGCGGCTTACAGTTCAGAGGTTCAGTCCATCATGGTGGGGAGCATGGCAGCGTGCAGACAGACATGGTGCTGGCTACATCTTGATCAGAAGGCAGAAGGAGTGGACTGTGACACTGGGTGGTGTTGAGCATAGGAAACCTCCAAGCCCCGCCCCCACAGTGACACACTTCCTCCAACAAAGCCACACCTCCTCATAAGGTCTCTCCCTTTGGGATTATGGGGGCCAATTACATTCAAACTACTACAGGCTGTGACTGGATGAGCATCCTATCTATAGAGAAGCCAGGCTGCTATGATGTCCCAGGTGGTCAGGTGTGTCATCCTCTGGCTTAACCAGGAAGCCCCTGGATCAGTTAGGGCCACTGAAAGAAGGAGTGGGCTTGTGTCCTGAAGGTGTGGAAGGCACCAATGGCTGCAGAGTGTATGGGAAAGGAGTCAGTCTCTCAGCTGGGACCCTTTCCTGGAGAGTCTGCTTAAACCTCTGTGTTCTCAGCTGGAACCAAGGCTTTATTCCTTCACTGTCCTTTGGTTATCAGAATGAAATGAGCAAATGCAACATTGTAGCACAAGGCCCGGCACATAGTAGTCTGGGTAATGGTACTATGTAACATTTTCATTCAGTTGTGGGATGGATTGTCACCGTGTGGTTCTTTGTGTTGATATGATTTTCTCCTCTAACTCACACTATCCTTAGATGTCTATCCTTTCTATAAGAACTATAAGAACCTCTTCCCAGTTGATGCACAGATGTAAAGCGCAGCACGTCCATATGATGCCTCTCTGAGGCTTAAAATTTGATCCGTATTAACAAAGGATGATCTTGGACTTTTTCAGAAGTAACAATCTTCCTGGGAGAGGGACTGAGTGCCCTTTGGGATAGAGTTTGTCTTCTCCCCCATTAGTGTATACACACACATGCACATGTGCACAAATATGAAACACATTCACACACGTGTGCACATACACGTGTACACACATATACACACATAAGCACACACATTTGTGCACATACATGCACACACAATCACATGCACACACACATCCTCCTGAACATGTGTACACATGCAAGCATATGTGAACACACACAGATGCACATAGACACACATACAATCCTGTGTGTTCTCACAGGCTGAGAAGCAGAATGGAAAGCAGGGGCCTTGCTCATTCCACGCGGGGCAGAAACTATAGTGGCTGTTAGCAGAGCACAGAGGAGGGACCTGCAGTGGGGAGAGCTAAACATGCACACGTCCACAGAGCCACACCGTAGAGCCACGCCACAGAGCCACGTCCACGGAGCCACGCCATCTACTGCTTTGCCATTCCTTCCCGCCTGAGCCCCACCCACTGGCTTTCCTGAACCCAGAAGTCTCCAGAGCTGGAGGCTGATTTTCCCCAAGAGCTCTAGGGAGAAGAGAGACATTCCAAGTGTCTGCTCGGGTCACAGGGCAAATCTGTCACATCTTGCTTACTGGGAAGCTGTGAATTGTGCACAGGCCAGAGAGCAGATGGATTGAGTTTACCCTCACGTGGGTGGGTTCTGTAGCTAAAACTATTCTTTTGACTATTTATTTATTTATTTATTATTTATTTACTTATTTATTTATTTATTTATTTATTTATTTATTTATTTATTTATGTGTATGGTGTGTACTTATGTGTGGGTGTCAGAGGACAACTATGAGGAGTTGGTTCTATACTTTACTATGGAATCTAGGAGCAGACTCAGGTATCTGGGTTTTGTGGCAACTGCTTTTACCTATTGAACTACCTCATTGACCGCTCTTTTGGCTTTAAAGAGAACCAAAAGTTGTCTAATATTTTAGAAATTATTATTTTTTTAATTTACAATTTACAATTTTATATGTGTGGGTGTTTTGCATGCATGCATGTCTATGTACTGCATGTGTGCTAGAAGGGTGTTGGATCCCCTGCAGCTGGAGTTACAGATATTTTTGTGAGCTGAGAATCAAACTCAGGTCCTCTGGAGGAGCAGACAGTGCTTTTAACCACTGAGCCATCTCAGCTCCTAGAAATTATTCAGACTTGTCAGAATGAGACACTTCTTGACTCAAATGGCAAGTATTTATGCTCTTTTCCTACCAGAAAATGACACTAAAAAGTACAGGTAAGTCAAGTGGACTGGCCAAGCTGTGTGAGCACACGAGCGTGTCTGCAGCTGGGTTAGAGAAAGCCTGGCAGACTTCTGTCTGCACAAGGGACTGGGAGGTCCCATGAGAAAGGATCCAACTATGCAAGGCAGGAGCCAGGCTTCGTAAGAACAATCCCAAACCAAAGCCCGAGGACCCTGAGGGGTGAACAACTTCCAACCTGAACATTTGCAAACCCAAAGCTACTGAGTAGATTAGACCAGGCAAGAGGAGAAAGTACTGGCGAGCTGGTGGCTTGCTCTCCAGTTGACACTCAACACAGACCATGCTGCTGAATGGGGAGGGGCAGGGGCTCTGGAGCAGCTTTGAAGACAGACATGTAGCAAATTTGAAGCTTGCGTCTACAAAATGGATTCTGTGGCATTTATCTTAGTTACCATTTCTACTTGTGGATGGAATTTCGGAGACTGGGTAATTTCCAAAGAAAATAAATTTATTTGTTCCAGAGTTCTATAGCCTGCAAAGCCCAAGACAGAACTATTGGGAAGGGTCAGAAAAGGTGTACCTAGAGAGAAGGTGCCACATTCATCCTTTATGAGGATACTGTGTTCATGGTATCTAATCTACGCCTGAGATTGTGGTACTAGCTCATCCAATGTCCTCTCACAGGATCTACCTCTCAGCACTGTTACATTAGGAACTGAGTTCCTAACATATCCATTCTGGGGAGACACGTTCAACCCACAGCACCCGTGGTGATATATTGTTTGTAATCTAGGAAATAAAGCTTGCCTGAATATCAGAGGACAGAGCTAGCCACAGAGTTAGCCATAGAGGTCAGGCAATAGTAGCACACACCTTTAATCCTAGCACTCAAGAGGCAGAGGTAGAGATCTGTCTGGATTTCTGTGAGTTCAAGGCCACACTGGGCTACATGAGATTAATTCAGTCTAAAAGAGAAACAGAGCTGGGCAGTGGTGGCACACACCTTTAATGGCAGCACTAGGAAGGCTGAGACAGGAAGTGATGTGGCTGGGCAGAGAAGGGACTATAAGGCAGGTGGAAATAGGAATTCACACCCTTTCAGGCTGAGGCGTTGGTGAGGTGAGAGGTGGTGGCTGTGGCTTGCTCGGCTTCTCTGATCTTTCAGCTTTCACCCTGATATCTGGCTCTGGGTTTTTATTAAGACCAATTAGGATTTGAGCAACAAGCACCTGGAAAGTCTAAACTTAGCGGGGTAGGGGTTGCTAGAGCATGCTTTGGGATTTAGCCAAAGCTGGAGAGAGGTTGGGAAGATGTGGTGTGGTGACCCAGGGAACTTGGAACATTGCAGCCAGGATGTCCCCATGGTGTTGTCTCCAGTTGGAGATCTGAGACTAGACCTTACACTCTAAGTACTCAACAAGTCCCAGGCGATGCTGAGAAGAGGGCAAAGCTTTGGTCATGCGGATGTTGTCAGGCACAGGAGGCGATTCCAAGGGGCCCAGAGCCGAGGCTTGTGGCTGAGTGGCATCCTCAGGCTGCAGGAATGAATCCTCTGGTCCTGAACTTGGGATGTGGGTGGTGCGGCACAGTTTGTTACAAAGGGACTTATTTTTTGAGAGGCCAGTGGAATGCACCGAACCTTCTGACTTGGGGGAGCTAGAAGTCAGTGTGGACTATCAAAGCAAACTCTGCTGTCCCCAGGTTTGGGGAAATCAGGGGTGGGGTTAAAGCTGACACCAAGCCAGACCAAAATGAATGAGCTACATTTTCGGGGAGGTACTGATACTTGGACCCAAGCTGGTCCACGTTAAATGCTTCACTACTGAGCAGCTCCCAGACTTTTGGTTTGTAGAGTTTTGAGGTCTGGTCTAGCTAGGTTGGTGAGCAGAACCAACTTGTGATCCTCATGCTTCTGCCTCCACCACCCTGGCGACAATCTGTTTTCAGGATGGGAAGGGTATACCTTAAGAGTCTCTTCCTACTCTTGGAAATAGTAACTCGTGTATTTTTCCCTCCAAGATTTGTTACTTTTATCTTTATTTACATGCATGTGCCTGTCTGAGTGAATGGATGCCGCATGTGTGCATTGCCAGTGGAAGGCAGAAGAAGGCCTCAGATCCCTCGGAGTTAGAATTATAGGCGGGTGTGAACTGACCTATGTGGGTGCTGGGATCTGAACTCCCATGCTCTGCAAGAGCAGGAAGCACTGTGAAGGGCTGAGCCATCTCTCTAGTGCCCTGTATGCTTTACATGTGATGTGATGCCAGAGTCACAATGTGACAACCACAACCCAAATAACATGCTGAGTGCTAACCGCAGGTCAGCAGCCATCCACAGCCTTTCGCTATGGCTTAATTGCAGAGAAAGGATTGGGGAGTGGCACACACCTGTAATCCCAATCTGTGAAGCTGGGGCTGGAGGATTATGAATCTGAGTTCAGTTTGGTCTATCTATAAGAAAAATGACAAATCAAAACCAAAAAGAGGGGACTAGGTATTTCATTCTTTCAGACAACTTTGGAAGGCAAGACTCCAACACCTCGTGTTCTGTCTTCATGAAGGCTGAACTGATAGATTCTGATGTTTGGCACCAGGATGGGGGTGGGGGCAGGCAGGATCTTTAAACAAAATACTTTGTACTAAAGTAAAATAATGGAATTTCCTACTTCCACCCAGCCTCACCCAGACCTCTTCCAATATTTTCAAGGCACGTCTTGTTTTTTTATTGCCCTTGCATTAACACGTCTACTTCAAGGAGCTTACCATGACCCAGGAAATGGAGGCTGACTAAAAATGGGGGAGAGAGGACAAAGAGACATAAAAGGAATTTTATGTTCTTTTTAAGGAGTCATTAAAGTGGCATAAAATAAGAATCCTTGAAATACATGCCTTGTTTAGATAGGACTCTGTCTGTGGCAAGGCAGAGGGCACTCAGTTTTGGCAGTTAACTCCTGGGTTGAGTTCGCAGCATTCAGTTGCATGTAATGAAAACCACGTCAGTCCTTTGACAAAGAGAAGGGCAGCAGAGGGAGTGTATGTGGATGGATCAGAGCTGCAGACCTCAGGTGAGCCTATGGTGGCTTCCCAAAAGACAGCCCAAGGTGACCCTTGGAGAACCAGCAGGCCCCAGGACCCACTGTTAGTCACAGGGTCATGCTACCTTAGCTGTGAGTCTGAGGTCAGGAAGCCATTGTCTTTAATGCAAGCCCCAGAGACATCCATCTGGGGCTAAGATCTGCAATCTGGATTCTGGCTCCAGCCTCACTAGCTTGGGCTGTGATCTGCTCGCTGAATCTGTACCTGCTGGGTGTGTCTCCCTTCCACACAACACAGGCTGGAATTTGAGTCTCACCGGACATGTTTGCAAAGGAGTCCAAGATATGTGACTTTTATTGGCCCAACTTCAGCAGTGCAAGATGGCTGGGCAGACAGGTTGGAGCAGAGGCTGAGCTGAGGGGATCCATGGGCTCTTGTTGCCATGGAAGTTTAGTTGAGGAAAGCAGGGTGTGTATTCTCTTTTTCTTGTTTTTATTTGTATTCATAGGAAGAGCAGCAGGAAGTCTGGGCCTGGGGTCTCAGGCCTGTCATCCCAGCATGTGGGAGGCAGAAACAGGAGGATTTCCATGTGTTTGAGGTCAGTCTGGGCTACATAGTGAGATCTGTTTAAAGTAAACACACACAAACAATGCCCCTGTGGTGGTGGCTATTCTTGGTAGTTAACTTGACTACATCTGTGCCAGAGCAGTTGGGCACACCTGTGAGGGATTTTTTTCTTAATTAAATTATTTGAAGTGGGAGACTCACTTTTAATACAGATCTTTTGAGGTGGCAAGATCCACCTTTAATCTGGGTCACACCTTCTACTGGCAGCCTATATACAGGACATGGGAGAAAGGAGCTTGCTTCCTTTTCCTGCTTTCTCTCTCTGGCAAGTCTATTCCTTCACTGGCATTAGAGCCTACTTCTTTGGGATTCTGGCATACACTGAAGACCAGCTGAGACATCCAGCCTCGTGGACTGAACAACCGCTGGATTCTTGGATCTCTCATTCGTAAACAACAATTATTGGATTAGCTGGACCATAGCCTGTAAGCTACTCTAATAAATCCCATATATACGTACATATATTCATTCTGTAAGTTCTGTTCCTCTAGAGAACCCTTACTAATATACTCACCCATGAGAACAACAAAATGCCCATGATGAATTTCTATTACAGGATTGGAATTATTTGGACTTTTATTAAGACCAGTATTCTTCCCAGGGAACTTCACTTGAGTGGAATGGCGTTGGAAGTCATTCTGGGTTGAGCGGTGAAATCTCTGGAAGCAGAAGCATGGTGAGAATCGGATAGAAGTCTGACTATGTTCCTTTGGGGAGGGTTATTTAAGGACTTTGGAGCTTCGGGCTAGAAGAACCATTGAGTGTTGAGAATGCAGTAGACTGTCCTGTAGGAGCTTAGAAGATGAGAATGTTGAGAGCAGTGCAGACCATGGAGGCCTGGCTTGTGAAGTTTCAGAGGCAAGCAAGACTCTACTGGGCACTTTATACTGGGCCATGTGTGTAAAGAATCTGTGGTATCTGGTCAGCTGGGGCTGAAGAATCTCAGCTGTGATTAAAAAGAGACCAGCATCACTGAAGTGAAATCTGGGAAATGTTTCCTGAGAACACAGAGAATCTGTGTTTGGAGGTGGCCCAGGTTGTACCTTGTGCTGGCAGCCATACTTGGTCAAGTGTAAGAGTTTCTCAGGTGGTTTCGAAGGCATGAAGGGGTCATGGAGAGCAGCTGAGGCTTGGCTGTGAGACGTCAATGTACCAAGACCATTGGTAATGGTGCGGCTGGAGTAGCAATGGAAACCCCCGAGACTGAAGGGCTATAGAGAAAAGTTGAGGCTTTGCATCATAAAGAGAGCCCCCAAGAGGCTATTGGTGGGAGCGCAGCTCAGGTGCAGCAAGAGACGCCAGTGTTTTAGAGATGGCAGTACCATGAGGTGACTTCCGAGAACAGCAGCAACAGTGGAGTGGAGCTGGTCTGCGTCCAGAAGACAAGCTGTGTGTGCTGCAGAGGGTGGAGCCTGAGAAGTGACCCAGGCCCCTGGGAGGAGCCCAGCAGATCGTGAGTGAATCCCAGACACTGGGCATTGAATTATTTATGCTGTGGTTTGGTTTTGCTTTGCTCAAATTGTGACTGTGTCCTGGTTCTTCCCTCTTGAAGTAAGAAAGTATTTAGCTTTTTTTTCTTTTTCTTTCTTTCCCTTTCCTTCCTTCCTTCCTTCCTTCCTTCCTTCCTTCCTTCCTTCCTTCCTTCCTTCCTTTTCTTCTTCTTCTTCTTCTTCTTCTTCTTCTTCTTCTTCTTCTTCTTCTTCTTCTTCTTCTTCTTCTTTTGTTTTTTTGAGACAGTGTTTCTCTGTGTAGCTTTGCACCTTTTCCTGGAACTCACTTGGTAGCCCAGGCTGGCCTCGAACTCACAGAGATCCACCTGGCTCTGCCTCCTGAGTGCCGGGATTAAATTAAAGGCATGCACCACCACTGCCCAGTTTTTTTGTTTTTGTTTGTTTGTTTGTTTGTTTGTTTGTTTTTTCTTTTTTTTTTTTCGAGACAGGGTTTCTCTGTGTAGCTTTGCGCCTTTCCTGGAACTCACTTGGTAGCCCAGGCTGGCCTCGAACTCACAAAGATCCGCCTGGCTCTGCCTCCCGAGTGCTGGGATTAAAGGCGTGCGCCACCACCGCCCGGCTTGTTTGTTTGTTTTTTTGAGTCATAGTCTCACTATATAGTCCTGGCTGTCCTGGAACTCACTATGTAGACCAAGCTGGTTTTAAACTCATAGAGCTCTGCCCACCTCTGCCCCCCAAGTGCTGGGATGAAAGGCTTGCATTACCATGCCTGGTAAGACTTGGACTTTTTAGAAGAGACTTTGAAAAGCTGGGCCTGTTTTCTCACAGATCCTTAGGAAAATTGAAAGAAGCGCCCCACCCCAGCAATGCTGAGGTTCAAACAAGGGCTTGTGTGGGAAGGGGGACGCTTTCTCCCACTGAGCTGCACCATGGGCCTGGGATCTCTTATACGCTCCCTGCACCCGAATACCTAACCGACCCTGACAGTAGTAACCCCCAAATGGTACCTTTGTTAGGGTCGTAACCGTCCCTTGACATGCCAGCACTCCAGACCAGAGCTCGCTCTGGGGTTCACGCTTAGCGTCCCAACGATGGGCTTTCTACCGTGATCTCTAGGCTCTTTCGTGTTCCTTGTTGCCTAGTGACCCAGTCATGAGCGTTCTCAAAGGGCGTCATTAGAACTTTGTCAGGGGCCAAGGGAGGAACAGACTCACATACACATCTACAGAATTTGGGGAGGTAGGGGGAAAACACCGAGTTTGTTTACCGAAAGAATGGCACAGTTTCCGACGTAGGAAAGAGCCCGGGGGAGCTGGCACTTCAAGGACAAACATCTGTGGAAAGTTCAGGGAAGAAAGGTTGGAATTACTAAAGCAGGAAATGACATGCAACTTCCAAAGGCGAACTAGAGCATTTCTTCTCCATCGGGAGTGTAAGAAGACTGGAGTGTGGTCCTTTAATTAGATAGGGAAGGAGGAGGCTCACTGATGACATCAGAAGGTCACAGGGCACTCAGTGCCTTTTGAAAAACCTTTCTGCTTGATCGGGCCGGCGAGCGGGGCTGTGGGAACAGGTAAAACACATACCAAGGAGAATGAGAAGGCAAAAGGAAGGCAGGAGGCAGCAGGTGATGAAAATCAGAGTCTGTATCCAAGTGTGCGGACCTGGTGGTTCACGTCCAAGGTACTGAAAGAATTGGCTGAAGCGCTGTGGACCATAAACTGAATATGAGTCAGCAGTATGTAATGCTATTATTTATGAACGGGAACATGAGTGAGGGATGTATTAACAGGAGTAGAGCAGGAGAAGGGCAAGGACTCATGCTCTGGCACTCGGTGGGGTCAGCTGGTATTTAGAGTGTAGCTACGGATTTTGTTTGCTGTGTGATAGAAGGGAGCACTAAGTAGACTCAAATGACCCGGAAGTGACGAATGGCACCACAATACCCAGGACAACCGGCTGAACTCTGCATCTCCCATCCTCCTGCCATTTTGATCAGGAATACCAGCGTGTAGAGCAAGCCGCCCCTGGCCTGGCTTTCATTCTTCAATGTGCTGTCTGTGTAGCCGTAATGTCCGCTGAAAGAAATGGGTTGTTTTGTTTTAAGAGATATCACATGTCTGAGAAAGGTTATTGTGGAGACTGTTCCGGCTAGTTGGCCTTCCTGTTTCCCAGAGAGGAGCATGATGGAGTTTTTATATACTGATATTAAGGAAATCACAGGGGAGCCGGGAGTGGTAGCACATGCCTCTAAGCCCAGAACTCAGGAAGAAGGGGCAGGAGGATCTTTGAGTTTGAGGCCAGCCTGGTCTACAGAATGAGTTCCAAGACAGCCAGGGTTACACAGAGAAATCCTCTCTTGAAAAACAAACAAAATGAAACCAACAAATACAGCAATAACCTCATCCCGTAAAAGGAAAGAAAATTAGAGGCCTTGGAGAGATGGCTCAGGATTTGAGCATTTACTGCTTTTCCAGAGGACTTGAGTTTAATTCCCAGCACTCATATAAGGAGGCTTCACCTTTAACCTTTAATCACAACCCCTTTAACTCTAGGTCTACAGGGGTCCAACACCCTCTTTTTGGCTTCTGACCTCCAGACACTTGCACTCACATCACACACACACACACACACACACACACACACACACACACACACACACACACACACCTTAAAAAAAAAAAAGGCCAGCCAGGCTTTGTGGCTCAGGCCTGTTGTTTCAGGTACTTGAGAAGTTGAGGCAGGAGAATTATAAGTTCAAAGCCAACCTGGACTCCAGGACAATTTCAAAAGCAGCCTGGGCAGGGTCATGAGATCCTGTGGGGAGTGGAGGAAGCCCTAAGTGAATGTGTAAGGAATGAAGTCCTGAGTAAACGTGTGCTGGTGACGTGGGCAGTGCCATGTCAAGAACCCCAAGGCCTCAGACCCTTGACAATGGCAAAGCCTTTCCTGGGTCAGACTTCGGAATTAGCGAAACACTCATTTAAAAAAAAGAAAAAAAAATCAGCAATCCCACAAATCAGTAAGAGACTGTTATTGATACTTTTCATTTGATACCCAAACTGATAGATCCATAAGGATCGTTTCTAATTCTTCCCAAAATCTGATAAGCTCCTGTTCCTACAGGAGCATCCCAGGACACCTCTTGTCCAGGTTTGGGGGAGTTTGTGTTGCCTCTTGAAGTCTAGGACCCTCTTAGCTCATGCTGACGTCTCCCTAGATGGCTTTCTGGCCCTTTAGGCTTCTTCCCAACACAGCCACCAAAGCCCACCTTTCCTGTCTCATTACCTACTATCCTTTATGTGCTTTTCCAAAAGGACAGGCTGACTTCCTACAAACTTGCTCTAAAAGGGTTAATGGTGTTTACAGAGTAACACCGTGGAATGCTGGCCCAGGATATATGACTGGGCACTAGTAAACATGGGTACACAGAGCGAAAATGATTTCCTGATGAGTGAGTTTCTGCTGGATTGCCCCCCAAATCCTCCAGGTTTGCTGCTGGAGAGAGCTCCTTTACTTTTCATTTCTTGCTAGAGTTCTTCTAGTTCTCTGAAACTACTAATTCTCATTATTTATTGGCGTTGAAACATTTTATCTTTATAGTTTTTATTTATGTGTATGTTTGTATGTCTGTAGGAGCGTATATCACATGTGTGCAGGCTCTCAGACTACAGAAGAGGGTGTTAAAGGTAGGTGGAGTTAAAGTCTTGTGAGCCACTTGATGGGGTCTTGGTAACTGAACTTGGGTCTTCTGGAGATCACTAAGTGCTCCTAACTGCTGGGCCATTTCTCCAGCCTCAACTTTTTTTTTCTTATTTTCTTTCCTTTTTTCTTCTTCTTCCTTTTTTTGAGGAAGGGTCTCACAAGCTAGCTTAGGTTGCATTCAAGCTCAAGATTATTCCATCTCACCCTCCTGAGATGTGGGATTATAGGTAGAAACCGACATATCTGGCTATTTCTCCATTTTAAAGCAAGTGTAGGCTTTGGGCTCAAAGCCCTTGGGACTGAAATTATTTCTTGAGCTTTTTTTTTTTTTTGATATAAGTATAATATACACACAAGAGGGGGCATAAATAAAAATATATACCATGATTAATTATATTAGCTAGAATTTAAATTATTCCTTTATTCTACTTGCAATTATTTATACATCTTTGTTGTTTATGCCAAAGATACTGGTTTCCAGGGCAGTGTTTACATTTTCTTTAAAAAAGAAATTTATTAAGTAAAATATGTGAGCTGATTTATAGGGAAAAATATTACTTTGTTTTCCAGAATCTAAAGGTTCACATCTCCCTGGTATTCATATTCTCTGAAATCATGATACATCACACAAATTATGCACTCCTGGGACACCCATGAACTAGGCACAGCAGGGTGATTGGGTGTGTGCGTCCCACCTGCAGCTGGCATTCATGGGGAAACCGAGAGAGGTCAACCTCAGAGTACTTCAGACTCAGAGATACAAGTGAATGATTAGTACTACAGGGCAGTACTCCAGTGGGGTGTGGTGGGGGAGATGTGGGGTGTAAATACCCGATGTTTGGGAACTAATTGTTGAGGGGTCCATTCTTCTCATCTGTTGCTTTGCATTTCAGTAGGGACCCTCTACAGACGTAGTGTCTTAATCCATAACCCTTAAAGAGGTCCGGTTGGTAAGAATTTCAAATCTGTGAGCAGGCTACAGCAGATGCCAGGGAATCCTGGGATGTGGGTCTCTTAGTCTTACTTTGTATTTCTTTAGTGTTCATTGCATATCAACTCTGTGTCTGTCCCTGAGGCCTGCTTGGCCTTTTGTGACATATACATTATCCTTATTTAGAAATTTCCAGGCACCACATAATCAGGCTGTAGGCTTATGAATGATAAGAAAAAAGAGCTTTGAGATATTATGCTAGACTAAAGATCAATAGCCCAGAATATCAGATATCTGCTCTCAGACTTGCGCCAGAGCCTCCATCATCCAGTTTGGAGCTTTCTACATGGGAGCTTCCAAAGACATACTCAAGGAAGGGAGGAAGGTGGGAAGAAAGGCGAGCAGGCAGGCTACTCTGGCCTTTGCTGGAAGATTCTAGGTACGGCTGTTCTGTGAGTCCTGGGCAGCTAGGGGCCAGTAGCAGCCCACTGTCTATTCCTCCAGCCTCCCCTGCACATTTGTATGGCATACCATTTGCATACTCTAACGAGATGAGCTATAATTGGCCTTCATTGATTTTGTTTTCATTGAGCTAAAATAGAGTCAGAGCTTCTTAGGCTAGAAGAACTGATTGATTTGTGGTAGAATTCAGGACTATTCAGTTGAAGAAATAATTAATTATGTTCTTATTTAGTAATCATCAAGGTTTGGTCGGTTTCTTTGTAGCAGAGTGTGCCCAGCAGAATCGAACTTTGCCAAAGCAGGAATGCTTTAAAATAGATACCCTCGGCCAGCAAATGGCTATCTTTACTTACTATTTTTATGAAACTGACATGATACCCTTCATAAGGAGGTAGATAATACTTACTATTTTTAAAGGACGGGTTTGTGCTGAGCAGAGACCATTTCTACATACTTGTAGAGATTGACACACAGGCATTGTGTCTTTCTTCTCTTCATTTCTTCCTCACATGGACCTTTTGCCTTTTAGTCCAGCTCCATCTGCCCTCCGCATCGTTGAATCCATTTACTCATCTTTCAACATTTTGCGAAATTCTTCATGAGTTCATTCAGAGCGGGGGAATGGTGCTTCTCACCATTGTCTTTCAGTTTGTGGAGCTGGGAGTTGATTCAGGTTGGCCCTAACCCTAGGGCTTCAGGAAGGGAAATCTCTGCCTGCTCTGATTATCCTCAACTGTGGTTCACTTGAGCAGAAGGTTGCTTGGTAGGCCACCCTCCGTAGGAAAGATCGCTTGGAAATTTGAATTGATTATAATCAAAATGTTTTGAACTGGCTTCGTTTCATGCCAGTCTTTCTCTTCTAAGATTTCATTTGTAACAACTGTGCCAATGTTGGATCTAATTTGTCACTATTGAAATGAGTTCCATTCACTAAACTGAGGCTTTCTATCCTTTGGGGAAGAGATGCAGATATATATTATAGATATGAGTAAGTAACCATGTTTCAATCTAATGACATTTATACTTGGCTCAATGTGTGAAACACTGTGGTAAGGTTCACAAAGAGGATGAAACACTGTAGCTGCTTGGAGAGCCTTTTATAAAGTGGACAGAAGTATTTGTCACAAGTCCATCTGTGAGTCAGCGATTCGAAACTGTGTAGAAATATGACAGGTAGTTGACTGCTAAACCCTCAAATCTCTTAAGCATTTGGTTAAATTATGTGAACTTGGTTCCTCTACTTCTGCTCCACACAACTGGGCACTTGGTAACAGCTCAACTTCACACGTATGTGAACAGTGTGCTTTACTAAGTTGTACAGCGCAGACTAGTCACGGATCGCCATCACCATGTGGGGAAGCAAACTTGACTGTTTAGATTTGACCTTGGTACATGACCATTTGCCGAGAAGTGCAAGGACCAAAAGCAAAGACGACCTGTTTCCTCAGCCACTAGGACGGGTTTTAGAAAGAGTTCATATGTTTATACCAACTATGCACTGACGTCCATGAATTTGAGCTCGTCTAGATGGGATGTGTCCTAATATCAAAGAATTAAAAAATTTAAAGAAGTAATCTAGTTTCGAGAGAAACCTAGTCATTTTCCATATATGGAGAAATAACAACAAAAATGACAAAGGATGATAATTTTTGCCTCTTTCATTCGTCAATTCAACTTGATGTGTGTGTACAGAATGTGTCCTATATTTCAGGCATTGTAGTTCTCATATTTGACAGTGAGTTTGACTCTTTAAAATGGTCCTTTCACTTTAAGATGCAATGGAAGACTACAGTATTTTGTTCTGAATATTTGACTTAAAAGGAGGTTTTATAGATAAGGTGACCAGATGCCCTCCCTGGGTTGACAGGCCCAAGACTAGGTGAGGTGACCACTTGTTTGTGGGTATGTCTTAGATCATATAATCCTTAAGCCCTATAAGGCCAAGCTTGTCCCAAGATCTCAACCACACTCTAACTTAGTGATTTTTACTGACATTCTGATAACTAGATATTACAACCCTTATTAGTCTCTTTTCCCTTGTTGTGACTAGACACACGGCACACATTAAGGGAGGTCCACAGTTTGAGGGTCCAGTCTATCACGATAGTAAGGTGTGGCAGAGTAAAAGGCATTTGCAGTGTTTGGAGCAAGTGGCTGTGACTCCCCATGTGGAGCAGAAGCGAGGGACAGGGACCAGAAGCAGGGTTGGGTCACAGCTCTCAAGACCTCCCCACGACGATCTACTTCCTCTCCCTAGACTGCACTTCCTGAAGATTCTTCAACCCTCCAAAGCAGTGCCATCAGCAGGGCGCTCAGTGTCCAACCACGTGACCTGTGGCAGACAATTCACATCCAAACCGTGACAGAGTCTGAGAGCCTCATTTGTCCCAAGAGTAGGGTCAGGCAAAGAGTCTGACCAAGAATTAAGAGCTGGCTCTTTAAGAGCAAATTCAATTCATATTTCTTAGCTTCTGCCACAGACATGGAATTCAGCACTTCTGCCTGGAGCCCCCTTCAGGATCTCCACACCGACCCAGCAAGGTAAGTATCATTGAGCTCACTTTGCTGCTGGGGTAAGTGGTGAGTTCACTTGTGTCTCTTGGCTTGACTTCTAGCTCTATCACTTCTTAGTGACTGTGAACAGCTCTGCGGCATCTCTGTTTCCCAGCTCCTCAACTGGACAGCATTATGACCTCACAGAGTTTGGGGGAGGAGGAGAGGAAGGAAGACGTGAAATGCTGAGTGGCTTTGACCCACAGAAGCGCTAAGTAAATATGAGCTGCTTTTGTCCATGATCAGATTGTTGTTTGCAGGTGGCCTTGATAGCTCCATGACTCTGAATTGTTAGCATCTCTGGACTGCAGCATCAAACTTAAAAAGCCTAGAGTATTGTGGAAAGCCAAAAAATAGTGTGCTCATTATGAAATGAAATAATTAATTAAACTTATTTATTATGTTAAGCATCTTAGTATAAAATTGCTCATTAAACAACCTTTTTATTAACTCAATTTCTAGTTTTCCTTGAAAATTCTATCAAAATATTCAGGCAAAGGAGATAGACACTCAAGGGATCGTTCAATTATTTCTGTCTTAAATTGTCCCAGCTTTCTTCTGTGAAGGTTTCCAAGGATTAGAATTCCAGTCTTCTCTACTGGCTTCTAACACAAGTTATAAATTTTGACCAGGTAGTGGGAAAGGCTTTTTGAGAGGATATGATATGGAACAACTATTTTGTATAATAGACTCAAATCCAGTAGCTTCTTAGGATGCATTATCATAACAATCCTTATCTGACAGTTAGCACACACTTCAAAGACAGTCTCCTTTCTTTATTGATTGTCTTTTGGAGACAGAGTTTCTCTGTGTAGCCCTGACTATCCTGCAACTCACTCTGTAGACCAGGCTGGCTTCAAACTCAGACATCTGCCTGCTTCTGCTTCCTGAGTGCTGGGATTAAAGGTGTGGGCCACCATTGTCCTGCCACTTATTTACAATGGTATTTTAAGGCACACGGGTATAGATTTTCATCCCCATTTTAGAGACAAGAAAATGAATCTTATTCTAAAGTACTGTTAAGAAATTAATGTAAAAAATTGCTTTCTACCTACACAATCTATGACAGTATACATATCATCATTTCTGGCAAGGATGCTGATTTGGGGTTTTGAGTCAATAGTTATCCAAAGGTGATATGTTATTTAACTAAATTCTTACTATCATTTTATGTGACATTTTATGGATGAGTAACTGTGCCCCAAGCTTGGACACTGTAATAAAGTTCTATGCTGACTATCGATAGTTAGTGCAAACCTCACAGGCTAAAGGTGCAGTGTCCTCTGGATGGTGGTAGCACACACCTTTAATCCCAGCACTTGAGAGGCAGGTGGATTTCTGAGTTCCAGGCCAGCCTGGTCTACATAGGGAGTTCCATAAGCTACACAATGAAACCCTGTCTTAAAAAACAAGGGGAAAAAAAAAAAGAAAGAAAGAAAAGAAAAGAAAGGGAGAAAAAAAGGCACAGTGTCCACTAGGGTGACACTCTCACTTTAAGTAATAGCTGCAGATGTGAAGGTCCTTGGCCTGCATGTACTTCTGACCAGTGTACTACAAATACAGGAATTTCCACAGCTTGTCCAGGACAACCCACTTACAATGACAGTTTCATTATAATAGACACACCCCGGTGGGGTCTAGACAGCTTGGAATATTATAGCCTTCCATATACTTTACAAGTGAGGTCAGGCGAGACTCCTCTTCCAGCACTTACAACGACAGTTTCATTATAACGGACACACCTTGGTGGGGTCTAGAGGGTTTGGAATACACAGCCTTCCATGTACTTTACATGTGCAGTCATGTTAGACCCCTCTTCCAGCTCCTCAGTGGTTTCACAGACTAGGAAGCTCATCCAAGCCTCAGTATCCAGTGTTTGTGCGGAACCCCTTCACCTCCTGCTGCGGGAGCTTCAACGGGGGTGGAGGGGTGGGGGGTGGCTCACATCAGCTAAGAAATAATCTAAGAGTATGTCTGTCCCCGCCCTCACTGCTCTCCCATCGATTCCCTATTGGCTGTAGTTCCATCTATCCTATTGTGTCCCCGCCCTCACTGGTCTCCCATTGATTCCCTATTGGCTGTAGTTCCATCTATCCTAATGTGTCCCCGCCCTCACTGGTCTCCCATTGATTCCCTATTGGCTGTAGTTCTGTCTGTCCTAATGTGTCCCCGCCCTCACTGGTCTCCCACTGATTCCCTATTGGCTGTAGTTCTGTCTGTCCTAATGTGTCCCCGCCCTCACTGGTCTCCCACTGATTCCCTATTGGCTGTAGTTCTGTCCTTCCCCCACTGCAGATCGCATGGACTCCCTTGGATCAAAGCTTCTGCTCTCTGGTTACACAGTTGGCCTTTCTGGCTTATAACCAGGCCCCATCCTAGCATGAAGTCAGACATGATACACAGATGCAGCAGGACCCACAGGGACATTTCCAGCTACTGGAGAATTGCTAAGGTGTGGGAATGTCCTCCTGTGAACCTGAGATGAGAGCATTTTCTTTATTGTAGAACAATGCTTTAAATAGGACAAGGATAAATCAGCATTTAAATGGAAACATGATGAAGGACTATGGAAATATGATGAAGTTGATGGAATTTCTGCAGGGTTCGACCCAGGCTTCCTAGTATCCTTCCTAGGGCAATGAATGTGGGGACCTCTGAACATTCATGTGACATATTCAGAATTTGTTGATTCAAATCCACATGCTCACAGGGGTCATGTGTCTTGTGGGACTGTTCTGGTATTATGGATGTTCCTCCAGTGCAGAATACCTTGCAATGAGCTACACTCAGGGTAGGGTGGGGCATTCACTTATTTAACAAGACTTTCTGAATGTCTGTCATAGACTAGGAAAATCATCCCAGGGGTGGAAGATACAAGTGGGGATGAAACAGACAAAAGCCCTGGCCTTTTGTAGCTTTCCTTCTGGTTGGGAGAAACAGACAATAAGCAAATAATCACGCATGGGTATGCAAGTCAGGTGGTGGAATGCACTTTGGAGAAAAGCAAATTGAATGCCCAGAACCTGTCGCTCCTCTGCAGGCCAGGCAGGGGAGGCTTGAGCAAGCAGCGGACTCTGGGGCAAAGTTTGTAATTTGTTGTTGCTGCTGCATGCCCTCTGGCTTAGGAAAAAAAAAAAATCTGTCCCTGAATGTTTAGCGAGCCTGCTTGGCCTTTTGATTCTGCAGTGATTAAATGCCAGCCTATTGGGAATTAGTTTTATTTTAATTCAAGGTTAAATGTAGAAAAGACCTCCTACTTCTTCCATCTATCAAAATTCAACTATGGATCTTCTAAGGGTGTCAGCTCCCCCTGTAGCCTCCCCTGACCTCCCCCACACTAATTGCATTTCATTCTCCGTCTTCCGGCTTCCACTGCACTTAAGTTACAGGTGTTGCATCACATTTCATTGTGTTGCAGATGGAATCACATGTGTATGGGCTCCATTCTGCCAATAAAATGTGTCATTTCCTCAGAGCCAGAGGCTCTTTTTCATGTTATTCTCACTGTATCCCTCTCCCTCCACCCCAAGGAACTTTAGCATGCTTGGTACGCAGCACCTGTTCAATTAGCTATTGATTGGGAGAGAGACACCTGCTTGCATGCTGAGCAGCAATGATATCTGATTTGCATTATGTAAGTTTCTTATCTAATTTCCAGTGACTTCCCAGATGAATGAACTCTTCACCAGGCTCTTTAAGGCATTAGCTGTGACTGTTTCTTAGGAGAACATTCCAAAGTCAAGACTTCTTGATGAGATAACACGTGGATATAACACTTACTGCTGCTTTTCTTACCACAAAGGGATAATCACTCCTTGTAGGGAACTGCAACTATAAATGAATAGAATGAAAATAAAGAAAACTCAATTTCGCTCGTCAGAAGGTATCTATCTGAGCTGTTCTCTCTGGGTACACAGGAAGCACCAAGGACACCAGCAAATAGTACAGGCCAACTCTGACATAGTGACAGCAAGTGAGTGCTAGTGGGTCATGCAATAAATGAGTTATTATCCCTGCAGTTACTAATACAGTGCTAACATTCTAATATATATATCATTTATTCTTAAAAGATTTGTTTTTGTAATTTAAAATGTGTGTGTGTGTGTGTGTGTGTGTGTGTGTGTGTGTGTGTGTGTGTTGGAGCATGTGAGAACAGGTGTCCTTAGAGGCCAGATGCGTCAGAATTACTGGAGCCGGGACTACAGGTACTTGTGAGCTGCCTGTGAGTACTGGGAACTGAGTTCCAGTCTCTCACTCTCAACCCCAAGCCATCTCTCTGGTCCCTACCATTTAGTCTTAGAGGCAATATAGCCGTACGAATTTCCAGATAATATAATGCCACAAAACTGTCTTCTAGCTTGGCTTAGAAAAAGGGATATAGTAGTATTCTCTAGTATTATTTTTATTAGCTAATAATGCCTTGCTCTTATCATGGCTCAGATTTTCCAACTGAGATGCATTGATTGTGAACTGAGAGCAGTTTACTGGCTGTGGAGTTTTATATCAAGGATTCGTAAAGTCTGCTCTCTCATGGGTGTGGCTAAGCTGCCATCACCGTCCACCCAAAGACTGGAGGTTCACACTGACCAGTGTGCGAGAAGTGTTGTGTCAGCAGATTGATTTGGTTTGCGTTTGGAAAAGAATTAACCTGGGCCATGTGTTTTTGCTGGTGAGGATGTGGTCATTTCTTATGCATTGATCTCTAATGAGACCCGCTCCACAGTAGATAATGAATGAAATTTGTAATCAGTGCTAGGCCAGAGAAGCATTTTGCCAAGGTGGATGTCAGGACTATTGGATGGTTTCAGCCCTTAAACCATAAAGTGAGGGGATGACTAATAGGTCCTATTCTTTATATTTATGTTAATTGATTCTTCAGTTTGGCCAGTATCTTGTCCTGCCGTCACACGGAGAAAGGGCATTTAAGAAAAATCCTGGCCTGAGAATGTCAGGAACGCAAGGAGAGAGCTAGGGCAAACGGTCCCAGTGTCACTAATGAGATTGTAAAGGGGAAGTGGTCCCTGGGCCCCGGGGAGGGAGTGTAAAGAGCAGCACTCAGTCAAAGGCAGCATTGCTGGGCAGGAGGCGCATGCACACTGCAGCCTGCCTAGGTTTTGCAAGCGGGCATGAGCGGCTGTGAGGGGTTCTGTGCCCTCTCTGATAGTGCCAGTGCGACACGCAACTTATAAAGCGCTATACCATAGCTACTGCTTATAAATATTATGGCCCAGGCACTAAGGAATTTCTGTTTTTCTTCCTAACGAGAGAGGCAGTGGATCAAACAGCTAAGAGACTTGGGAGGTGGCCGTGGAGTGGAGGGGACTGCATGAAGACCTGATGGGAAACAGCACTAGGATGCCTGCCGGGAGTCTATCCTCGATCTCACAGCCCCCTACCATGAGCTAGACCTCTGACCTCTGCTGACTCAGCTTCTCCACTTTAAAGTGAGAGGTTTGAAGGCAAGGGCTTCAATGGGTGTGGTGATACTGTGTTCCCAATATATTATGCACCCTAAGAAACTTATCTGGAGTCAGAGAACAGAACAGCCACTAGATATAGAGGCTAGAAAATGGTGGCTCACACACCTTTAATCCTAGCATTCCTAAGGCAGAGATTCATCTAGATCTCTGTGAGTTCAAAGCCACACTGGAAACAGCCAGGCGTGGTAACAAGAGCCTTTAATCCCACAAAGTGATGGCAGGAAGCAGAAAGGTATTTAAGTCATAAGAACCAGGAACTAGAGCTGGTTAAGCTTTGAGGCTTTTAGCAGCAGTTCAGCTGAGATCCATTTGGATGAGGACACAGAGGCTTCCAGTCTGAGGAAACAAGATCAGCTGAGGAACTGGCGAGGTGAGGTGGCTGTGGCTTGTTCTGTTTCTCAGATCTTTCAGTGTTCACCCCCATACCTGGCTCTGGGTTTGTTTTTATTAATAAGATCTCCTAACAGTTCATGTTACAAACGGGTCCTTTGGCTTTAGGGATTCTCTGACGCTCTCGTCACCGTAACCAAAGCTTGCACAGGCTCCGTGAAGGCGCAGTGTATTCTTCCCACACAAACACAGGGAATAACAAAGACTGAGCAGATCTAGTCTGCATCGCTGCTATGAGCTTCTCTTCTGAGCTTCACCAGAGAGGGTGGTTCTGAGAGCTGTACCATAACTTGCAGGTGACAACGGCCACTGTCCCACATGCAGGTGACCGCTTCTCCAGTTTATAATTTCCCCGCCGCCCCCAGAGTCTCATGCAGCCCAGGCTGGCTTTGAATTGGTTGTTCATTTGTAGGTCAAGGCTGGCCTTGAACTCCTGATTCTCTTGCCTCCACCTCCCGAGTGCTGGAACTTTAGCAACCCCACTCCCTGTTTACACATGCTAGGGATGGAACCCCAGGCTTCACACAGGCCAGCCAAGCACAGCTGAGTTTTTATCATTATAGTGACCATCAAGACCTGACTTCAGATTCGTAGTAAGAGTGGAGAGGAGTCCTTTCCAGCCCTGTTACTTTCCTCTCTGTTCTTCTATTAATTTTCTTAACCTTCTACATTACCTCATAAAACCACGAACGCTTTGCAATTTACCGAAGGGGTTGTTCTATAAAAGGCCACACGCTCTGATGGTTCGCAGGGGTGTTGTATCTTCATCAGCCCTAGAAAAAAGTGTGTGTGTGTGTGTGTGTGTGTGTGTGTGTGAGTGTGTGTGTGTGTGTGTGTGCGTGTGCGTGTGCGTGTGTGTGTGTGTGTGTGTGCGTGTGTGAGTGTGTGTGTGTGTGTGTGCGTGTGTGTGTGTGTGTGTGCGTGTGTGTGTGTGTGTGTGTGTGTGTGCGTGAGTGTGTGTGTGTGTGTGTGTGTGTGCGTGAGTGTGTGTGTGTGTGTGTGTGAGTGTGTGTGTGTGTGTGTACACATGCATCCACAGGGAGTAGAAGAAGAGAAATGATGAGGTGGTCTGGCTTCAAAGAGAACAGTTGCAGATTTTTATCTGAAACACATTTTATTAAAATTGCAACAAACTTTATAAAATCAGATGTATGGTTCATTAAGGGAACATTACCTTACAATTATGATTAATTAGATTAAACTTATGAAAGTGTGTTATTTGTTCAAATCAAAAGGGTAGGGGAGGATGATGGATGATGAAAGAGTGTGATAAATGAAGAAAGCAGCTGAACTAAATTGAATGTGTATTCATCCGTTCTCACTTCATAACTAATGATAAATTGAGCATGTCACATTTAACAATACTCGTCTGGGCTTAAGCACATGGTTTCGGCTCCTGTTCTCAATGCTCTGTGATGGTTGAGATGGAAGAACTGAAATTTTACTCCCTGGACTTTACCTGCCTCTTACCTTGCAAAACGCAATGGCTATTTACTCAATTAAGAGAATGTATAGAGCTGTTAATTTATTGTAAAATTGCCCTTCCTCAGATCATGCTCTGGGTACTTGAAAATAGATTTATCTTAACCTAAAATGAACGTCCCCATTTGTAGGCCTAATAAGAGTACCCGGAAATAGAGAAATGGCTTCCTCTCTAAAGCCGTGTTTTCTTTGGCATTAGATGGGAAGAAATACTCCCCCAAACTCACTAGAGGGTCTGGGAAATGCGAAGGCGAGAGACAAACAGGTTGCGTCAGCTTCCTGAAACCCCAGGCTTTCGAGGATTTTAATCACATCATCATTTTGCAAGGATTATGAAGCTGGTCACGGGGGAAGGAGGTGGGAAAGCGTTCCACCCAGACTGAAATTAGACAAACTGGCCACACAGACAGGAATGGCTTTGGAAAGAATCATTTCTTTTTTTTCCTGTAAAAGCTTAGGGGCTTTGATATGGGATGTGACACACGGGCAGTGCCCTTGAGTCCCCTGACCTTGGGTTGAGACCATGTGAAGTCAGTGACAGTTTCTGAAAAGATTGTACACTTTATTTCTCTCTGCTCTGAGTTTTCTGGAAGGGTTTCTGTAGATTCACTATGTATTGAAGGTTTCTAGTCAGTTTTGATTTTATCTAAACCTCATCATCTTCAAGCTCTCCCTCAAGCATGATTTGAGTATTTATAGCTTGATCTTTTCAGCAACGATGGTGTGTTTAAGGGACTGAGTCAGGTACTTTTTAGAATACCACATGCATGGGCTCCATAGGAGAACAGACTTATGGGTAAGAGCTATGCTATCCCTCGAGGGAGGGCATCCTGAAAGGGAGGAGGCAGGAGGGACAGTGGTCATTTGGGGGCTTCAAATGATGGTGCTGATGCAGGAGTTATTCAGTGTTCACTGTGCGGCTAGAAACCAGGTGTCCCGTGCTTTGGTTCTTACACTTTTGGTCGTGAGCCGGACGGCTGAGCCATCTCACCAGCCCAGCTGTGCTTCTTGATGGGGAAGGGAGGGCCGTGCCTGCCAGGAGACATTTGCCAGTGGTCAGAGGCCTTTTGTCTGTCATAGTTTTGGAGTATTGTTTCTGGCAGCATGGGCTAGGCCAGGAGGTTGCCAGACTCAGCATAGTGTGTAGATGGACTGTCACAAAAAGCAATTATCTGCAAAGCAGTGGTGGTGCACACCTTTAATCCCAGCACTTGGGAGGCAGAGGTAGGTGAATCTCTGCAAGTTCGAGGCCAGCCTGAGCTACAGAGTGAGTTCCAGGAAAGGCTTTAGGCGCCTTTCCTGAAACAACAACAACAACAACAAAAAAGGCAGTTATCTGAAGTCCCCCATTTCAAACTGTCACTAGAGGTAAGGCTGCGAGCGCTACTTGACTGTAAGGCACGTGGTTAAAGAATGGACACCGGTGAACTTGGTGAGCCAGTGGAGATGAAGCTTAAGGTGAGTTACGAAGCTGACGTGTATCACCATCTAAATTACATCCTTTTAAGAGATTTATTTATTTATTTAATGTGTGTGCCCGAGTGTGGGCATTACAGGTGGTTGTGAACCAAACTCTGGTTTCTCCAGCCTCCTAGATTACATTCTTAAAGTGGTACAAGAAACCTGTGGGTCAATACAATACCAAGGGAACCCTAAAATAAACAACTTGACTCTAACACTAAAAACTTTTTTAAAAATTTATTTTATTTTTTATAGTATTTTTATTTTATAATTAACTTAATTTCACATATCAGCCACGGATTTCCCCATCCTCCCTCCTCCTACCCCCCAGGCCTCCCCACCAAGGGACTCCCTACTCCCACCTCCTCTAAGGCAAGGTCTCCCCTGGGGAGTCAGCCCAGCCTGGTAGACTCAGCTGAGGCAGGCCCAGTCCCCTCCTTCCTGCACCAAGGCTGAGCAAAGTGTCTCAGCATAGGCCCCAGGCTCCAAAAAGCCAGTCCATGCACCGAGGACAGGTCCTGGTTCCACTGTCTGGGGGCCTCCCAAACAGTTCAAGCTCATCGACTGTCTCACTTAAGAAAAGTGCTGTGTACATTGGATTCGTCTCGGATCCCAACCAAAGTGACTGAATTCCTGGAGTACCCAAATACTGTCGCTCTGCTTAAATCTTTTGCGTAGTGTGTCCCCTCAGAACTTCATCTGTTAAATTACAGTGAGGTTTTTGGGGGGTAGGCGGTGTTGCAATCTGTCGTTTCACATGGAGAGATGTTGGAAGGGCAAACCTTGGTCTCGTGATCCAGTGAGAAGCAGAAGCAGAATTCAGCTTTCTTGAGGCCACTGCTTGTCTATCCACTCAGGACACCTTTCTCTTCCCAGGCCAGGCCGTTGCTCCCACTTGTGAGGATGGTGTCTCTGTCAGTAACAAATTGTGTTTGGGAAAGAGCGTCCTGAAGGTGAGGGAACTGAAGGAAACTCGTGCTGTCTACACAGGAGGAATGTAGAGCCGGAGACTGCCGCTCTTGTCTGAGCTTTGGTGGGAAAAGAGACTTCAGAGCTAAGACAATTCCTCTATCGGGTTTCATGTGGGAAGAGGGCGCTGGTGAACACCCAAGCCAACAAACATTTGACGATACTGAATACGCTGCTCTTTCTCTCTCTTTTTTTCCTTCAAGACAGGGTTTCTCTTTGTAGTTTTGGTGCCAGTTCTGGATCTCACTCTGTAGCCCAGGCTGGCCTCAAACTCACAGAGATTCGCCTGCCTCTGCCTCCCAGTGCTGGGATTAAAGATGTGTGCCACCACCGCCTGGTGACACGGAATATTCCGGCAGCACTCTGACTCAAGTAGCTTCTTATTGTCAGAATGTAAGATGATGAAGAATGTGGAGGAGATTTCCTGAGGGGTACAGAGCACTGAGAGCCCCGCTCCTGACACCCCAAGACCCAGGTCCTCTGACTGTTCTGGGTTAATTGGAAAGAGTAAATGAGGTCAATCACGTTAGCCATCTGAAGCGTATTATTAGTGGCACTAAGTACATTCTCAGTGTTACATAACCACCGCACAAGGTTTTCAGCTTGGCGTTTACTGCCTGAAAATAAAGCTAGACATTTAGACGTAGTCCCCAGTCCTTATTCCTGGCTGCAGGTAGTCGGGATCACACAGGGTTCCGGGGGGTCTGCCGCTCTGGTATCTCCTGCAAGGGGAATCAGACCGTGGTGGCTGTTGGCTCTTTTGTTTGGTTTTTGGTCTGATCACCGTTAGTTCACTTTGCATTCTGAGTGCCCTGAATGTCAGGCATGGAAGCTACTTGATAAATATGAAATAAGTGATAAATATGAAATACGTGAAACCCAAAGCAGGGGAAGAGAAGCAGCTCAGTGCACGCATCTTCACGACTTAACATGCTAAAATTTTTCTTGAGGACCAGTGAGATGGTCCTCCAGATGATGACATGGGGTGGATTCTTAGAACTCTCATGGTGGAAAAACGGGACCAGTTCCTACATGTGGTCCCCAGACCTCTGTATGTACACAATGGCATCCTTATATACACTGTGGCATGCACACACCCCTCACAAATGAAAAAGATAAGTGAGAAATATTTTCTTGTGCCAGGCATGTTATTGAATGCTTATATAATTCCAGAACTTGGAAGGCAGAGGTAGGACAATTAGGTCAGGGCCAGCCTTGGCTAATATGGGAGTTAGGGTCATACTACGCTATGTGAAACCCTGTGTCAAATATCCAAACCATACCACAACAAAACATTTCTTCTCTTAGTTTAGTAAGAATAAGATAAAGCCTGGCATTTGAATACTGTTTCATATTTCTTCACTCAAAGAACTGTGACATTGTACTCCATTTGAAGCTTATTATTTTGGAAAAATACATCAATCTCTTAGGGTTAGGTTGAAGTAAAACATGCATCTACCTACATGTCAGTATTTTAATTTTTCTAGTTTAATTGTACTTAGAAACATTCTTAACTTATTATTTGGGGGATTGACCCCATGTGATGAGCTGGTTGGGAAGAATGAGACATGCCCACTTCCTAATCATTTATTGATAAGGACTATGTCTCCAAGAAGGAAATTGGAGAAGTGCATCTTTTCAGGACCCCATGGGAAATTAACAGCAGAGTCAGAATTAGAATTCACAGCCTGCGAGTGTCTAAGGCTCCACTGAGCTGAGCGGCCCAGCAGACACAAATTCCTCTTCCCCAAGTGCCTATTCCCAGTGACCTCTACTGGTGCTTGCCAGGCGTGAAGAAAAAGTAACCTTCCATGAATTCCCCCATGGGTGCAAACAGTGCAAATTGTTTTCTTTTGGGGTCAGAGCTTTGCCACCTGCCATTTCAGACGCGGTGGAAGGCTGAAATACATCATTTGAGGGGTTATACAACATGTCACCCGTTACTGACTGGCCCCGACGT